>NW_026061844.1:2198553-2512632 GCF_023897955.1 Schistocerca gregaria | reverse complement strand
TTGGTAGTCTAGCGATAATGAGCGTGCAGGAACAGTAGAAGTCGTGAGTTCGAATCTCGGTGCCTTTCTTTTTTTGTATTTTTAAGTGCAGTGTGCCATGTTTTTGGCTAAATATACCACTTAATCTTTTACCCTTGTTTTCGTCTGTCTGTTGCAGATCCTTTGCTTCAGGAACGGGGAGATGTATCAAGTTGAAATTTTTTTCACATACTGAGGTCGTGTTCCCTTCACGGTGTAAAATATACAGACCTAGAGGGCACTTTCTGTTGACCTACACTAATGAAAATTAGCAAGGAGCAAGGTTTTACAGTACACGTAAAGGAAAAATCCGAAAACTGGGAATTTGTTATTATATCACACGGAAATTGTTATCCAACATCGAACTTCAAATTACAACATCAGTAGTTCTGCGTTCATGTTGACTGGTTCCCAATACTAAACGTCAAATATCGCGCAAGGAATGGCAGTATTGTGTTTCGGAATGTAGCCCTCATCAGATATCCATATGCGATTACTGCATCTGCATATGTCGTTCAAAGTTGCATGTGAAGCAGAACAGACACAGTTAGCCTCAATGCAGAACTTCTAATTACTCTAATAACAGTAATACTTAAATATCTGCAACATTTCGCGGTCCTGTCACCAACTGTATAAACATTAATTTTAATAATGAACAGTCTCAGTTGCACCGTTTATCTAGAATTTACCTGTGTTTCAGTCGGGATAACCCAACCTTCTTCACAATAACAGTATCTACTGTCTGTCCATAGTGGACATCGCCAAGTTAATACTACTAATTCATAAACTATCGCCAGACTGTAAAACTTATCTGGCACTGCATCGGCCCCACTTCGCGACCGCGATACGGCAGCCACGAGTGCTGTACTGGATCTCCACTATGAACACACAGTAAACATTGTTATTCTGAAGAAGGTTGAGTTATCCCTACTGAAACCTGGGTAAATTCTAGGTAAGCGATGCAACAGAGGCTGTTCATTATTAAAATAATAATACTGGTCGCCTGCTTCCTGCATGACTTTGTCACATTTATACTATTAAAATGAAAACATTCTCGAAAATCTTTTAATCCGTGGGATCGGTATCTTGCCAGGATCAATGTCGATAACGGGTGAAAATAGTCGAGATTCTCTATTCCCGGAACGTATGAACTGTCTACGTACATAATTAAGTTTGTATAACATCCTCAGCGAGCGAGTCCATTTTTTGTATATTATGCAATGTACCTTTTTTCTCTTTTGAAAATGTGTCTTAATGATGTGTAAGGTTTTGCAGTTCATGGATGACTGACATGCAATGATTCAAACCCATTACATTCTTATGCCTTGTCTTAAATAACAATGCTGCAATGAGACTGAAAATTGAAACCTATTACAGGGTTGCCACAACTTTCCCCCAAGTGAAAGACCTAAATTGAAAAAAAAAAAAAATAAAATGTAATGACCTCTGTGTTTCTGAACGTGTGAACAAAAATCTTAAGTACTAACATCAAAATGTTGTGTAATGAACTGCTTGTAGATGGAGAAAGGAAGCCCAATGGTAGATATGTTTAATTAAGATCACTGATTTTATTTTCATAAAGCGAAACCCATTTGGTGACGGAAATATGCATTTTCTTGGAGTTGCGAGACACATTCCTGAAAGCAGTGATGGTATTTAAAATAATCTCAGAAAAAAGTAGGCCTCTCGAAATAAATGTACAAGGTGGGCAAGAGGTGTGTCAACCAACACTGTAGGTGACTGCTAATAAAATTATGCTTCTATGTTCGTAATTGTCGGTTATTACTCACTGAGTTATGTCTATTATCTACAGGTATTGTGTGATTTTTTTTTTCTTTCAATAAATACATGACTTCATAGTGTACAAACTGCCTGCGATTGCCACAATTTTTTTTTCTTATCGTCCATTCTTTCAAATATATAAACTACTTTCGAAGTGCCAAAATATACTATAATAAATAAATTTTGTATCAAACGCCGCACTGTACAATATACTTGCTGTGAGACAGTCACGATTCCCGAAATACATCGCCTGGGGCCGAGGAGGGGCACCACAGTCCTAGGTCCATGGTAGTACCCGCACATTAGTGGCAAACTATGGGCTTTGGATCGGCAGGCCCGATCCGTTAGAGAGACCCACAGAAATGGCCTGCAATTTTTGCCCGCCACGAAAGTCCATTCATGTGACCAGCCATTCACATGTCACAGTCACCACGTCGATGAAATGATACCGCGGCGATAACACACGCAACGGGTAACTCGAGCAAATACTCTGAGCGTAGTCAGCAACTCACCGTAAGGATGATCGCTCAGGCACATAGAAAAGACCATCAAACTCTATAACTACATTTCTGGCTGCAGCCTTTGTCAGAAAACGAAAGTTGTTGTGACTTTTTTTTACCGCCAGTTCATTTGTCCAGTTGCGGAAGCTGTCAGGCGCTGACGCCACGCTGCAACACACCACTGCCAGGCGGGCTGCATCGAGCACAGCCCCTGTAAATCAGCAAATGCACATTCCAGCGAGCTAAGAAAGTTGCAACTCGGTCTGCAGAGGTCCTTCGTGCATACGAGACACTAGAACAGGTGGTGCACACAACCGCGACAGTATCAGTGCTGCTGCGGACCTTTCGCTGCATCCACTGTGACTCGTGCGGCCACTGGAGTGTAAGTGTGCCTCCCGGGCAGTCCTGTCGTAGCCAACAATTGGTGCCCAGCATCGCCTCCGACTGCACGCCGCCTTCGCTTCCTGTCCACAGTGTTAACTATACAGACGGCGCTTCTACGAAATCGGCAAAAAATTAGATACACCATTTAAAGAATATTATGTTTTTGAAGAAAACTACACTGTCAAAAATTCCCTTTAACTAACAGCTAAAATTAAAAACTTTTCCATTTCTGATGATGGTAATTCCGTATCCTTTAACGTAATTAATTTACTTGCTAACATTCACATTTATGAGACTATTAAAATTACTGATGAGAATCTTCTCCAACACAAAAACCTAATGTACAAGAAATTAAAGATGTCATTAGGTTATTACTTCTGATACTCTCCTACAACTATTTCCAGTTTAACGCTGAAATTTTTTTTACGACCTTAAGCCTTTGCCGTGCCCATTTGTATAACAAGTACGCTTGCCAACAGTTTTGTTAAACATCACAAAAGGCAGTACTGTAAGAAATTGGTGTGACCTGAGCAATTTTCCAGTCTTTAGGTACGGATCTTTCTGTGAGCGGTTGTATATAATTACTAAACATGGAGCTATTGTATCAGCACACTCAGAGGAACTTGACTGGTATACAATCTGGAACGGAAACCTTGCCTTTAATAAGTGATTTAAGGTGCTTTGCTACACCGAGGATATGCACTTTCTGTTGACTGGGCTTCGGGAATGCTTACTTCGTATTCTTTGCTGAAGGAGTTTCGGAAAACCACGTTTCTTAACTCTACTTTAGTGGCACTGTCATCAGTGACTCCACTGTTACTTTCGCCCAGTGAAGGTACTGATTGCGTCTTGACACTGGTGTACTCTATGCATGATCAGAATCTCTTTGGGTTTTTCGCCAGATTTCGAAACAGAGTTTTGTTGCGGAAATTATCAAGAGCATCTCGCACTGTAGTAACCGCTATATTTAGAACTTCTGCAAAACATTGCCAGTCTTGCGGATTTTGGATTCTTTTAGATTTGGCATGCTTTTTCGTTACTTCTGCAACAGCGATTTCACCCGTTTTGTCCATGGGGGATCAGTACCATCACTTATTAATTGATGTGGTATATATATCTCTCAATTGCAATCGATACTATTTCTCTGAAATCATTCCACATCTTTTCTACGCTTACATGATCAGATCGGAAGGAGTGGAGGCTGTTTCCTTAAAAATCGTTAAGAGCATTGTCACCTTTTTTTAAACAGATGTACTTTAAGTTTCTTTTTGATGGTTGTAGGTGTTACAGTATTCAGTGTACAGGCAACTGACTTGTGGTCGCTAATCCCTGTATTCGTCATGATACTACCTATTCATCCAGGAATATTTGCTGCTAAGAGGTCAAGTACGCCTTCGCAATCATTTATGCTTCGATTGGGCTCACGAACTAATTGTTCAAAATAATGTTTTTAGAAAGCATTCAGTACAATTTCGGCTGACGTTTTATGCGTACCGCCGCCTTTAAAGGTATAAATTTTCCAGCATATCGAGGATAGATCGAAATCAACACCGACTATAATTGTGGGAGTGGGGTACCGATTTGAAATGAGACTCACGTTTTCTTTGAACTGTTCAGCAACTATATCCTCTCAGTCGGGGTCGGTAAAACGATCCAGTTTAGTCCGATTGACAAGTATAGCCTCTACCCATACTGTTTCGCAGGAACTATCTACTTCAGTTTCACTACAAGGTAAACTACTTCTGACAGCAATAAATACTCCAGCACCAACTATGTTTAATCTATCCCTTCTGAACGTTGTTAGGTCGTTTGAAAAAATTTCGGCTTAACTTATTTCCGGCTTTAGCCAGCTTTCCGTACCTATAACTGTTTGAGCTTCAGTGCTTTCTATTAGGGCCTGGAGCTCTGGTTCTTTCCCAACACAGCTACGATAATTTACAACACCGATCGTTTCTACAACCACCTTACTGTGTGTTACCTGCCCCCTTTTAGACAGACGCCATTTCTATGTTTTCCTGAGACCCTCTAACCTAAAAATGCACCCCAGCCGACCCCACTACCCGTGTAGTGGACTCCTGACCTATTAAGCGGAATCCGGAAACCCACCACACTATGGCTCAAGTCAAGGAATCTGAGGCCTACACAGTCACGTAACCGCCTGAGCCTATTATTCATACCTTCCACTCGGCTCTGCACCGATGGACCACAGTCGGTTCTGTCGATGATGGTGCAGATTATGAGCTCCGCCTTAAACTCGCTTAACCATATCCGCTAAACAAAAGGAGAGAGAATCTCCAACAATCCAAAGCGACACACGCCATTGGCACCGAGTTGGGCCACCACCTGCAGTTGGGTGCACCCTGTACTCTTCATGGCATCCGGAAGCACTCTTTACAAATCAGGACTGACTCCCCCACCTTGTGCACACTGCCGTCGTTCCCCTCCTTGGCAGCCATGTTACTAAGGCGGCCAATTACGCGCCTATTATTGGAGTTCCGAACTACCAGCAAACTCACCTTCTGTGAACACACAGAATTTGCGTTCCAAGAAGCTTCCTCTGGAGGCCCTACGATCGGCCCCTCGCAAAGTCTTTCGCTGCCTGCCATACTTTGGAATGATCTCTCACTCGACCACAGGTGAGGGATCAACCTCAGCGCAGCAGACCAACATAAATGTAGGATAATGACATCACTGCTGCTCGAAGATCTGCAGTCAGAGAAGACAACTCCAAATGCAAGGGGAAAAGACACAAGATTGCTGTAAGTAAATATCAGAAACTTATTTATTATAAAGAACATTCCTAGATGTTGAAAGCGACCGAAATTGTTAATTCTACTTACGATGTTTTAAAAGAATGAACTTATATGGTAAAATGAACCAAGTCTGCTTTTCTTCATGGTTACGTGACGTTACGTATATATCTGTTTTGTATTTTTATTCGTCAATGCCTTCCGTTTAAGCTCACTCAAGCTAAACAGGTCTCTGCTGCCAAGTCATTATCAATTGTCATTGATGAAGGGTGAAAGCAAAGGAAAGAGTATTCATTTTCTTTTCCCTCATGGCGGATTTAGGGAGTTGGGATGCATGGCAAAAGCGCATTCTTACGCGACTTTGGTAAAAATAAAAGTACTTTTATACCGTAACAGCGTTGTGTACGTTGATTATGACTCTATGATCATACTGATATACTAAAAAGGACAACCAAACCAGCATCTACTGCAACGTGGATAGTAGTACGAAAAGATTTGTTTTTACTTTTTAGACATTACTCCTGACTAGAAAATTCGAAGCGCAAAGGACCGTTACAATCGAGTCTGCACAATTCGAAGTTCGAATAATTAATTCTATTTAACTCGACTTTACTCTAGATGAAATCAGGAAAAATCGAAATAAAATTTTTATTTTCTTTTTACTAACGTATTTCCAGTTTTCTTACATGTTTTTTGCTTTAGTATTTGAAAAGGAAGGTACACACAAATGTTCGAAAATACATAAATTCAGCTTCATTCATTTTTCAATGCTGAATCAACTGTCACGAATGGTTGCTTTTTGTCAATTAAGTTTCTCATAAAGGACCTTATGTCTTTGGAGCTAGCTTGTCACTCCTTATTTGTATCTGAGACTTCTGTTCCCAGACTAACCGTAAATGTCTTAGCGTTCCGTAAAGCTATAACCTCCGACATATACCTTTTGTACCCTGCATTGAGTAAGGCAATACCATAAACTTTCGCCTCGCCCGGTCTGCTTGCTCCCGCTTTTTAATACTTATGAGCAACATTATCTTTCCGCTCGATGATCGTTTGCAGCTTGGATGGTGGAATCCCGAAACAATTCGTTACCTGCTACTTCTCGTTGCATTCCACAGCGTCGAAACTCGTTTCTGTTTTACGAATGTTGGAAACTTCCTGGAAAATATCCTAAAGTGAAAAACGTCTACTTTCTCCGTGGTAGAAGTTCCTTGTGTGACAAAATGGCGTCAGATTTGAATCACTATTAATTACGAGACTGACAGTGCGCAAACAAAGGTTAAGTCCACGTGGTTGTCACTTATTGCCTGTATTGGCATATGCGGGTCATTGTTAGGAATCATCTTTACATAAAGTTATAAACTGGTGTAGCTGTAAGATAGGATTCTCATTTGTGTGTCATTGCGATGAACAGCTTAGGGAGCGCCGCTAGGAGTAACAGAAAATAAAAATATTCGCCGGAATATAAACGAAAATCTATATTGAGTTTAAACCTACGACACAAAGGGAGAGTTCGTCTCAGGACTTGTAAATATGCTCTAAATTACAGAAAACGCGAGAAAAGCCCTCCCAGAAGCCTAAATAGGGCAGCGCTGAGAGAAGGCGACAGCTTCCTCAGAGTCGGAAAAAAAGGAAGAAATTGCGCAACGCGATAACGTACTCAAAGGCTATATCGTACCCCAGCCACTGAAAAGTCCAAAATTGTGAGTGTGAACACTGTAATAAAGATATTGATAACTTAATTTCATATTAATATGAAACACATGTTACGATTTTATCCCGACGTTTTCACGAAAAATCTACGGCGCAGACCTGAACTGCACACACAGAAATTTATTTGCAACGGATTAATAATATGCTGTGGTATTTCGTGCATTGTTAAAACAACTGATGAAACAGACAGAATTATCTGGTGTAAGCTAGGCGTTGACTTGTAATTATAGAATGTCTGCGGGTCGTTTTGATATGACAGTCCCCTCGATTAGTGAAGAAGTTGCTTCGGTTTTCTCGAGGCATTTGGGAACAGGTTGAAACAAACGATTAACAACCGTCGACTGCATACAGTCGCAAAGGCTGATTTCAAATGTCTTTGGTAACTGTAAAGCTACTTCACCTGGGTAGGGGGGACAGCTACTAGTCGGAGGTAAACACTTCCTCCTCACAGCGTTCCAATGTTGCCGGCTACACTATGCCACTCAGCGTCCGATGTAAACACAGCCGACAACAGGAAGTGTGACAGGTCTACCAGACCGAGTTCAGAGCAGGAAACGGCCGGGGTCCCCGGTGGTCTAGTGGTAAGGGGGTCTGGAACGTTCCAGCGCCTCGGCTGGGGCTATTCGCCCCAGCCGGGCCGGGGTTCAATCCCCGGCCGGCGCTGGAATTTTCAGATTTCCGAACACTAGCCTCCACCTCTGCCCTGGCATGTGGCGCATGCCGGGCACCCCCGTGGGGTCCGTGCTTAGGATCCCACGTGGAGCTCACTCCCACACTACAAAATATACCTCATTATGCTGCTGCAATCACTTATTTTAAATTTTAATACGCACACTTTCTTCACCAGACCACATCCACATATATTTTCCAGGTACTTTCTACATAAGACATCTCACTGTCGCAAGAAACTGCATAGTATCATGAACATTTGTAGGATTGCAACAATGAAATGAAATCCTCACTAAAAAACTAATAAGTTTTATTTTCCTTTTTGTGCTAAATGCTGCTAAGATAAATACCAAAACAGCTTTCATTTTCTTGTAGGTAATTATGAAAGTAAGTTTGGCTATAATACTGAATAAATTATCTCAATGTCAAAGAAATGCAAAATATTATATCAATACCATCACACAAGATATTTTCAGGTGTCTCAGTCTGCCTTTTCTTTTTAGTATCCTGATTGATTATACGATAATAAATAAATTCTGTATCAGAAATCGTTTCGTAACAGTTCACACTCAGTGCCATTTATAAGTGAATATTGTCAGTAATTGTAGTTTCAAAACGAACACAGGCCTTTTTTTCAAATTATTCAAGTGTCAAAATGAGATTAAGATGGGATACAGGTCACTAATGATATAAACTCTTTGTTTGTATGATACAGGATAATTCTCCTGGTCGTATGTCAGCTGAATGCTAAATTAAACAGTTAACATTTAAAAAAACGAATTTTACTGACAGGTCTACATGTCTCATATAATATTTCTGTTGGTAGTTTCATGACAACCTCTAAGGCTCAGCTTTATATAAAAGTACCTTGCAGGTCAGAAAAGAAATTTTATTACTACCTCTACAGATTCAGTTGGTCTATTGTTGTTGTACTATTGTTGCATTGCGAGAGAGAGACTGCTACTATAGCTGTTTTCTTTTCCTATTAAATTCCGTGCCATATCTCCATTCTAAATGCTAAAAGGCGTGGATAAAACTTTTAGCAATACTATTTCATTTTCACCACATCGCTGCTAGGTGTCGCTACTGGTCCCTCATACAGTCAGTTGTCTGTAGCGCAGGGCTTCGCTACCAGAGGGCTCTAGCGGAGCTGGCGACGACTCACTCTGCCGGGATTTGCTGCTTCACTCCTGAACGAGTACGCCAGCTGAGATACCCGCTAAATCCTCACACTAAACGAGAAGCGTAATAGCACCAATACCAAATAAGGCAACTCGTGGTCAGTGCGAATATTTTCAAACCACCACTATGATAACTCCTAGCTGAAAATACTGATACAAACTATTTGCAGAGGAATGGAGCACCTTACAGAAGCTGATTTAGAGGAAAATCAATTTGGAGGGAACAGCACCTATATTTATAACATCTTTCGATACAGAAAAAACTTTTGACGATGTTGACCAGAATATACAGTTTGAATTTAAGATGCAACCAGGAATAAAATATAGCGAGAGAAACATTACTTAGAACTCCACCAGAAATGAGACAGAGGCTGTACAAGTCGAAGGACATAAAAGTAAGGCAATACGTGAGAAGTGAGTGAGACAGCGTTCTAGTCCATTGCCTGATGTTATTCATTCTATATGCACGGTGTTTCACACTACTCGTGACTATACAGGGGATTTAACTGATCAAGTTTTACATAGGAATCTACTTCTGAAAACGTCATCTTGCGATGCTACAGAACGTCAAAGTTATAGGAACCGGCAACTACAAAAATAGATGGATCCCATGAAGATGTTACAAACTTTCTAAGATGATGCAGATGGATAAATGCGTACATTTGTGATTATGTCCTTGCACCGGAAAATTATAACAGAAAACCTTTCTGTTACCTCTGACAGTATGTAACGTTATCGTTGTTGCTAGGATGTAGGACAGGAAACTTGCAGAGGCGGTGGTATGGAACGAAAGAAGAAAACAATGTGCAGTACACATAGGCTGTAAGATGCATACATCATGAACCATGAGCACTTGTTCATCATCGCTTGCGTGAAAGCCATCTCCACTATTGAACAAGTGCTTACAGCTCCAGAATTATGCAGTTTAGAGTTCCATGTTTACTGCACTTTTTTTCTTGTTTCGGTCTATACTGCCGCCTCTGAACTTTGCCTACCCTACAATCCTAGCAACAACAGTACCAGTACATGTATTCCACTGTCAGAGGCAGGATAACGATTTTCACTTACAACTTTCGACACGTTTGTTTCCGGTACAGGGGCCCTTACCTCAAATCGATACATTTGTCTGTTTCCATCATACTAGGAAGTTTGTAACACAATCACGGATCATCGTGCATATACATACATTTACCGGAGCTGGCGCCTGTGACTTTGATGCTCCACAGCGTCGGTGGGTGACGTTTGCAGGCATGAGTTTCTATGTAAAACTGCAAGCTCTAGAAGTGTTGTGGCTCAGTGGTCTGAAGAAGATGATTCTTGCGAGGAAGGAAATATATTTGAAGATGCAAGTAGTGAAGAATTAGCCAATGAACCTGCAGATGTGAATATTGAGGCAGATGGCAGTCCTTCCGATAATATTACTTCATCAGAGTCTGAAAATGGAGCACCACCACAAAAAGGTATAGAAGACCACACATACATTAGTCGGAATGGAGCGATTTGGAAATTAGATCCTCCTGCAACTTTTCGTACGCCTGTCCATAACATCGTAAAGAAGGCATCTAGTCCAGCCCTTGGTTTGAATACCTGTAAACCTAAGGATGCCTGGGACTATTTCATCTCCAAGGAAATGATCATCTGCACAAATATTGAAGGCAGAAGAGTGGCTGCTTTACGTGGAAAAACGTTTTGCTTGCTGGAATGGTGGGTTTTCTTGGTCTTTTACTGCTTTCTGGTGATGAGAAGACTTGGGATGTCCTTATTAGAGAATTATTCTAGGATGAAAAGGAAAATCCTACATAGAAGGCTACCTTGTCAGTAAATAGATTCGAGGATATAAGGAGAATGATTAGATTTGATGACAGGCGTACCCGTGAAGCTCGATCTGCAGATGATGCAGCAGTTCGCTATGTATGTGAACTATTTCTTGATAAGTGTAGAAATAGAATGAATCCCAATCATTCGCTCACAGTTGACGAACAGCTAGTCCTAATCCGTGGAAGATGCAGCTTCACCCAGTATATGCCCTCTGAACCAGCCAAGTGCGGCATAAAAATATTTTTGTTATGTGATCATATGCTTTAGAGGGAACTGTTTACACGAGAAGGAAGCCCCATGACTTTATTCAGAAAAATCTTGGATTGAATGTAGTGAAAGATCTTGCTAAAAGCATTCAATGATCATCAAAAAATATTACCGTTGACAACTTCTTTACTAGTGTGCTTCAGAAGCAAATTACAGTGGTGGGAACAATCAAACAAAATAAACCAGAAATTCCTAATGAGATGAAACCATCTGTCTCAAGAGCAATTCATTCCTCTTTGTTTGCATTTATAGGTGTCATTACAATGGTGAGTTATCTTCCCAATAAGAAGAAGTCTATAGTTCTCATTAGCACAATGCAATACGACAGAAACATTGATGAAACTCATGCAAAAAAGAAACCAGATGCAATAAACTTCTATAACTCTACGAAGGGTGGAGTAGATAAATGGACCAGAATATTCGTTATTACACTTGCAAGAGACAAACGAGAAGATGTCCATTTGCATTATGGATGAATATGATGGACATCGCAGCAATGACCACTGAAATTTTATTTTCCGCCCAACATCTGACATACCATAGTGGAAGAAGCAATAAAAGGCGTTTGTTCCTAAGAGGTTTAGCAGAGGAAATGGTAAGACCTCTAATGGAACTTCATATTCAGATCCCTAATCTTCCAAAGAAAATCGTTGATGATTTGCGAAGATGTCATATTGCCGAACCAACTACATGTTTCAGGAAAAAGAAGAAGATGCAATTATTGTCCATATAAGAAACACAGGAAAAGTGCTATGACATGCATTAAGTGCAAACCCAACATTTGTAAGGAACATAGTGGCGTTCTTTGTGCTTCTTGTTTGTCACATGTTGGAAACTAAGAAAGATGCAATTTTATGTGAACAATGAATAATAACTTTT
Source organism: Schistocerca gregaria (assembly GCF_023897955.1). Classification (NCBI taxonomy): domain Eukaryota; kingdom Metazoa; phylum Arthropoda; class Insecta; order Orthoptera; family Acrididae; genus Schistocerca; species Schistocerca gregaria. Next base: position 2,500,674 of record NW_026061844.1, on the reverse strand, counting down.
TATAAAAATATTGCCTATATACATAATACTGTGAATAATGAGCATGTTTTAATTGAAGAAATTGGTTGTAATAAGTGTTTTAAAATGTAAACTGCAAGTTATAAGTGAATTAATAAAATAATTTGTATATGTTGTTTGTAAAGGAAAGTAACTAATAAAAATTCACTCTTAGAGTTTTATATAAAAAATTTTAATCAGGCCCACCAGATCCTGTCACTGTATCTTAGGAATCTTGCAATATGACAAAAAATTTGACAGAACGAAATTTAACTCCAAAGAATGAATATGTGGAAAGAAGAAAATTTTAAATTAGGTCAGGGCCTTGGAGGCCCTGCATATGCATTCACGTTTGTTTTCGGCACCATGCATCCTAGCGTTAAGAGAAACAGAATGTTTGCATAAAGGCAAACCGCCGGGCTGTCCCCGAGTGAATGATACAGACGTCGAACGCATCCGCCACAGTTTCACGAGGGGTCCGCAGAAATCCGTTCGCCGTGCAGCTCGACAGCTCAGCACGCCCCCGATGTCCGTCTGGCGTCTATGCGTCGACGTTTCTGCATCAAACAACATTAAATTCAGCTACTGCGAGCTGTTCGTGAGGGTGCTAACATCGTGTGAAGTTCCGTAATTTCACTCTTGGCAAGGTGGAGCATTGCTGTTTTCTCCCACAGTTAGTGTTTAGTGACGAGGCAACACTCCATTTACACGGAGAGGTGAACTGTCATAATGTGACAATATGAGGTACGGGACAACCACAAGAAGTTGTACAACATAAAATATACTCTCCTAAATTTAATATTTGTATTATGTATTCCTATTTTTTGTCTGCATCCTAGATATTTATAGGCATCTGATTATTCCAGCGCTTCTATGCAGTCGCTGTGGTTATCCAATATGTAATCTTCTTGTTTAGTGTGTTTTCCCTTGCCTATGCTATTTTTCTTACATTTGTCTGTTCCAAAAGCCATATTTATATAATTGCTGAATACTTATGTTATCTTCAGTAATTGGTTGAGTTGTTGATTTGTTGCTGCCAGTAGTTTTAGATCATCCATGTGTGGGTATGTTCCAGTAATATTGTATCCATAATTTGTATTATTTAGCATGTTGGATAGTGGGTTCAGAGCAAGGCAGAACCAGAAAGGACTTAATGAGTCTCCTTAGTATATTCGACGCTTAATCTGTATTGGCTGTGATGTGATATTATTTGAATTTGTTTGGATATTAAGTGTCGTTTTTCATTACTATGTTTAGGAACTGTATCAATTTAGGATCTACTTTGTATATGTCCAATATTTATAGTAACCATGAGTGGGGTACACTATCAAAACCTTTTCGGTAATCAATGTATGTGTACTGTAGCGACCTTTGTTTAGTTTTAGCTTGATATGTTACCTCTGCATCTATTATCAGGTGCTCTTTACATCCTCGTGCTCCTTTGCAACAGCCTTTTTGTTCTTCATTTGTAATTTTGTTCTGTGTTGTATGTATCGTTATTTTCTGTGTAATGACTGAAGTTAATATTTAGTATATTGTTGGTAGGCATGTCATGGGGCAATAATTTGCTGGGTTTGCTGTGTGTGCTTGATCTTTAGGTTTCAGACACGTTATTCCTTGTGTATGTGTATCAGGGAATGTGTATGGGTCTGCAATGTAACTGTTAAATAATTTAGTTAGATGTGAATGTGTTGACGTGAACTTCTTTAGGCAGAAATTTGCTATTTTATCTTTTCCAGTGGTTTTCCAATTGTGTGTAGAATTAATTGCTTTGGTCGCTTCATGTTGCAAAATTATCACTTCAGGCATTTGTGGTATCATCTTTTATGTCTCTGTTTCCGCTTGTATCCACCGTGCATGTCTTTAATGTTGTATCAGGTTTGACCATATGTTGCTTCAGAAGTGTTCCATGTCTGTTATGTTTGGTGGATTGTCTATTTTAATGCGTGTGTTATCTATTGTCTGGTAAAATTTCTTTTGGTTTGTGTTGAATGTTTGGTTTTGTTTCCTTCTATTTTCACTTTTTTTGTATGTTCTAAGTCGTTTGGCCAATGCTTCTAATTTCTGCTTCTTTTCATCTAATTGCTCTATCGCTTCTTGTTGTGAGATTTTACCTAACCTTTTTCGTTTTTTATATGATATTTCTTTTCTTAGAAATTGTGTTAGCTGTCTGATGTCTTCTCTCAGTTTTTCTATTCCGATCTGTAGCCTGTGTTGCCATGCAGGTTTTGTGGGTTTCTTCTGTGTGTTGGTTGGTTCTGATGTCTGTCTAGTGTGTAAATTTAGTGTAGAGAGTGCTCCTATTTAAACCAGTAGTTGTAACTCTCCCATAGTTGTTTTTTCATTTATTTTGTTGTGTATGATTGTGTTGATAGTTTTTATTGTTGTTTCGACTTGTGGGTTATTTGGCGGTGTATGCAAGAATGGTCTAATGTCTGTATTTGTGTCTTTGTATTCTATATATGTCAGCTGAAATTTTTCTTTTATATCTAACATGTGTGACACTTCGTGTTCTATTTGTACTTGTTCTGGTGGCAGTCTTAAGATTTCGTTTCCCTTTGATTGTTTAATTGATGCGTGTTGTTCTTCGTTTGTTTGCTCTGGGATGTGTGAGTCCATTACTGTATTATTTTCTTCTTCTTCTTCTGATTGGGCATTATTTTGTTCCAGTATTTGTTGTACTCGTTGTTTGATGTTTTCTAATTCTGATTATTACACAGATCTGATCAGCTAGTCGTTGTTCTGTTAAAAATTTTAATTCTGGGCATCTGGTAGTAAATGTTGTGTATACTTGTGATCTGTATCCAGTTGTATTGGTTGCTAGGTTTGTTGCTTGTTATTATTATTATTTCGTTGTTGTTCTGTTGGTTAACGTGTGTGTAGCGTTGCCAGGTTACTTGCTACAGTAATTTCTTTTTTTTTTTTTTTTGCCTTTGCTAGAGCCGTCTTTTAAGTTTGCAGGAGCCACCGCTAGTTGCTTCTATTGGATTGCGACATTACTGTTCTTTCGAAATGTGCCGTTTGTTACTCTTAAAACCAACATGGAGAGCTCCCCAGCGGTGGGGTCGACTTTTTGAAACCAAATAAGCGGTAGTGTAACTCAAGACCCCCCAGTATCAGACCCTGCATCCAGGTGGGCCTCCGTTTGCAAGTAACTGACGCAGAAGAGTTTGGAATTTTGCGTCATGCTATATAGCGTTAAGGAAGTCTTATTCCATAGTCTGGTTGCGTGTCATAATGGTTAGGACAGAAGCTTAACCATGCCTCGTCAGGTGCAGTAAATTTTTTTTTAAATCCTTATCGAAATGACTTTGGTGCCTATTTTTACTCAATTTATTGTTTTAAATGTAATTTCTTTCGTTCTATTCCTCTGTCACATCGTTTTAATCACCGTATGAACTTTTCCATTTGTTTCATTTTTCTTTACATCATTCTTCTTCCAATCGGAATTTTTGTGAATGTGTATTTTATTGTACCTATCTGTTTGACTATTCAATTACTTCAAAACTCCGATAAATTAATTAAAAAAACAAAAGACGAAATAATCTATTTATATTGACTGTGCATTAACGTGAAAAACGTATTTTTCGTTACAAGACGTGCCTTTTTTTGCATGGTAATCGACATACAAATATTTAAAACATAACCTAAATTCTTTGTGTACTATGGAAATGTATGGTAGATGAGGATATGAATGAGAGAAAGTTTTCTAAGTAAAACAAAATTCAAGCAATGTGAGAAATCGATATAATGAACACAATAACGAAAACACAGGGCCATAAAAATAGGAGAAATTAAATCGGAATTAATACATGAAGATAATTAAAAGTTCACGAACAAATATTTCCAGTGGAAAATGGATGATAAGAAGAAAAATTAGAGCAAATGAAGAAGTTCATATCACTATTGAATCACGTGACCGAGGAGCGGAAATAAAAAAAATATTTACATCAGTTGAATGAAAATGATTATCAATATCACTTCGATAAACACCTAGCATAGATTTCTTCCTCTGGTGAGATTCAAACCCACAACCTCATGCATGTGAAGCTAGTATCCTTTCCAATACCCTCACAACCAACTTAGGTCATTCAGCTTTCTTCACGTTATTGAGTCTCACACAAAATTCCGAATTTCTTTTCTCGTCAGTTCCTCGAAACCGTCTACCCACCAGGATGAATGGCTGCACTGTGTAATACTTGGGTGCTTAACCTACATAACCATATAGATGGTTACAGAAAGTCGATCCTACCCCTGGAGAAATCTCCTTGTAAGACATAACGAAAGAGTGCCGCCGTTTCATTATATCTACTGATACGGTGGTGGACACACAGTTAGTAGTGTAGCCATAGTAACACAAACGGTCTGAAAACTGCACGATCTAAGCAACGAGGGACTACCTCGCACTTAGTCCAATGGAAAATCTCCAGAATTACTAGAAGACTTGTAGCCAATGAACCGAGTCCCCTGAAGTCATTTAGTCCGTAGCGACTGTTGAGAACCTTCAGAGCAGTCATTACGATTCGCACTCTACTACTTCGATGTTACACGTTCGGTGTCCTACTCTATGGAGCTGAGTCATGGACTGTATTAGGCATTTGAAATGCGATCGTATGGAAAAATATTAAGGATACCATCGACAGATTTAGTCAAAAGTACGGCGGTACGAAAATGTAGAAATTCTCAACAGCATCCAGAGAGCAAAACTCGATTGTTTTGGTAGCGCAATTCCGCAACAACAAATAAAACCTGTTGAAATTAATAATTAAAGGAAACATTAATGGCCGGCAGTCTGGACGAGCGTTTCTAGGCACTTCAGTCTGGAACCGTGCGACCGCTACGGTCGCAGGTTCGAATCCTGCCCGGGAAATGGGTGTGTGTGATGTCCTTAGGTTAGTTAGGTTTAAGTAGTTGTAGGTTCTAGGGGACTGATGAGCTCCGATGTTAAGTCCCATAGTGCTCAGAGCCATATGAACCATTTTTTGAAAGATTAATGGAATATGTGATCCACGACGCACAGGATTAACCTGGCTAAATAACTCAAACCAGCAGTTTGGGTTCAGCACTGAATCAATGTTCTGAAAAACCATGGACGGACAACAGATCATGCTATCGATCGGCAGTGTTACTGGAGGACGAGGTACTTAAGAGAGGAAGAATGACAATGCTTAAAAATTACATAAATGCTCACCATTAAATCTAATACTCCACTCATATAATCGCGCTAGCTGCCATTACAATTAATCTGCAATTGGCATACAGTTAAAATTTTTTGAACCTAGTGCTCTTAACAGCACTCATGTCACCACTTATTTTAATCAATGTACGTATTTTCTCAGACATCCACCGTACGAGGACGCACTGAAAAGTAATGTCGACAGATGTTTTACGTGAAAACTCGCAAAGCTTTTTAAATAAAACAAACTTCATTAACATTCTACATTGTATTCTTCACGTCTATAAATTTATTTCTCAAGACACTCACCCTCGGAACCAGCAAAATTTCCCCAACTAGATACTATTTTGTTGACACCGTCACAGTGTATTGTTTGACTATGTTAACAGAGCCACAACCTTACCCCTGCTTGCACCGCTTGACACAACTGAAGTGCTCAAAGGTTTTCTTAGTTTTGCGATAGACGAAAATCGAGACTGTGTGTAGGATGATCGACGGCAGTGAACCAAGGACGTCGGCTTGCTGCAGATGCCGCAGCGATCGTGTGTAGTTTGGCACTGCCGTGCTCAAGGAGAGTGTGCTCCACATGCGGACGAAGTCTTCGAATTCGTTCTTTTAGTTTTGTGAGCTCTTTCTCACCCACCAACATAGTCACTCAGATAAGAGAGGTAACTATCCAAAATAAGGATAAACACTTGTTACAAAACGCTCCTTACGCAAAATCAGAGGGCTGTAGGAATCCAAAGTAAAGATGTAGAATGTTACTGACTTCATCAAATAAAACAGACCGAGTCGTTATCTTCTCAGCACGCCGTCGTGTTATAAGCACAAAAATCCAAAAAATTGCTCTGAAACAAAGTATGCTGTACTTTTAAGTGAAGATCTTTGTAATGTACATCTGTATTAAACGTTATGCTGGTGATATATGGTGACAATGCGTATTTATATTTACAATGAAGAGAGATTGACCAGTGGCCAATATACAACTAAAACCAAGTTGTCAGATGGATATTAACTGCAATGGATTAGTGGAGAAATACAAGGATGAAGAAGTAGTTCGATTGTCTTGCCGCATGCATGCTGTAGAGCACATCTTCCACCGGACTGCCTTGATGATGCATGGATGGTAACAGCGTAGCAAATGCCCGGTGGCGAAAAGGTCATGAATTCGTTGACTATATAGTCAGTCAATAGATGGAAAATCCTAGTACACCATCTGAAATGTGGAATTGGTGAAGACAGACAGTCGACCGAAATTATATCGAAATAAATTCATGCTTAACTTGTCTTCAGTTGCGTTAGGTAACACCTCGATAGCTAACACATCTGCGTTCAGAGAATTTATTTCGAAGTGATTTCGGTCAGCTATCTACCGTCATCAATTCGATGCACAGGACCATGAATACTGTCGAAGTTTGGCATAGCAAACGATACTCAATCAGGCAAAGGTATCTGAACCTACAATTTCTGATCAATATGCTAAAGGAGAATGTAATAAAATCAATACCTGAAATTAAAAAAAAAAGTAATCCGTCGGTTAGCCTATTCAGTGAAAGAGATTAAAAATAAATCCGTGTTGAAAAGGAGTTAAAAGATATTTTAAGAATACATAATGACTTGGTGGATTTAAGGAGTTTAAAATTTACGTCATTCGTACGAAAAGTTCGTAAAATAAGACAGAAGTAATGTTGTAGAACGGAAAATGTAAAAAAAATATTTTTTTAAACACGGCTATGCACTATGTGCATAGACAGCCTTAAGCCTAGATAAAATGTGGAGGGGCGATCTTATTACAAAACACAGCCTCCCCATTGTCGCGGCTTCCCTTGCAGGTCGCAGAAACCGCAGCTAAAATGTATGTGGCCAGAAACACCACGTTGACTCACGGGTCGCCGAGTCCACGGCCGCAGAAGCCCATGACACCCTTTAAGAGGCGGCGAGGCATCTCGTACAGTAGTTATATGAGAGTGAATTTATTCCTCGCTCCTCATGAGACATCATCAAACTTATTTTCCTGCTTCTGGAGTGTCTACAGCGAGTATGAGGGAATCCCGAAACGTGACATCTTACTTTTGTACTGCTCTTCGTTCCACACCTTCAAGGACGAACTTCTTTTCTGTGGCACTCGAACACTTGTACTTCTTCGATGTCATTTTCACGGCGGAACTATGTACTGTGCTTATGCTTTATTGAGAAAACACGGGAATTTTTCAAAGTGTTTAGGGATGAAACGATTATCTTAATAACCGATAAAACAATTCCAGATATCGAGTAATATGTACCGGCTGGCACTTCATTACGAAATGTTTACGGGGCTGTCTGTTATGACAGCCGCATCCGTTTATGGAATGTACCGAACACAGGAGGTTTCTTCGGTAAACAGAAGTTCTTACATGGGTCTTGACAACACGATCGAATTACAGAGGTTCAAATAGTGAGACGCGACTGTGTGGAACTGCATAGGCAGATTTCGGTCCCTGGAAATAATTGTAACTCAACTAAGGACTTTATAGCGACACGAACGTCAGCCGGGTAAATAAGTCCCACACTAAGTGGACATCCAGCGGACGCAGGTAAACACTTCCTGTTACACCACGCCACTGCTGCCTCGGTGTAAACACGGAGGACAGCAGGAAGTGCACTACGACCACTAGCTGGACTCCAGAGCAGGAAACAGCCGGGGTCCCCGGTGGTCTAGTGGTAAGAGGGTCTGAAACGTTCCAGCGCCTCGGCTGGGGCTATTCGCCCCAGCCGGGTCGGGGTTCAATCCCCGGCCGGCGCTGGAATTTTCAGACTTCCGAACACTAGCCTCCACCTCTGCCTTGGCATGTGGCGCATGTCAGGCACCCCCGTGGGGTCCGTGCTTTGGATCCCACGTGGAGCTCACTCCCACACTACAAACTGTACCTAATTATGCTGCTACAAACATTTAAAATTTTAATTCACACACTTTCTTCACCAGACTTCATCTACATATATTTTAAGGTATTTAATATATCTCACTATCAAAAGAAACTGCTTGGTATATTTGTAGGATTACAACTATCAAATAAAACCCTTACAAAAAAAAGATTTTGTTTTCCTTCCTGTACTGAATACTGCTGAGGTAAATACCCAAACATGTGCCATTTTCCTGTAGTTAACAGTCAATATTCGAAAAAAAAAGGTTATCATACTGATTCATATATTACATACTGTATTTCACATGTTCTCAGTGCTGAAAAAGCAGTAATTATTTCAACGTCATAAGAAAATGCCAAATATTACATCAATAGCAAATCACAAGCCAACGCTGTGTTATTTTTAGTATCATGATTGACTATGTGATAAATAAATCCTGTATAATTGCATTTTCAAAAACGAACAAAGGCCTTCTTTTTTCTCAAATTATTCTAGTATCAAACTGAGATGTTTGATGTGACACAGGTCACTAAAGAGATAAACTCTTTTTTTGTATGAAAAACGTTGTTTCTCGTGGTTTTATGTGAGCTGAGTGCTGTATCAAACAGATAACACTTAACGTTAACAAGAGGAATTTCTTGGCGATTTCACTAACACGCCCATATATTTGATATAATATTTCGATTAATAGTTATATGACTACCTCTCTGCCTCTACTTTATGTAAAAGTATCTTTTGGATCAGAAGAGAAATTATATTACTACTTCTACGCGTTAAGTCTGGTTGAATGAAAGAGATTGTAATGGCCTCAGCCGAAGATGCTGAATGTTACCTTCTCTGCAAGGCATTTGCCATCGGTAATGAGTGAAACTGTAAAATAGGAAAAAGAGATGAAAAAAGTCTATTACTGTTGTACTATTATATCACTAGCGTTGCATTGCATAAACTTACTTACAGTTCTCGTTGCTGTTCAATATTCTTTAACTCACTATACCGTGCGATTATTTTGTTAACATTTAATATAACAGTAGCCCTGTTCCGAGCCACAAATCCATTTTTAATGCTTAAAAGAGTGGACAAAACTATTAGTAATACTAAATTACGAAGAGGGAATGATGAATGTAACATTCTGCGTACATTAATGTCGCTCGAGATGTAGTTTGCATTATATGTTAAGAGAACAGAATTATTTTGTAATGTGTGAAATACACAAAAATACGGTAACAGACAAACCGAGCAGTGATGCCGTAGTCTGTTTTGTAATAATAGTGTAAAGGATGAAATAAACAGCAACTAGACATTTAAGTCACTCAATATTCGCGGCCATTTTGCGGTTCATCACTTCGCTGCTACGTGTCGCTACTAGTACCTCACACACTTCGTTGCCTGTAGTGCAGAGCTTCGCTACCAGAGGGCTCTATCAGCATCGGCGAGGACTCACTCTGTCGGCGTTTGCTGCTTCACTGCTCAACATCTATGCTCGCTGATATGCTGCTAAATCTTCAGAATAAACGAAAAAAACAACACCAACACCACATATGGCAAATAGTGATAAGTGCGGATACTACCGAACCATCTCTTTCATACGTCCTGGCTGAAAATACAGATCCAAAATATTTGCAGAGGAATGGAACACATTAGAGGAGACGATCTAGAGGAAAAGCGAACACACTAGCCGCTAGAGATCGGTTGAAGAAATTTAACCCATATTTATAACATCTATAGATGTAGAAAATAACTTTTCACAGTTTTGACCAAAATATACAGTTTGAATTTAAGATGCAACCAGCAATAAAATACAGTGAGCGGCATGTTATCTAGAGCTCTGCCAAAAATCAGCCAGCAGATGTAAGACTTATAAGGAAGCCGGTAGTTGATAGTTGAGGAGGGAGAGAGAGAGAGAGAGAGAGAGAGAGAGAGAGAGAGAGAGAGAGAGAGAGTTTGCATACAGAAAGTTTCACACGTCGTGCGACACACTTATCGCGTTTGTAGAGGGGACCTACCTGGGAATCGATGTCTGGAAACGTCATCCAGCGACGCTACAGAGTAACAAAGTTACAGGCACTGGAGTCTGTAAAATATGTGTACACAGGGAGATCCAATGAAGATGTTAGCAATTTTCTATGATGATGGAGATGGATAAATGTATAAATTTGAGGTTATGTCCCTATAACGGAAAATTGGAAGAGAAGACATTCCTGTTACGTGTGACAGTATGTACCGGTAGTGTTGCAGCTAAGATGTAGGGCAGGAAACTTTCAGAGGACAAAGGAGCGGCCCACACAACCACAGTTGCTAAAGAGTGGCTGCAGGAACACTCTTCCGAGCTTAAACACTTTCGCTGGCCACCAAACTCCCCAAATATACTGTACGTTTCTAGTAAATTTTATAGCATTAACTAGCATATCTGGAATGCCTTGCAACGTGTTGATCAGAAGAGATCTCTGCTCCCTCTTACTGTTACGGATTTATGGGCAGCTCTGCAGGTTTCATGGTGTCAGTTCCCTGCTGCGCGACTTCAGCCATCAATAGAGTCCATGCCACGGCGTGTTGAGGGATTTCTCGCGGGGGCCATAAACGATATTTCTTTGGCTCCACAGTGTAACAAATTACTTGTCAATGTGACAGCGTTACCAACATGTTTTCAAATGGTTCTAGTATACGGTACGTCTCGGGAGACGGGTTACAATTTAAAATATGAGTATTATGTACTCAGTCCCCTCTACAAGTTCTAGCAGGTAGTGACGGGAATTTCAGAACATCCTGTACGTTTCCAGCAAACTGTATGGCCGTTGTCGTATTACAATTGGTATCTGCGAATACATTCCATAATTCGTGACAGATCGCGAGGCGCGTTTACCCAGGGGGCGTCTCGGCTACGGGAGCTCTGACGGCCACGAGAATAGCCGGAGGTAGAGAGCGCAGCACGGCTAGTTTGAAAGCAACTTTCAACTAGTGTTGCCAGAGGTGTCTCTTTTTAGAGATTCTACGACTCGCCCCACGTAAGCTTTATCTGCTAACATTTCGAAATACACTATCCTATCAATGAATGTACAGACACCTATTAGTGGACATTAATATGCAGTGTGTCCAACCTTTGTCTCTATGGCGGCTTGAACTCTGCTCGGGACACTAAGTGAGGTGCCTGCCGACAATTTACGCACCACACACAGAGATCGTATCTACGTGTTTGTACATGCAAGGCAATACATTTCTCAGCAAGATAGCCACATCTCTCGCCAATTTTGAACATTTGGAGCAAAATGGACAGGTTCTGTAAAGAAGGTCGCGATTTTGGCGATGTAATGAACCAACTGAACTGAATTTGGTACCATATCCATCAGGAGGGTATCCACTAACCCTATCAGTCAATGTCAAGCCTAGTAACTGCCAGAGGTGGCCCAACACGTTATCGACTTATCAATTTGTGAAGCTCTTTGTCTTGAATTAATCATCCAGTTTTTCTTCAACTCTAATCATTCATTTGGCCCTACACGTACAGTCATGCTCAAAACTATCCTAACGAACGAATTGAATTTCGCCTGATTCACATGCAACCCACATAGCGCAACTGTCTAGCAGGTCCCCTTATCGCTCCTTGGTACAGTCGTTTGACTATTGAAAGTGGTTCCAACAAGTCACCACGAGAAAACACTGTTCTGTATCGCAATAACTCAAGATGTAAAGTAATACCACGATACTACAAATATCACGGAACACCTTATCACAGATAAGACTGCCCTTAAGGCTTGTAGCTCACATTTATTACAATTAATGACATATCTGACATTTTACCACTCTCATTATTACGTCAGATAGGTAATGCACATAGTAAATTCGTCGAAATCATTATATACTCTTCAAAGTAACATACCGTACTTATTAAACACAAAATAAGATTAAAAATTAAAGGTATTCACGAGCAGCTGATTGAGAATATTTATGAACTTCAAATTACACGACGAACCGTCTCGTTCTGCATATGGATGCTAACTCAGGTCATGCAGACTAAGCAAAGATTTCGTGCCTGACGGAAACTAACAGTCACTCGTGATTAGGCATACAGAGAGTGATATACCTCGATTTTAGACAGAGCCAGTTTGCAAATACCAATTTTAAATTACATAGCGCAAGTATTTTTGCCGGACGCGAATTCCTACCCAGCACCTGTTGTCCCTGTTAACGAACGACGAGAGATGTTGAATCTTGGTTCTTAACAAGTAACTTACTTGAATTGCCGTGAGGAAAGGCTTTGTATTGGGCAGGGATTCGAACTCAGAACTTAATCGGATAGATATCGACGCACAATCAACTGTGACATTTCGGAATTTCTCGGCAGTAGCTAGATGTTTTAACTGAAATGATAAGACCAAACATTAATTTTTTTCCTTCCCAAGACTCCAACCCGGCATCTATCGCTGTTATATTCTAGATAAAACGAACGTTAAATATGGGTTTGTTGCACCAGCAGCGACATGTGAGCGTATTTGAACTAGAAATAATATGACGAAGAGTTCAGTGCTCACTGGGAATACAGCTCCACACATCATATCGCTTTTGACTACACACAAAGATACGTCAGCTTCCGAATTTTTGTCCAGCTCGGACTAACATCTTGAACTTACAGTGATCTCGCAAATAGTCCTGTGTCTCACTGGGTGTCAAAAACGTCACATATCGTTAGTGTTGACAACGAATGAAAATACATTAAACATTAAAATAATTATCCACCAGCAGATAGGTGTTCTCATGCTAGAGCTTGATAATACATAATGAAATCTATAGTGCCGGGCCAGTATTCGAACCCATTCACGCGCAGTATGTGGAGATGTTGAGGAATCTGCAGTTCTGAACAAACAACAAATTGTAGCCGTGCTGTATTCTCACGAAGGGATCAAATTGAGCGTTAAGTACGGTCTAAGTTGCATTCCCAGATCAGAACCGATTTTATCGACATACAGAAGCTCAGATAAAATATGGACTAAATGTCCTTTGAGCGTTATTTAAGCATCACAAGACTGCACATACATGCAATCGATTTCGAGGTGCAAAGTGTTTATCTTACTTTGGTGACAGGTGGGCATAAGAGATTTCCAAAAACTTTTTATCGTACTGAAATAATCTTTTGTCGGAAAGAAACAAGGTAAGTGTTTTATTCGTATATATTTTGTAGGAAACTGTAATCGTAATGGAAGATTATACACCTTAATGTTTGACAAAACTGCTAGGAGAAAACGCTGCATCCTAACCAAACCCCGCGGTTCCTCTCCATATCCCCGTAAGACACGAGCAGGGGATTCTCCACGCATACCGCTACATAGCTGTTCCTAGCATACCTGAGATTTGGCAACATCGTCACAAACATTAGGCAACACTGTGACAGTGCAATCACTTCCGCCTATGGTACTGAATTGGCTCACTAAATTTACTTGATAGTACCTTTCCATTTGAATGGCTCATGCTGTATAATCCTTACGTAAACTAAGATACTGAGGCAGAAAATTCAATTTTTTGGCTAAAGAAATGCTATTCTCCACATAAGTGGCAACTTTTATTATTTTTCACGATGCGTTATGAGGCTGAGCGACCAATACCATGATGAGAGTGGTGTAAAGGTAGCAGTGTGTCTGTAACCCGGTGGTGCCGCCCATGTCTCGTGTCAGAACGGCTCAATCAGTCGTCAGTTCCAACTGAGGTAGGGACCATCGTGTGCGAGCTTTTTTTTTATGGAGCTGCGAATTTCCAGAAAAAATTCTGTATCGAAATCGGAAGAAAACCTTTACACATCAAATCTTCTTGGTAGCTCGACTCAGTAAGTTGTGTTAATCGTCATAGATCATGGCGTTCTGACTGCCAAGCTGCTTCGCAATACCAGCGTCTCTGAAGAAATTCGAATCGACCATCAACGATACGAATTTCAGTATTGTTCTTCACTTAACTCACATTCCAGGGTGATAAGTATGAAGGAAATGAGCCTCTTGATTACTCTATGCTAAACTTTCCTGCAGACATGTGCTGACAGTGTCTCTAGCAACTTACTTTTTCTCTGGGTAGCTTCAAATATGGGCAGTTTTGTCGCCTTAAATCCAATTGAATAATCTAAATATCATTTGTGAAAAGCGTTCACTTCTCCATTAATTAAATTTATGGACCTCAAAACAAGCAATTTGCCTTAGTAGCTATAGAGCAGGTTCTCATAGGTATTGACGCAATCATTTTCATCCATTTACCATAGAAAATCAAAGAAAGAAACCAAACACATTACATTGCATTTACTCCCTGTACATTGAGTAATACATATGAATCCACGACAATAATAAATTATTTGAAGAATCTCTTGTGCAAGGAAAAGAACAGAATGTGACGCTTTAATTATAGAGCACTGGATCTGAAACAATGAAATTAATTTTGTGTCACATTGATGTACTGCATTCTAATGTAATAAAGTAATCATCAAATAAAAACGGTTTTGTGCCTCCTTTGCTATCAGGAGTGAAACACAAATCGTAGACAGATTTTATGGGTCACTACTCAACAACATTAAAGCATTGTACATGGTTGAGAGTGTGGAGTGGAGCAGATGTTGTCGGCAGAAGGCAGCGCAGTGCCTCAGCCCCCGCCGGTAGGCAGAAAGCGGTGTTCAGAGGCAGATGCTCGGTAAAGAAATCTTTCGCTAAAACATTGTTGAACCAAACTATTATTACCAGTGTGACACAAAGCGAAATATATTGTAGATTCGCTTGAATTACACGCATAGCTTCAGCACCGAGACGAAAGGGGCGATAAAAATTTTGTCGTTGTCTGCTTCCGGTCGCCAGATTTCATATTAGCTAGTCTCGCGTTTTACCTCAAGACTACAGCCTTAGTCAAGAATAATGTACTAAGACTGAACTCAAGACTTCCTCTGGGAAGTGCCGCAGTCTACAATGTTGCTGATCGAGCATACTGCCGGACACAGGATCCTGAGAGGAGCACGACTGTGTTGTCCACCTTATGTGGACGGCTCGGCGGTCAATGTTTTGCTCTAAGGCTGTATCTACAACACATATTGCACCCTGAACACCTAGAAGAATTAAGAAAACAAAAGTAGTTTATGAGAGCAACGTTAACTATGGCGTTAGAAGTATTCATAGTGTTGTGTTCGTGTGTGCAAACGCCTTCCAATGCCCACTCAAGGAGGACAAGGATGCAAAGTCTAGCTTCAGTATAATAAATTCGCTACAGTCTGCGGATGAACTCACACTTAGGTTGATAATTAATTTGAATATTTAGCAATACTATACTCATTGGTGTTAAACTCGTTATTAACCAATGATTCCCACAGCTACAGGGACACTACTTGTGATACTTAGGCAGTGCTATCAGACGAAAAGATCAACCTGACACAAACTGTGGGAAGTTTGTTTTACAAACTTCGTACCAGGATAATGAGCTTTTACGTATTTGGGATGTCTGTGAACGTTGCTGCTTGAGACGATTTAAGACGAAAGTAAATTCCTTCAGCAACGACAATGTTTGAAGAAATCGTCTTAACGGGACTAAATCGTGGTTTGTAAATCGTTTACCGGCCGTACTCTGCCGCATTTCTCTGATTGGAAGGCAAATAGCTTACGGAAAAATGTCACAGAAGGAAAAGGGAGAAAGAAATGTCTCCCACTGGAAGGTCATGTTGTCTTATTTAAATGATTACAAAATCAGGTAAAACGACCAGTCAGATTGTCAGTATAAGAACATTACTGTTGTCAGTATGATGTAGCACTGCCCAGGGCCTGTAACGATAAAGGGCCCGTTTAGGTCAGTCATATTGTATACAGAAGTGGGAGAGAGAGCACCGCTAAATTCTACAATCCGAATGCATTGCAGACACACAGAAATTACTGTTACAGTGTACTAATGGAGCCCAATTAATGAGTGAACTGCATATTTTCCGGTGAGAGAGAGCACTGGCAAATAGTCTTCGGTATATTAGTTTAATTAATCTGGTGTCACTCTGAGCCAGAATTTATGGCCAGCAGCTGAGTGCAAGGTCAGTGGGCCGGATCCGAGTTTTGCAAGTGCGAAATACTTTCCTACATTATAGAAGCGAATATTAAACTGGAACTAATATTCCAAAAATTTTGAACTTGGATAGCTTAGAATGAATATCTTTTTCTTTATTGCAAAGGAAAACAATTGATTTTCTAAAACATTCTCTGTCATACACAACTTGAAACAGGTCACGTCGACCAAATCTTATGGAAAAATTGACAGCGACGTATATCGGCAGGCAGTAAGATCTCTTGGCTTTTGGTTTGGCAGTACTCGACAGCCATTTCTAGGCGCAAGTAATAGAAGAAAGGCAGAGCGTTTTTGTTATCAAGTAACGTCTTCATCGATTACTTTAGTTTTAATGTAATCTATGAGTAATTGCTGGTGTTTGATTTTAACATGGAAAGAATTCTGTTGACAGTGAAAAAACCTCTTCTTGGGAAACTACTTGTATAGTGACCAAAAGGAACGAACTGATATTCAAGTACAGTGTTCCAGCAGCGGCATGAAGAAAATGATAGTAATAATGACGGTAATAATCCAATTATCCGGTAACTTCACACTTCCCAGTGGATCTTCACGAACTAAGAAAATTTCTGAATTTGTGAACATTTCAAAATAGCTTCACATCGAGCCTATGATGCCTACAAGGGTCTTTACATCCTTCTGACATGAGAATAACATAATCTCCGCGTCAGAAGCTTGTTTCTACTTAACCATTTAATAGACTCGCGTTTTATCCACCGTGACTACTTTTGTAAGCTCAGCACATCATCCGTTGCAGCTCACTCCTGGGGCTGGGAAATGTGGGCACAATGGTCTGGTGGAACTATCACAGGAGCAATGCGTGGGTCAGACATTTACTTTTAAGAAGCACAAACAGATTTACTTTGCCTCTGGTAACCTCAAGAGAAAGACGTTATAATCCAGATTTCGCAATACAAATCACGTTCCATCATTACAAACTGGGCAGAGCCAGGTTACGTTGGGAAACGACATAGCGGAAGTCATCGTAAACAGAAATACAGTCGCCAGTAAACTTACTTACATTAGAAAATTTTATTTTATTTTATGAAGCGATAGCCATTTAAAGGATGGGGCTCTTATTTTACTTGTAATTGATTGAACTAGAGACGTTGAAAAATTTGGTGCTGGACTGTGATTCGAATTCGTTTCTCCTCTTTCGAGGATCTGAATCACTCGGAACATTATAGTTCAACCATTTCGTTCCTTTTCGCAAGACTGCAACCTTCTCTAGGTCTCCTCCAAAGGTAAGTATGTGGGTCCGCATCCTGATCCAATACAAAAACATTCATAGTTTCAGTTCAAGCCCTATAACGTGCACACCGTCCCGCTAGTGAAAACCAACGTGCGCTTTTAATGTATATTCATGTTGTAACATTACAGGACATATTGGGACATATTGAAGTATTCGATACTGTAGACTTTTAGGGGATGTCGATACAGATATGCAAAATGTAAAGGGAAACTTTGGTGATGTTTAAATATTGTACTGTGTCAATATTAGGACATTTTGCACAGAAAGAACAAAAATAGAATTAATATAAGTATATATTAGTGTTAGTAACCTATTTTCATTCAATTTTGTAATTATATTTCATTTTGTAAAAGAAAGACTCACTGTTTGCTGTAGCTCTGATTAATTGTATAAATTATCAGTTTTGAGCTAAATTATTTCGTATAATATGGACAAAATACTTTTAAAAAACTCACCAGCTAAAGAGAAAGTCTGTAAATGAACGTTTAATGCACACTTCTGGAATTTTCTATGGAGAAATTCTATATTATCATCCCAAAAATACGAAAACTTGTGAAAACTGTTTCATAACCTAATTTCGAAAGACGATTTGTATCAAGAAATATTGCTAAAAAGATTTATTTACGTTTTGAAACAGGATTTAAATCATTTTACATATAAATAATTGTTCTAAATCACCCAAGAAATATCCAGAATCAAATGTCAAGATATTTCTGGAAACGTCGGTGCAAGTCTGGTGAAGGTTATCCGAAGGCTGGTAGAAAAATGTTATAAACTCTATTTTGAAATTATGCTTGTAAGAATTTATATGTGCTCATCCTTTTACTTGCTTTAATCTGTGCTAAAGTTCTGTAATGTCTGATTTGGTTTTAAGTCGTGAATTGCTATCGTATTGTGAACAAAGCATTGTCAAAGACTCTCATTGTTTGGAAGGATATTAGTACACCTAGGAGTTGTCAATGGGCAGTTCGGATGTGCAGTGCGGTTGGCTGGGAGAGTCTGTTGTTGAGTCTGTCAGTTCTGTTTGTAAATAAACGTCTATAATGAAGAATTACTTGTTGTCGTCAATATGAACTCAAGACCTTTTGCACGAAGCAGACACCTCCTAATGCATAGATCATGAAAACGATATTTCGTAATGATGTGTAACATGTCATTTTAATGAAAGGTTTCTTTACATACCATGATTCAATTTCTTTACAACAATTTCTTACTCTCTCTCATTCTTTTTGATCTCTCTCTCTCTCTCTCTCTCTCTCTCTCTCTCTCTCTCTCTCTCTCTCTCTATCATACACACACACACATTCTTTTTTTCTTTATTTGTTTGTTTTGCTCGACTATCGGCGAGGCATCAAAACGTCTCTGAATGAGCTTCTTACTTTTTAGTACACTTACGAAATAAATATAAAAACAACTGTGAGAGTTACTGATATATGATGCTTAGTTTTCAGTCAGTTCGGAGTATTGTTAGTAACCACGCTCCAGTCCCTAAACCTAGTTACAGAAATGCGAATCAGACGCATTACGTATTCCAGGCCGTAGTAGCCGCGACTTGGAGACACCAGCTATGGTCACTTCCCAGCCCGCTGTACGATCACATCGGGTCGTCGTCTTTCTGCTGGTACTGTAACTGAGATTTGACAACAAGGCAACGTATGTTTGGGAACTCTGTGATCGACCAGTTCCTTCCTGGTGTGCACGAAATTTATCCTCAAGGTTCACTTGATTTTACCTGTCATTTCCATTGAATAATCTGATTTATTATCGTTTTAGGTGTAACAAAAGATTATAAATTTACGGTTTTCAGCCCACGAAAGTCGTTGCACGTGGAAATCGCAACTAATCTCGTCCTTTAAATAGCGGTTTACGAGTGCTAGACATTATCGATCTCGTAAGAGTGAGCTAAGACACGTATTTCTACCCCAGCTCTATGGTAATGCGCTGACCTGAGAAAAAGCATCTGTTATGGTTCGCACTTCCAGTCTCACTAACTGTAACGTTTTTATCCCTTCTGTGAAAGAGCTACAAGCAGTCAGATAAAACATCGATAAGGAAATCGCAAAAAAATACTTTCGGCTCATAGTGCAATGGTGAAAACTTACAATGCTGCACAACAGGTAACTCCTCTTCCCGCCGATGACAAGCAAATTTTGTGTTTCTAGAAATACAAAACTTTACTTACGAAATGCGACATTTGCACTGCACGACGTTTTCAACAAAGAGATGGCGCAATACAGTAGACCAAGTGGAAAGAAACACTTCCTATTTAAATTTGCGCATCCTAGACTGTTGGCTGTTCTGTGTAGGTGGCAGGTACGTGATTTTATTTCGGTGATTACAAAATAAAGTCGAATGTATGCACTGGGTAGTCGAGGCAGCTAGTTCATTGTGATTCGGCCAACCAAGTAAATGAATTTACTGAACCTGCTGCAAATTACTACAGGAAGCCTGTGTCTCAGAATTCTCATCCAGTGTGGTGCAACGGCGTTACGATAGAAAAATGAGCCACATACTTATGATATGCTTGTATATCTATAGACTTGGTTCGATTCCAACTTCTGTCAATGATTTTAGATAAGGTGAGACAGATTCCATTCTCTTCTGGCTACACCAAGTGAAGAAGATATAATGACATTGTGGTCTGAAATTAACATGAAAAATGATATTCCTTTTCTACAAAGTAGACGTTAGGATGAATCACAATAAAGACTGGGGCGGCGACACGTAGAAACCTTTCTTATACTTATTATTTATTTCTAGTGACGAAACAAACGCTATGTAGGCTCACAGGACATTTAGTCCATATTTTATCTGAGCTTCTGTATGTCGATAAAATCGGTTCTGAACTGGGAATGCAACTTAGACCGTACGTAAGGCTGAATTTGATCCCTTCGTGAGAATACAGCACGGCTACAATTTGTTGTTTGTTCAGAACTGCAGATTCCTCAACATCTCCACATACTGCGCGTGAATGGGTTAGAATCCTGGCCTGGCACTATAGATTTCATTATGTATTATCAAGCTCTAGCATGAGAACACCTATCTGCTGGTGGATAATTATTTTAATGTTTAATGTATTTTCATTCCTTGTCAACACTAACGATATGTAACGTTTTGACACCCAGTGAGAGACAGAACTATTTGCGAGATCACTGTAAGTTCAAGATGTTAGTCCGAGCTGGACAAAAATTCGGAAGCTGACGCATCTTTGTGTGTAGTCAAAAGCGATATGATGTGTGGAGCTGTATTCCCAGTGAGCACTGAACTCTTCGTCATATTATTTCTAGTTCAAACACGCTCACATGTCGCTGCTGGTGCAACAAACCCATATTTAACGTTCGTTTTCTGTAGAATATAACAGCGATTTGTGCCAGGTTGGAGTCTTGGGAAGGAAAAAAAAATAATGTTTCGTCTCGTCATTTCAGTTAAAACATCTAGCTACTGCCTAGAAAATCCGAAATGTCACAGTTGATTGTGCGTCGATATCTATCCGATTAAGTTCTGAGTTCGAATCCCTGCCAAATACAAAGCCTTACCTCACGGCAATTCAAGTAAGTTACTTGTTAGGAACCAAGATTCAACATCTCTCGTCGTTCGTTAACAGGGACAACAGGTGCTGGGTAGGAATTCGCGTCCGGCAAAAATGCTTGCGCTATGAAATTTAAAGTTGGAATTTGCAAACTGGCTCTGTCTAAAATCGAGGTATATCACTCTCTATATGCCTAATCACGAGTGACTGTTAGTATCCGTCAGGCACGAAATCATTGCTTAGTCTGCATGACCTGAGTTTGCACCCATATGCAGAACGAGACGGTTCGTCGTGTCATTTGAAGTTCATAAATATTCTCAATTAGCTGCTCGTGAATACCTTTAATTTTTAATCTTATTTTGTGTTTAATTAGTACGGTATGTTACTTTGAAGAGTAAATCAAGAATACGACAAATTTACTACGTGCATTACCTATCTGACGTAATAATGAGAGTGGTAAAATGTCAGATATGTCATTTATTGTAATAAATGTGAGCTACAAGCCTTAAGGGCAGTCTTATCTGTGATAAGGTGTTCTGTGATATTTGTAGTATCGTGGTATTACTTTACATTTTGAGTTATTGCGATACAGAACAGTTTTTTCTCGTGGTGACTTGTTGGAACCACTTTCAATAGTCAAACGACTGTACCAAGGAGCGATAAGGAGACCTGCTAGACAGTTGCGCTATGTGGGTTGCATGTGAATCAGGCGAAATTCAATTCAGGTCGTTCGGATACTATTGGGCATGAATAGACATCACGTGTATCGATTTCCATCGCGCTGGGGTAAGTCCTTCGGGATACGTTTATTCTCCTTAGTGTGTAAATATATTTGGAGCATGTCATTCAAAAACGTTTGAAATGACATAGACGGGAGCGGGTTGTTGTTAGGAGAGCAGAATGTATTAGACTCGCGGATCATGTGGTGTTATTGACAGAGAGCGAAAGAAGTATGACTGAAATGTTAAAAGAATTGAACAAGAGTCGTGAGTAAACTGGAATGAGAAATAATAAGAAAAACGCAAAATGTCCGGTGATAGGTGCAAGAAAATCAAGAACAACTATAATGTTAGGCAGGAAGACACACAACAATTTAGTATTTTTAGATAACTGCGACGTGCTATTATGGACGACATTGGAAGTAATAAGGAGGTGAAAATACGTATAGCAATTGCCAACGAGACGTTTCATAACAGGAGGCTTTTATGTGGGTGCGTTGATAGGTGATAAAATAGGCAAGCACAGTGAGAAATGAGGTGGTGTTGAGTGGGAGAACAGAGAGAAATTTTAAAGGTAGCAGGATGAGCAAACACAATTGGCATGGACACTGAATGAGAAGAGATTGTTTATTGATGGTATGGAGGAAATGGTGAATGCAATAAGAAGAAGAAGAAGAAGAAGAAGAAGAAGACTCAGAACATACCAGGTGGTGGACAGCGTAAGAACAGAAAATAGTTGTGAGAAAATAAGAGGGTAACAAATGATGGGACTGCATGGAGAGCTACATGTGAAGACCTGCCCTAGGGCAGAACACTCATGGTGGTGGTGTTGATGAAGAGGAGACTTATGTAGGATATTTTGCAAAACGCCCATTTTCTTGTAATCCAAATTTAAACAAAACATAGGCAGCTTATAATTTGTAGTCTATAAACGACCGTGAATTGCGTGACAGATGGAAGTTGCCAGTATACCAGTTATTAGGACTTATTCCCACTCCACTGACGTATGGAGCGTGCGTACTGTGGCTGCTTAAAAGCCTCTGTGCGTGCTGTGCTTAGTCTCTTCTGGTCATCACGCTTCCTACAGTTACAATACGTAGGCGGTTTCAGTATATTCCATTCCTACATTCATCATGTAACGTCAGTTCTAGAAACTTTCTAATTAGGTCTCCTCGCGATACTTTGCTCTTCCACGGAATAGTCTGTGTCTACCATGAACTGTCCGTTAGTCAGTAAGTGGAATAACTGGTTTTCCGACACATGTCGCCATGTAACTGTCGCTCTGTCTCCACGTCAGAGAGACGGAAATTCTGTGTGCCACATTTGAAGATGAGTCTGTAAAGGTTACAAAACTAGTTAATGGAATTACAAATAGTTCAAAAAGTGAGTTTTTGCAGTTTTCCGTATTTAAATTCAATGCACTAGTCACAGGCTCTCGGCGATCCTTAGGGGATATGCTTCATCGGTTGGGAGCGTGATGTGTCCCTCCGAGATTAATTTCACCTGGGCTTTAAGCGACTCACCGGTCAGCATTTACAGAGCTGCCAACTACATCTCACACCGGGAATGTTACCAGTATTAGTTTGCATCGCAGCCTACGGAAGAGAACGCAAATCGAACGAGCATTCACAGTCATTCCCTCCATTGACTACCATTCGCCTATATTCAACAGTTAAGGATTCCTCCGGAAATATTCCAAGTAGACTTACTCTGGATATTGTACGTTTGTTTCCAAGCGCCTGCCTGTTCAATTTGAGCAGAAACTGTGTGACATTCTCCAACGGGTCAAAAAACCTGTGACCATTCGTGCCGCCCTTCTCTGTATACATTCAGTTTCGCCTGGCAGTTGTATCTGATTAGGATCCAAGAATCTCGACCAATATTGGGGGATAAGTCGCAAGCGTGATTTGTAAGCAATTTCTTTTGTACACTGATTGTATTTTCCTAGAATTCTACCAACGAATTGCAGCCAGCCACCGTATTTCCCTAAGACTGCGACTATGTGACGGTTCCATTTCAAATCTCTAGAAATTTTTACACCCAGGTATTCATGTGGGTTGAGCGATTGCGAATTTGACTCGCTGCACTATACTCGTAGGATAAGGTTATATCGTTTTGTGAACCGAACAATTCTACATTTCGGGAACATTTAAACTAAGTTGTCATGCTTTGCACTACACTGAAATCTTATGAGGGCGTGGCTTCTTTCAAACAGAACTTTATTACAGGCAACTGCATCATTTACGGAAACACTGAAATAGACCGCGTAAGCACCCCCCCTTCTCCCCTCCAAATTGCTGCCTGAAAACTGGAAGTCCCATATGTAAACCACCTTCAAAAGTTCGTTCACTTTCCGTATCAGTTAATGTGTTAAAAACTTGACCTGAAGAAACATGACCCTTTGCAGTTGAAGACGCTCTGTTGTAAGAGAAGCTAGTTTTTTGACAAGTCTCAATATTTATGTACTGAACTAGGTGTTGTACAATTCTATAATTTTCAGGTACATTCGGCGACGTATGTGGATACTGTCTGACAAATGTGTTGCGAATAAAGTGAGTAGTAAAGAAGTAATAAAGTGAAACATCAAGCCTGATGCTGACACCTTACTACACGAACAGCGAAAATGTAGAAGTGATAAAAGTCTTTTTCCTTTCATCATTCTGCCAGGGATGTCAGAGGGAAAAAAAGTTTCGAAATTATGTGTGAAGTTTGTTGGAAGTCGCCACGTGCTGCCTTTCACAAATGCTCGGTGAATATAGTCTCGATAATTTGCGCGCCATGAAATTATGCTGCCTTAGACGAGTACGCAGTTTTTAACTTTTAACGCCCGACTTATTGCGTAAACCTATGCCTTTAAATGAAGGACGGAAGGAGGATTGCATTTAATGTGCTATCGATGTTGAGGTCATTAGAAACGGAGCAGGAGTTGGCACTGCGTCAGGGAAGGGTAAAAGTAGTCCGCCGTTCCCTTTCAAAGGAACCATCCCAGCATTTGCTTGGAGCGATTCAGAAAAGTTACGGAATACGTATCAGGATGGCCGGATGCGGATTTAAACGTCATCCTCCCGAATGCGAGTCTAGTGTACTAGTTGACAGCTCGTCGTGTAGCAAGCGTTGCTGGTGATGGGATTCCGGGTTCGATTCACGGCTGGGTTGCTTTCTCCGCCCGGGAAGTAGGTGTCTGTGGTGTCATCATTTCTTCATCATTCGTGATGGTGGCGAAACTGGACTGTGTAAAGGTTGGGGCTTTGTACAGGCGCTGATAACCGTGCAGTTGAGCGCCCCACAAACCAAACATCATCATCATCATCATCATCATCATCATCATCATCATCATCATCATCATACCATGTACTAACCACTGCGGCAGCTCGCTTGGTATACATTTAAATGAGCAGATTAAGTCAGCATTTTTAGTATTTACATTGACTTCGTTCTTCATAAATGAAAGCAGGAACTACGACAAGACCAAGGAATTGGGATAACGAATGAGAAATACCTGATTGTGCTTCTGTTTGTAGATGACATGATTCAAGTTCACGAAATGACCTCCAAAGATCTATATACCACCTGAACGAAATATGCAATGAATACAACTTTAAAATTTCTAGTAATAAAACGAAAATAAGTGCACTCCGAGGAAAATACTCAGTCAGTTTAAAACTAGTTTTGGATAATCCTGCTTTAGAACTGGTCTCTTAATCTTTCATTTAGGCTACGCTGTAAGATCTGATTTTTACTCTGATACTTAAAATAAATTGCACAAATTCTAAGCTGTCTGTGACACTATTATCTGAACATTGGGCAATAAAGTACAAAAAGGTTGTCCCGAAATTCTATAACGTGGTCGCGGTTCCTGTATTATGCTATGAAAGCGAAAACATGGTTAAAAAAAACGAAAAATAAATCACACGGCAGAGATGAGGTTCCTAAGAAATTCGAAGAGCTGCACAACAAGAAATGATTAGGAATGAAGATACTAGAGAAAAATTAAGTATTTTCAACAGAAACTAAAAAATTCAAAAATATCGTGAAGACTGGTGAGAATGCTACGTCCCAGACTTCCCCAAAATATTCTGAACTACAAGCGGAATGGAAGACGTGATATTGAAAGGCCTCGGACGTGGGAGCAATTTCGTTTGAGAGACTATCCCGCGCGGCGACTACTGAAGTACTTATACATTATAGAATTCTTAAGTTGTACAAGCAAAATAAGTAAGTTTTAATGTAGTTTACGTTCACTGATGCAAAAAAAATTTTCTTGCTTTTTAAAGTGGGCTATGTTCTTTCTCAGGGTTCAAACTGTCTCCATGCCAAATTTGAACAATATATGTTAAGCGGTTTGCACTCGAAAACGAAACAGACTGTGTTACAAAGTAGAAAAGCAACTGAGAGAAAGAAGCGGCGTCGGTTTTTGCAGAAGGCGGCCATTATTTTGTAGGACAATGTTCGGGCACGCTCGGTTCAAGTCGTGACTGATTTGATCGGTATATGGGGATGGGGAGCGCCGCATCACGCACCACGCCTAAAGGATTTCTTGCTAACCATCTCTTCCGACACCATTAATGAATTAACCCTCTTGTCTGCCCCACTTCTGTTGAAGGTTACACATCAGACAAATACCTTGTTGTTGTTGTTGTTGTTGTTGTTGTTGCTCTTGTCTTCAGTCCACAGACTGGTTTGATGCAGCTCTCCATGCTACTGTATCGTGTGGAAGCTTCATCTCCCAGTACCCATTGCAAACCTATATCCTTGTGAATCTGCTTAGTGTATTCATCTCCTGGTCTCCCACCTCGATTTTTACCCTCCACGCTGCCCTCCAATATTAAATTGGTGATCCCTTAATGCCTCAGAACGTGTCCTACCATCCGACCCCATCTTCTAGTCAAGTTTTGCCACAAAGTTCTCTTCTCCAGTATCCTATTCAATACCTCCACATTAGTTATGTAATCGACCCACTTAATCTTCAGCATTCTTCCGTAGCACCACATTTCGAAAGCTTCTATTCTATTCTTGTTCAAACTATATATTGTCCATTATTCACTTCCATACGTGGCTACACTCCATACAAATACTCGGAGAAAGGACTTCCTGATACCTAAAGCTATACTCGATGTTAACAAATTTTTCTTCTTTAGAAACACTTTTCTTACCATTGACAGTCGACATTTTATATCCTCTCTACTTCGACCGTCATCAGTTATTTTGCTCCCTAAATAGCGAAACTCCTTTACTACTTTAAATGTCTCATTTCCTAATCTAATTCCCTCAGCATCACCCACCTTAATTCGACTACATTCCATTATCCTCGTTTTGCTTTTATTGATGCTGATCTTATATCATCCTTTCAGGACACTTCATTCTGTTCAGCTACTCTTCTAGGTTCTTTGCTGTCTCTGAATTAGAACGTCATCGGCAAACCTCAAGGTTTTAGTTTCTTATCCATGGATTTTAATTTCTACTCAGAATTTTTCTTTTGTATCCTTTACTACTTGCTCAATAAACAGATTGAATAACATTGGGGATAGTCTACAACCCTGTCTCATTCCCTTCCCAACCACTGCTTCCGTTTCATATCCCTCGACTCTTATAACTACCACCTGCTTTCTGTACAAATTGTAAATTGCCTTTCGCTCCCTGTAATTTACCCCTGCCACCTTCAGAATTTGAAAGAGAGTATTCCAGTCAACATTGTCAAAGGATTTCTCTAAGTCTACAAATGTTAGAAACGTAGGTTTGCCTTTTCTTAATCTACTTTATAAGGTAAGTCGTAGGGTCAGTATTGCCTCACATGTCCCAGTATTTCCACGGAATCCAAACTGGTCTTCCCTGAGGTCGGCTTCTACCATTTTTTCCATTCGTCTGTAAAGAATTTGCGTTAGTATTTTGCAGCTGTGACTTATTAAACTGATAGTTAGCTAATTTTCACACCTGTCAACACCTGATTTCTTTGAAATTGGAATTATTTCATTCTTCTTGAAGTCTGACGGTATTTCGGCTGTCTCATGCATCTTGCTCATCAGACGGTCACGTTCTGTCAGAGCTGGGTCTCCCAAGCCTGTAAGTAGTTCTAATGGAATGTTGCCTACTCCCGGAACCTTATTTCCACTAAGGTCTTTCAGTGCCCTGTCAAACTCTTCACGCAGTATGTCATCTCCCATTTCATCTTCATCTACATCCTCTTCCGTTTCCATTATATTGTCCTCAAGTACATTGCCCTTGTATAGATCCTCTATATACACCTTCCACCTTTCTGCAATATCTTCTTTGCTGATAACAGGGTTTCCATCTGAGCTCTTGATATGCATACAAGTGAATCTCTTTTCTCTAAAAGTCTCTTTAGTTTTTCTTTAGGCACTATCTATCATGCCCCTAGTGATAAGCGCATCTATATCCTTACGTTTGTCCTCTAGATATCCCTGCTTAGCCATTTTGCACTTCCTGTCGATCTCATTTTTGAGACGTTTGTATTTCTTTTTGTCGGGTTAATTTACTGCATTTTTGTATTTTCTCCTTTCATAAATTAAATTCAATATATCTTCTGTTACCCTCTTTCTTTGCGCATGTCAAGTTCCGTAGGCCCAAATTGAGGAGCAAATCTTCTAGGTCATGGAACGTGTCAGTATCTACATCTACATCCGTACTCCGCAAGCCACCTGACGGTGTGTGGCGGAGGGTACCCTGAGTACCTCTATCGGTTCTCCCTTCTATTCCAGTCTCGTATTGTACGTGGAAAGAAGGATTCTCGGTATGCTTCTGTGTGGGCTCTAATCTCTCTAATTTTATCCTCGTGGTCTCTTCGCGAAATATAAGTAGGAGGGAGCAATACACTGTTTGACTCTTCGGTGAAGGTATGTTCTCGAAACTTCAACAAAAGCCCATACAGAGCTACGGAGCGTCTCTCCTGCAGAGTCTTCCACTGGAGGTTATCTGTCATCTCCGTAACGCTTTCGCGATTACTAAATGATCCTGCAACGAAGCGCGCTGCTCTTTGTTGGATCTTCTCTAACTCTTCTATCAACCCTATCTGGTGCGGATCCCACACTGCTGAGCAGTATTCAAGCAGTGGGCGAACAAGCGTACTGTAACCTACTTCCTTCGTTGTCGGATTGCATTTCCTTAGGATTCTTCCAATGAATCTCAGTCTGGCATCTGCTTTACCAACGATCAACTTTATACGATCATTCCATTTTAAATCACTCCTAACGCGTACTCCCAGATAATTTATGGATTTAACTGCTTCCATTTGCTGACCTGCTATTTTGTAGCTAAATGATAAGGACCTATCAGTCTATGTATTCGCATCCCATTACACTTGTCTACATTGAGATTCTATTGCCATTCCGTGCACCATGCGTCAATTCGCTGCAGATCCTCCTGCATTTCAGTACAATTTTCCATTGTTGCAACCTCTCGATACACCACAGCATCATCTGCAAAAAGCCTCAGAGACTTTCCGATGTCACCCACCAGGTCATTTATGAATATTGTGAATAGCAACGGTCCTATGACACTCCCTTGCGGCACACCTGAAATCACTCTTACTTCGGAAGACTTCTCTCCATTGAGAATGACATGCTGCGTTCTGTTATCTAGGAACTCCTCGATCCAAGCACACAACTGATCTGATAGTCCGTATGCTCTTACTTTGATCATTAAACGACTGTGGGGAACTGTGTCAAACGCCTTGCGGAAGTCAAGAAACACGGCTTCTACCTGTGAACCCGTGTCTAAGGCCCTCTGAGTCTCGTGGACGAATAGCGCGAGCTGGGTTTCACACGGCCGTCTTTTTCGAAACCCATGCTGATTCCTACAGAGTAGATTTCTAGTCTCCAGAAAATTCATTATACTCGAACATAATACGTGTTCCAAAACTCTACAACTGATTGACGTTAGAGATATAGGTCTATAGTTCTGCACATCTGTTCGACGTCCCTTCTTGAAAACGGGGATGACCTGTGCCCTTTTCCAATCCTTTGGAACGCTTCGCTCTTCTAGAGACCTACGGTACACCGCTGCAAGAAGGGGGGCAAGTTCCTTCGCGTACTCTGTGTAAAATCGAACTGGTATCCCATCAGTACCAGAGGCCTTTCCTCTATTGAGCGATTTTAATTGTTTCTCTATCCCTCTGTCGTCTATTTCGATATCTACCATTTTGTCAACTGTGCGACTTCAAGAGAAGGAAGCACAGTGCAGTCTTACTCTGTGAAACAGCTTTGGAAGAAGACATTTAGTATTTCGGCCTTTAGTCTGTCATACTCTGTTTCAGTACCATTTTGGTCACAGAGTGTCTGGACATTTTGTTTTGATCCACCTACCGCTTTGACATAGGACCAAAATTTCTTACGATTTTCTGCCAAGTCAGTACATAGAACTTTACTTTCGAATTCATTGAAAGCCTCTCGCATAGACCACCTCACACTACATTTCGCTTCGCGTAATTTTTGTTTGTCTGCACGGCTTTGGTTATGTTTATGTTGGCTGTGAAGTTCCCTTTGCTTCCGCAGCAGTTTTCTAACTCGGTTGTTGTACCACGGTGGCTCTTTTCCATTTCTTACGATCTTGCTTGGCACATACTCATCTAACGCATATTGTACGATGGTTTTGAAATTTGTCCACTGATTCTCAACACTATCTGTACTTGAGACATAACTTTTGTGTTGAGCCGTCAGGTACTCTGTAATCTGCTTTTTGTCACTTTTGCTAAACAGAAAAATCTTATTACCTCTATTAATATTTCTATTTACGGCTGAAATCGTAGATGCAGTAACCGCTTTATGATCGCTGATTCCCTGTTCTGCATTAACTGATTCTAATAGTTCGGGTCTGTTTGTCACCAGAAGGTCTAATATATTATCGCCACGAGTCGGTTCTCTGTTTAACTGCTCAAGGTAGTTTTCAGATAAAGCACTTAAAAATATTTCACTGGATTCTTTGTCCCTGACACCCGTTATGAACGTTTGAGTCTCCCAGTCTATATCCAGCAAATTAAAATCTCCACCCAGAACTATAACATGGTGGGGAAATCTACTCGAAATATTTTCCAAATTATTCTTCTGGTGCAGAGCCACAACCGCTGCTGAGCCTGGGGGCCTATAGAGACATCCAATTACCATGTCTGAGCCTGCTTTAACCGTGACCTTCACCCAAATCATTTCACAATTAGAATCTCCGTCAATTTCCTTCGATACTATTGCACTTATTATCGCTATAAACACGCCTCCCCCTTTACTGTCCAGCCTTTGTCTGCGAACTATATGGGCGTTGTGACAGTTTATTAATGAGAGCAGTTCTGGGACCTTTCTATAGACGCTCCTGCAGTTTACTATTAGCACATTAATATTGTTATTCCCTGTTGCATTTTGCCTACTCCTGCCTTGCCGCGTCTCAGGAGGCGTCTTGTCGGGTCTAGGGAGGGAATTCTCTAACCTAAAAAAAAAAAAAAAAACCATGTGCACTCCACACGTACTCCGCTACCCTCGTAGCCGCTTCCGGCGTGTAGTGCACGACTGACATATTCAGGGGACCCTACATTTCTCCACCCCATTGCGGAGGTCGAGAAATTTGCACCCCAGCTCTCCGCAGAATCGTCTGAGCCTCTGGTTTAAGCCTTCCACTCGGATCCAAACCAGAGGACCGCGATCGGTTCTGGGAACGATACTACAAATAGTTAGGTCTGATTCCACCCCGCGAGCGAGGCTTTCCGCCTTCACCAACTCCGACAACCGCTTGTACGAACTGAGGATGACCTCTGAATCCACACGGCAGGAGTCATTGGTGCCGACATCAGCAACAATTTGCAGTCGGGTGCACCCAGTGCTCTCTATCACCGCCGGTAGGGCCGCCTCCACATCTCGGATGAGACCCCCCGGCAAGCAGACAGAGTGAACACTGGCCTTCTTCCCCGACCTTTCCACTATTTCCCTAAGGGGCTCCATCACCAGCTTAACGTTGGAGCTCCCAATAACTAATAAACCCCTCCCCCCGTGTGCCTGCTCGGACCTTGCTGAATGAGCAGCCACATGTCCATTCACAGGCAGAGCGGACGATGCCACACGGCCAGCCTCCACATTGACCCTCTGCCTCGTGCGCCGCGAACGCCGCTGAACCCGCCACTCCCCTTGGGGAGAGGGTGGCCCAACCGCGCCCGGTACCCGCGAAAATGTCTCGACAGCAGGGACAGTGGGTGAAGCATCTAACACCTGGGGTGCACCATGCGACGCACCAGACTCCACACTGCCGCTACCCTCCGAGGCAGCAGCCTGAAGACGGCTGACCGCGGCCATCAACACGCTCAGCTGTTCGCGAAGAGTGGCCAGCGTCCGTACACAGCAGTCACACATCCTATCCATCCTAAGGAATCAATATACTGAAGAGACTTAATCAACTTTTAAGTAGACTGCTAATTCACTAAAGGCGGCTGATTACTGACTAAACTGTGATTGCTAACCACTTCTTGTAGAAAACAATGAAAATAGCACTACCTGTCTCTGGACTGTATTGAAAACAAACACTAGCACTACTAGCACTATGGCTGACTACAAGGACTCTCTCTGACTGTATTCAAAACAAACATGAAATCTATTTACTCTATTACTAGCACTCGACAATTAAAGCTTCCTAAAAGCAAAAACACACGGAAGAAGTAGTGACAAGTAAGAAAACTACAGTTAATACTTCAATCAAGGTAGCTCGCTGCACAGCAGACGTGAAGCAGACGGCGGTTTGGGCGACACATGAACTTACAACATAAAAGTAATAACAGATAAAAATACATGTTCATGAACCAGAGAGAAAATCAGTCCATAAGTTTAAGCAAACGCTATCAGCAGTACAATGAGAATCAGCTTAATTTTTCAATTAACTCCTCGACAGAATAGAAGGAGTGACCCATGAGGAAACACTCCAGTTTCGATTTGAAAGCGCGTAGATTACTGCTAAGATTTTTGAATTCGAGTAGCAGCTTATTGAAAATGGATGTAGCAGTATACTGCACACATTTTTGCACAAGAGTTAAGGAAGTCCGATCCAAATGGAGGTTTGATTTCTCCCGAGTATTAACCGAGTGAAAGCTGCTTATTGTTGGAAATAAACTAATATTGGTAACAAGAAACGACTATAAGGAATATACATATTGAGAGGCCAATGTCAAAATACCCAGACTCCCTGAACAGAGGTCGACAAGAGGTCCGTGAACTCACACCACTTTTTGCCCGAACCTCCCGTTTCTGAGCCAAAAATATCCTTCTAGAATGGGAAGAGTTATCCAAAAACATAATACCATACGACATAAGTGAATGGAAATAAGCAAAGTAGACTAATTTACTTGGCGAAGTATCACTCACTTTCGGTACCGTTCGAATAGTGAAAATGGCAGTATTAAGTCTTTGAACAAGATCCTGAATGTGGGCTTTCCATGACACCTTACTATTTATTTGAACACCTAGGAATTTGAGCCGCTCAGCTTCACCAATCATTTGCCCATGCTGTGAGATTAAAACGTCAGGATTTGTTGAATTGTGTGTTAGAAACTGTAAAAACTGAATCTTACTGTGATTTAACGTTAGTTTATTTTCTACAAGCCATTGACTGAGGTCATGTACTGCACTACTTGAAACGGAGTCAATGTTGCACACAACATCCTTTACTACCAAGCTAGTGTCATCAGCAATCAGAAATATTTTAGAGTTACCCATAATACTTGAGGGCTATCATTTATATAAATAAGGAACTAGAGCGGCCACAACACTGATCCCTGAGGAACCCCCTCCCCCTTGACAGTATACCACTCAGATCCCCCATCACACTGTATTACTTTGCCCCATTCCTGTAGATCGTTCCCTAATGCACTTCCTGAAACACTCTACAACTTCTGATTCTGTCAGTTCTTTCAGGTCCCATATCCTTAAATTCCCACGTTTTTCCAGTTTCTTCAGTTTTTATCTACAGTTCATAATCAATATATTGTTATCAGAGACCACATTTGCCCCTGGAAATGTCATACAATTTAAAATCTGGTTCCTAAATCTCTGTCTTACCATTATATAATCTATATGAAATATTGCAGTATCTCCAGGTCTCTTCCACGTATACAACTTTCTTTCATGATTTTTGAACCAAGTGTTAGCTATGATTAAATTATGCTCTGGGCAAAAACCTACCAGGCGGCTTCCTCTTTCATTTTTTACCCACATTCCATATTCACCTACTGCGTTTCCTTTTATTCCATTTCCTACCGTCGAATTCCAGTCTCCCACTAATATTAAATTTTCATCTCCCATCACTATCTGAATGATTTCTTTTATCTCATCACACATTCCATCAATTTCTTCATCATCTGCGGACTACTTTTACGACTGTGGTAGGCGTGGGATTCGTGGCTATATTGGCCACAACAATGCTTTCACTATGCTGTTTGTAGTGGCTTACCCGCATTCCTATTTTTATTAATTATTAGACCTACTCATGCATTAGCTTCATATTAGCCTTCCTAATACTTAAATCTATATTCGATGTTAACAATGACGCCGGTGGATGGACTATCACGAAATTACTGACCGTCGAGAAAGTCACAAATATAACCGACAAGCTAATGGGCCCTTCACAGGAAAAGGTTTTTCGCCGGAAAACGGGGAAAACTGAAACCCAGCAAATGAGTAAAAAAATGTATATTCACTGACAAAAAAAAGTGTACGCACACAACTTACACAACAATAGTCTGGGATTACTCTATTACGTAACAGTTTTTGTGATTGTATCTTGCAGCTTTAGTTATTTTTAATTAAAAGAGGCTTTAAAAGGACAGAAAGAACGTGTTGGACTACGCTACAGATCGTTCTGTTAGCAAAGTCCTCACTTTGTAATCACTTTCGTTGACTTCGGCAACTCTCAACAGAAATCTCCAACCTAACCGAGACAATGTGCTACGATACAGCCGAGATCATGACAAGAGAATGGGCTACATCACACTCGAAGTAAATTTATATAGGTAAGGATCCCCATGACCTGTGTACGTCTATTATAAAAAATCTCCAAGCCACTCTCCTCAAATAGATCGCCATCTTCTCTTGACCTTCAACTGTTACTATTTCAGAATTAAAAACCAGATTCAAAGAAAATTTGGCTACCAGCCAAAAACTAGAAAAATAAAAATAATAAAAGTGAGAACGTGAAACATGTTAGAATTAACCATAAACAGGAGATTTTACAGAAAATAAAATTGAGAAAGGAAATCATTAATATTATCGACCGTTTAGGAACTCTAGGCTACGAAAGGGATGAAACAACATATCGAATAACTGGTGGAAGAGTTAGTGTGTTTTAAGATTATATCCAAACAAGAATTAGAGAAAAACATATCGAAGCAAGGCCTCTATTACGAAAAATAGCTAAATCTCGAGACAAATTGTGTCCTTTTGTATTAGATTAAATGTTTTGGCCCCTAGTACGGATGAAACAGTATCTGCAGTATCAACAGGAACTTCGGACATGTGTTTCATATTTCATCCAAGCCTGCAGTCTATAAATATTTAAACAAAATACTGAAACAAAATACCACTACCGGGGAATTACTTACGAAGCAGTTCTTGGTAAAGAAACACAGGACACAATTACGTATGTAGGCTTAATACGAACTACAACTGTGTTCATAAATCGCTATAGTTGCCTTGGACTAACGACGAGCGAATATCAATATAACCTGTACGCTTTTCAAAGCTGTTATCCATGAAAAAGCTAAACGACGTATCGTGAACAAAATACAATTTAACACCGAAACAATGACATTAGTTGACAATGGGCACAGACTTTAGTCAATGGGCACTGTTGAAAATTTGTGCCAGACCAGGATTAGCACCCGAGTCCCCTGGTTACTAGGGAGAGGCAATGATCACTGTGTCCGAATTACACAGTGGTCAACAGAATAGCACGAACTGCCCGAGCATGCCGTTCGTTAGATCGAAATTCTCAATTTCTCCATAGACTGCTAATACACTGCTCCTTGAACATAATCCTCCTCCCCTTAATTATACAGTACATGGCCAAAAAAACAGACACCGAATATATGCAAACTTGGCCTTACGAACATTGCAGACGTCGTCTATGTAACACACGTCAAACTTCAAAGAATTTACCAATTCGTTGCATTGTTTACTATAGACCACAAATCAAGTAACGTAAAAAAAGCACTGCGTCTATTGAGATCATGATTCATAGTTTAAAGAAAACTAATAAGTCGCCTACATATTACAGTTGCTGCCGAAAGAGGAGAACCATTATTTTCCCACAAAAGGAAATATAGTTAAAATTACGCTTCTATTTCGGTTAGTTTCGGCGGTTACTAAAATTTGCAGTGAAAGTTACATAGTGGACTCTACCCTCCCCCCACCAGAAACGTAGTTATCGTGGCTGTTGTGAGACTTTTGTACACAGTTAGAGAAAGTGTGTTAAATGTGGCGCGGACGGAAACACCAGGCTACGCTACAGGGCAATCTGCTCGCACAACGTTTAGTCGGCATTCATAATCGTTGGCGTAAACAACTCTCAATCAAATTACCACCTTCCAACCTAACTTAGATCTCGGGCTACACTACCAATCGGCCTGTCATCACAACCAAAAATTCATTGAGGGGGGTGGGGGGATTTCCTGTATCTCTCTCTAATGTATCTCTAGGCCCAACTGCCAGTTTTGTCAGACTCAACAGCAAGATTTACCAATGGTAAACACTTTTGAGACGGCTAGTAATTTTAGAATAGTCCTCTTCGTCTTACTTGGCATAAATTGTTCGCTGGCGTCCCAGCAGCTAGCTCCCTCAGTGTCTGCTTCTGCCATCGCACCACGCCAGTCTGCTGTTGTCCTAGCATACCGAACGCACCGCACATCCGACACCTTCGGAACCACTCACTGGCCAGTTAGCAATTGAGCGGAACACTGTTTACATCGTGAAAGGAAAACTATGCAAAGATGTACACTTAAATGGCACGACTGAGTAGCACACACACAGTAATATCTGAGGAATGTCCTTCGACACGCGCAGAACGAAAGTCTTCTCGCGATCGTACAGCGTCTCTGAAAAAAAAAATCTCGTGACTATATTCCGTCGTTACGGCCAGGTTCTCATACAAATGAGCAACAAAGGGTACATTTGAAATTTTTTTTTTTGAGACAATGACAATACATTCGAAGGATGTGTTTGGGAATTACGAGTGATAATACTATGAGCTTAATTTTAGATTTTCAATAAAAAATGGCGCCCGTAATTATGATTTGATCAAGGGCCTGCGAGACTGGAGTACGCAGAGTGCGTGCAGTGTGGCACCACAGATGTTACCTGAATTCAAAAATGGGTAACATCAGTTGATACTACATTATTCCTCTGAAATTGAAAATGGATAACATCAGTCGATAAAACATAAAATTTATGCGAGCGCATACCTAACCGCAATGAAACAACCTTAAATTTAACGATACAGTGCTAATTCGAACTTTGAGTTCGATTTTTGGGGGTTTGTTTCACTCCTTATGCCTACACAAAAATTAGTTAATATTAACAAATGTCATATTATAGCTATAAGTTCCTAAGAAAAGTGTTTACTTTTAGGGGTCAGAGGT
Source organism: Schistocerca gregaria (assembly GCF_023897955.1). Taxonomy (NCBI): domain Eukaryota; kingdom Metazoa; phylum Arthropoda; class Insecta; order Orthoptera; family Acrididae; genus Schistocerca; species Schistocerca gregaria. The sequence continues at coordinate 2,463,435 of NW_026061844.1, read as the reverse complement.
AGAAGTTAAGAGATCGAACCACTTTCAATTTATGCTGCATGCCGTTCTGAGAAAATAGTTACCAGAAAAAAATGTGTTCAATGTTTAGGGAAAACATTTAGTTATATTATTACTTCGATTTGCATGAACTGAGTGTTACATATATATTTTTAATGTCGCTGAAAACGAATCTGAAGTCAGATTTTCAATATTCAAAACAGCTAATCCAATACGGAGGGCAAACGATTATGTTTTGACCAATTTTTACCAAAATTGTATTTTCGTTATTTACGTTTAGTCTGCAATTCAAGGAGTATTTATCAACCCTTCCTCTACCTCTGATTGTTCCTAGACAGCAACTTCCTGTTCTTCTTGGCAGGAAAAGCCGATCTGTCTAAGCTGGATTTGCAGCACTCGGCAGCCTGCACTTGATAATCGTCCTTATTTTCGGTGAGTATGTTTGCATGCATTGTGCAGAATAAATCATTTTGAGCACGTGCGACACGGGACGAGTTATCATCTACATCTATATGGATACCCTGCAAAACACATTTAAGTGCCTGGCAAATGGTTCATCGAATCACCTTCACAACTGATAATTAATTGAAACCCTCAGCTGCCGACAGGTGTTGTTGATATACTTCGATGGGGACAGCTGAAAAGTGTGCCCCTACTGGGACTCGAACCCACGATCTCCTGCTTACATGGCAGACGCTCAATCCATCTGAGCCATCGAGGGCACAAATGAACAGCACGACTGCAGGAATTTATCCCTTGCACGCTTCCCGTGAGACACATCCCCAACCGTCCACAATCCGCATACGTAATGTACGTAATAGGTATTTGCCTATCCACTCATTACTGGCTCACACTAATGTGACGATTCCCGTAAGAGTTCGGGCAACCTGTGCGCATTCGCACAGACGAAGGTCAATGGCTGGGTAACGTTTAACCATAGATATGAAGTAACTGTTCTCGAAAGAACAGGCGCCACTGACGACCGTGCAGCACTTCTAGAATACATGATAGACCGGCCGATGTGGCCGAGCGGTTCTAGGCACTTCAGTCGGGAGCCACGCGACCGCTACGGTCGCAGGTTCAAATCCTGCCTCGAGCATGGATGTGTGTGATGTCCTTAGGTTAGTTAGGTTTAAGTCGTTCTAAGTTCTAGGAAACTGATGACCTCAGATCTTAAGTCCCAAAGTGCTCATAGCCATTTGAACCATCAGTCCGTATGTTTGCACACTACTTACAGTAACTTATGCTAAGGACAACACACACACAACCATGCCCGAAGGAGGACTCGATCCTCCAACGGGGGGAGCCGCGCGAACCGTGACAAGGCGTTGGAGACATGGCGGGTACCCCGCGCGGCTCATGGCAGCCGTGACACTGCTTCAAACACTGGGCTGTAGAAACTTTTGTAAAGCACGGATTAAAAAAAAAAAACCTTTCCGTTCCAGGAGTCTAGACAAGTACACCTTTAGAAAATGCAACTACAAAGAAATTAAATTTTTCGAACGGGGCAGGGCTTAAAACTTTGAAGAGTTAAATTTTAATGGCCGTTCTCTTGTATGCAAATAGTTTCACAGTAGAAATTTCTCTAGTTTTATTTATTTATTTATTTTTTGCTGTAGGTAAAGAAGGATAGGATTGTGAGGAGGGGGAAAGGGGGGGGGGGGGGAGGAATCTTGCATCTCCAACCTTGGAATTCTTAGTACAGAATTTTTATTCATTACGAGATTCTCAGCCACTTGCAGAAGTGATTTCGCGTGATTCTGCAAAACTTTTCCTTTAGCCAATCGTAGCAACTATAGGATTCCGTTCCTGCTGCATGACATGTCTCGGAACTTAAACTGACCAACTTATTTGCATAAAGAGCTAGCTTATCATCCGCTTCTTTACTTACTTAGACCGTTCATGGTCTGCAAAGCATTTTTTTCTTTAATCGTTTTTTTATGTCTTTTATAAACTGCAACACTTTCTAAACTTTTCTAAACTTAATGCCGTTGAAGCATGGTCTTTTGCTGAATGACCAAAAAGCAATGCTGACAGCTGGAGTCCAAGGTTTTTGTTAATCAAGCCGTTTGTATTCTTGTGGTGATATCTCCGCAGAGTCTTTCATTCCCTAACGCATATTTCTTTGTATCTAATTGAGAAGTGAAATACCGGTTATCGTAGATGCAGATTTAAAATATTTTAATATAACGCAATAAATATTTCATTAAAATTCTCATCCCCTTATGCTCGAAGTTAAAAACCAGTGAAACACGTAGTTTTTAAAAATTGTAACAGATTAGCCGAATACGAATTGTCAGATATGCTTTCATAATGCTTTCATAATGAACCATTTTCAGAAACGTGGAGCCAGATCTGGGGGTGAATTTCCTTCTCTCCGAGACACCCGGCTTCTTCTTCGACTTAGCCGGCAAACAGGCCGAGGACGACGGGTGGGGACCGAATAGGCAGCAGTTGGTGGATGGCGACGTCGTCACTGGCTGTTGCCTTCGTGCGGGCCTCTTGTGTAAAGGGGGAGCCAACCGTGGCCAAGTGAAGGTCTGTATTCCACAGGAACGAGTTAGCATGGCACTCAGATATTTCCACGATTTGGCGGACGGGGGTCATTTGGGGTTCTTCAAGACCTTGAACCGAGTTCGGGAATACATGTTTTGGCCCAACCTATATCGCGATGGCAGGCGATTTCTTGGCAACTGTGTCCAGTGCAAGCGCGGTAAGCCCGATGTGGGGCCGCACAGAGAACTACTACAGTCACTTAGGAACAGTGTCCTCTGGACTGCGACTCAAAGACCGAAACAACGGTCGACGGAAACTGGCACCAGAAACGCACCAGCTTACTCTATTTCATCCCCTTAGGGGTTGAACTTCCAAAAACACCGAAACACGTATTTTCTTATTTGTAGCCTTGAAGTCAAATACCAATTTTCTTAGATGTAGCCTTAAATATACTTTCATAGTTCTTCCATAATTATTTATCTCAAAATAAAATGTTCATCCACTATTTCACTTCATAGAGGTTAAATTCCCAATGATACTGGAACACATATTTCTTTATTTCTGACCTAGAAACCAGATACAAATGTTCGTATGCCTAGCTTCAAAATTACCTTAATAGCTACATGATTCAGAAATCCTTTCATGTCCTGCGTCTCCCCCTTAGAGGTGGAATTTCGAAATATGCAGTATAAGCTGTATAAGATCAACACCCTTTCCAAATGTCAAGGTTTATTTTCCTTGGCGGTCTGGACTGTGTGAGTTTCATAGTAATAGTCCTACAAACACACACACACACACACACACACACACACACACACACACACACACACACACACACACACACACACACCACTACCAATGCCACCACCACCTCCTGGGGAAATTTCTGCAGACGCCCTTGTTCCACTACAGTCATATTTTGCCGACGACCTACATTTAGCAGCGTGGGAGGGATAGTGTCGTGCAACAGACAGTATACTCAGTAGACAACGAACAGTTCGTTGTGAAATCAGCGACTTCGGTGATCTCACGTGAACCGATGCAACCTCCGCGGCAAGGCCGTTGCCGCAGATATTTCAGAGTAGTTGCTTACGTTTCATAATTATCTAGTTTACGGGGAAAATGTAAAAAAGGCGATTGTCACCGAAGCTACAACTAATCTGAATTTCTGGTTAGTTATCAAGTGGTCTTGTGTGCGAGCCTGAATTTTTCATCCTTTGCGGTGAGAATGATTCAAATCCGTCATGTTCTTCTTATGAAGTGTTCTATTTATTTTGCACACAATGATCGTTTGTAGTTGTCTTGAGTTACTACGTTGATAAATTTTTGTTTGGCGCACGTATCATAACTGAGATTTGCGCTGAATGGCTGAAGGTGAATTAGCGTAATGAGTAGTAGCGAATGTTACAGTAACATGTTTGTAAATTATTTCACGTAAACTACGTTAGTCGTGTAATATAATCCGTATACCAGTACAGTATATGGGCCAATTACGTTAGTCATGGAATACTATCCGTATAAGACTATGTCACCTTGGTGTCCCGGAATTTGCTTCAATTTTGGAATCCACGAAAGAACTGGAAATTTTCCTTTACACAGCTTTCCATATAATTTCTATTACAGTGATTCAGTCTTGTCTGTCACTCGACTTTTCTGACTGTGAAATAAATTCTATCGCTCAGGTGCTTATTACCTCTTCGTGTTTCCATTTGCCGATATTGCGCATAAACACATATCTCAAAGTTGCTATGGACATTGATGGAGCGACACACTTTTCTATGGCGACACTGCAGTTTAGAGATAGAAAAACCGATCAGTTAAAACGATATGGGTATTTTAGTTCTGAATAACCGATGTCTTTCGGTATTTGTTTGCTCTCGGTTATAACAAGTACCTTTTTATTTTTTTCTGATAACCACCTAAAAACAGATATATCAATTAGCCACAGATGTGGTAGTAAAATTTTTTGTTTTCAAATAAACCTTTTTTAAAAAAGACGAGTTATTTTTATTCGTAAGATTTCCATAGCACTGAAACACGGCGTTATTACAGAAAAAAATGGGAAAAGTTATGTATGCCACTTTAATAACACTGCTGATAGAAACGAGCAACAAATGGATTGGTCCAACATTGCCGAGACAATATTGTCCCTGTTACACAAGCGGTGCGCGAGACTGGACACAGTTTCTCGCTGTTGTCGAACGTCAGTTGTAACATAGAATGGCACCATCTGGAAGTCTGGAAGTATTTTACGATATGCGGTACGAGTGAAGAACAAAGTTAGATTTGGTCGACTTGCGACATCATACAAGGAAAGAAGTTAAAATTTAACAAATCATTCATAGTTCGGGATAAAAGTAGAAAGTGCCTCATCTGCTGCTGTGTCTACGTAGTATGCCGTTATCTGCTTTTAGCCCTTAAAAACAGAGAAATTAAAACGAAAAAGAGAGTTCTCCTGCCGCAGTTTTCACTCTTTATCGCTGGACTATACGTAATGCCCGCATAGTGCTGTGATAACCGATTTCAATATAATTTTTGAGCAGAGTTCTAAAAACTAAAATCAGTAGGATAATACTGGCAGTTTTCTGTAGTATAGAAGCACTCGCTATATTTTGAGAGAAGCAGCGAACATCGGACAAAGTTTTATTGGACTATTTAATTGAAAGAAATTAGAATTATATTAATACCGTCAGTTGCTCGCGGGCGTTGATAAATATCAACGTGGACAAGTGAAAATGTGTGCCGCGACCGGGACTCGAACCCGGGATCTCTTGCTAAAATGACAGACGCTCTATCCATCTGAGGCACAGAGGACACAGTGTATGGTTCGACTGCAGGGACTATCTCGCGCACGCCTCCTGCGAGACTCACATTCTCACCTTGAATGTCCATACACTACAGTCGTAGAGTCCCACTCCAACACACTCATTCCTCGTGGAAGACATGTCCATATCCATATAAGTATATGGTTCTGGCAATACCAGCCATGACCTTCTTCTGTGAAGATGCACACGTATTCCGCGAACTGTTACGGGACTTGGTAAGAATGTGTTCCACGAGTAATGAGTGTGTCGGTGTGGGACACTACGAATGTAGTGTGTGGACGTGCAAGGTGAGAATGTGAGTCTCGCGGGAGGCGGGCGCGAGATAATACCTGCAGTCACACTATCGTCTGTGCCCTCGGTGGCTCAGATGGGCAGAGCACCTGCCATGTAAGCAGGAGATCCCGGGTTCGAGTCCCAGACGTGCACACATTGTCACCTGTCCCCGTTGATATATATCGACACCCGTGAGCAGCTGACGGTATTAATATAATTCTAATTTCGTTCTGAACGGCTGCAGGTCATCATAAGGGTATTTAATTTGACATTTTGATTACATTTATCAAGAAACTGAGAAAGTAAAAATTGTTTAATATTTGTTTGATTTCTACGTTTACTAGAGGAAATAATGTAAATAAAAGACTGAAAATCGGTTATTACAAGAACTGGTATTGTGACGGGTTTTAACAATTAGCTTAAAGAAGGGTTGGGAAACTGATAAGAGCCGAAAACCAGTTGTTTCAGCGATAACCAACATTCCCACTGGTGTTCTGAGTGGTAAGATTGACGCACAAGGACATCAAGAACAGTTTCTCAGAAAGGTTACTGCAGCTCTGATGTTCTCAAAATGAACGGGCCAGCCATTGGCGTCCGCGAGGGGGAAGGGGAGGGGGAGGGGAGGGGGAGGGGGAGAGGATGGGGAGGGGAGGAGGTGGGGAGGGGAGGATAGGCAAAAGGGCACTTTCACCCATCGCCCCCAACCCTCCCTGGAATCTGGAGTAAAGAGTTTTTATTCGTTACAGTATACTCTTCCAGATAAGAATTCTCCACAATACTGATAAACCTTAGCTTTGACCAGTTGTAGCGCTCATGGAGTTAGGGTCTTGTAGCTTGATGCACCTCGTAACTGACCAGCTGATTTGTACACAGAGTGCCAGTTTCAGAATCATGCACTCCAGCCCCGACGCGCCTTCCCCCCTCCCCACCACTGGAAATATTTCTGCAGACTCCAGTCTGCCACTGTGCATATATTTTGATAACATCCTGGTTTTAATAGCATCGAAGTAACAGAATTGTGCAGGAAAGGGTAGACCTAGCACAGAACACACCATTCCCAATGAAACGCATCACTTGGTAGATGGTGAAGTACTCTGAAGCTAGCCAGATAGAAACAGAACCTCCTGGCACTGCATCTAACCCAAATTCTAATCTTACACTAATCTCTTGTATGTACCTACCACGCCCTCAAAGAGCCAACGATTTACTATTATCAGAAATTCCGAAAAATGAGGAAGAAATTGAGCCACACTTTTTTCCGTTGTTTATTATTTCGATTACCCCATAAAGGGAATGGACTTGTAGCCACAGGTTACACAAGCGATAGATGGTTTAAAATACATAAAAAGAGATGACAATAAGAAACGATTTTTAAAAACACAATGATGCACGGCTTTTACGATTTTTACAGGAAAAAAATGGATGACAAAATGAAGGTTTTTCAAAAATACGCTGGTAGACAATATTGGGGATTTTTTATCTTTATAGATGACTAGCGGAAAAGCTTGGTGTTGACCAGGCATTTATTTACAGCTGTGCGTCCACGTCCGTACTATGCAGCGTCTGGCCTTGTCCTGAGTTTTTATGACGTATCTCCTGAAACATGTGTCGTACAATGATATAATTTTATAGGTACATTCAGCGTCATAAGCGGATACTGTCTGCAAAATTTATTGCGAATATAGTAGCAAAGAAGTAACAAACTTAAATGTCACGAATGCTGTGATGCCCACACACTTGGGTGTAACTAATGTACACGGGATGCTTGGCACGATCATTATGGCTACCATCACCTGTGGTCGTAATTGGTCCAGCTGTGTCGACGTAGTGAAAATATAAATGTGCATAACATGGTAAAGGTCCATTCTTTCCAGCCATCAGACCTGATCTACGATCAAAAATATCATGTAAAAGTGGTAGGGGCAATGGCCTTGCCGCAGTGTATACACCGGTTCCCGTCAGATCACTGAAGTTTAGCACTTTCGGGCGTGGTCGGCACTTGGATGGGTGACCATATGGGCCGCTATGCGCTGTTGGCATTTTTCGGGTTGCACTCAGCCTTAATGGCGGATAAATTTTTTGTTAATCGCGGCAAATTAACTTTACCCTAATGACACACAAGGTCAATGACGTACTATCACGTAAAGAATTCTCAGATCGAAATGTTTTGCATAACAAAATCTCCAATGTAGATTCATAATACCACAATTATAATTCACAAAATAATTTGGAGCTACGTTCAATGCATATTTAAATGCGTCTTTCAAAACAATAACAGAATTCTCATTAGATCATCATTATCAATGGCTAGAGTATTCTACCAAAAACCGCGTCTCACTATGGCTTCTTCAGTACGCTGTTTTGTTTTCCACTGTTGATAATAGAAACGATCTGGCAGATGTGACATTGTAGATGCCCAGTATGCGTGTCTTAATGCAATTAAACCGTCTGGAACATTTACCCTTGAACGTCCCTAGAATGGGATTTCATGGAACGTTATTACTTTCCTGTGTCCATTTCCATCACACCAGCTGATCGCCACGACTGGGGAAGGGGAGGAGGGGGTGGGCTGAAAGTTGGCAGCAGTGGCAGAAAAACCAAAGAAAACCTCACGTTTTCGTCATTTGTTTTCATAATGACAATTCGTCACATCGCACGCTTTTCTCTAGGAAACGGTAAAATTCATCGTCTGGATATCAATCTCGCCTGCTGAGGTATGCAGTCGCACCACTCTGTACGAAATAGGTTCTAAGCTGATGCAGTCGACAAGTAACATCGAAATATATCGTCACCAGGAAATACATCGACACCTTGAAATAAATCCACACCTCGAAATAAATCGCCACCTCGAAATAAATCGCAACCTCGAAATAAATCGCAACCTCGAAATAAATCGACACCGTGAAATAATTCGAAACCTCGAAATAAATCACCTCCAAAAAACCGCTACGTCGAAATGAGTCGATATCCCGAAATATATCGACATCTAGACGCATTTCGGCTTACCATATAGACCGAAATCTCGATGTTAGTCGACATATCGAGATAAATCGAGGTATAGAATTATATCGATATCTCGAAATATATTGGTACCACGTAATATAAAGATATCTCTAAAAATAGCGATATCTAGAAATTTATGGATTACTAGAGATATAGAGGTACCTTGAAATATATCGATATCTCGAGAAGAATCGATATCTGTAGTACACCAACACATGGAAATATATCGATACTTTGAAATATATAGACAATCTGTATTGTGTCGGTATATCAAAATAAATCGTTATCTCGATATAATCGGATACTCGAAATCAATCGATACCTCGAAATAAATATACTCCTCAATATAGGTAGATATCTCGAAATAAATCGATATCATGATATAATGTGTGCATCTACGTATGTCGATATATCGAATTGAATCGATAATGGGAAAAGTATGGACGTCTCAAAATAAATGTGTACCCCTAAGAAAACGAATATCGAAATAAATAGATATAACGAAATATATCGCTATCTTGATAAATACCGTTATCTAGTGGTCGGATAAATGTTTCAAGATGACATGACATAACAGTATAGTCTACATACATGAAAATACTTTGGATTTTCAATATATCGATAGATTTGTAGACCTCGGGAAAAAAATCTTTGATCCGACCTCGGGGCAAAAATGCAGACCTCGGGAAAAAACGCCGACCTCGGGGAAAAACGCCGACCTCGGGGAAAAACGCCGACCTCGGGGCAAAAACACCGACCTCGGGGAAAAACGCCGATCTCGGGGAAAAACGCCGACCTGGGGGAAAAACGACGACATCGTGGAAAAACGCCGACATCGGGGAAAAACGCCGACATCGGGGAAAAACGCCGCTGTTGGGAAAAAACGCCGACCTCGGGGAAAAACGCCGACCTCGGGGAAAAACGCAGACCTCGGGGAAAAACGCAGACCTCGGGGAAAAACGCCGACCTCGGGGAAAAACGCCGACCTCGGGGAAAAACGCCGACCTCGGGGAAAAACGCCAACCTCGGGGAAAAACGCCGACCTCGGGGAAAAACGCCGACCTCGGGGAAAAACGCCGACCTCGGGGAAAAACGCCGACCTCGGGGAAAAACGCCGACCTTGGGAAAAACGACGACCTCGGGAAAAACGACGACCTTCGGAAAACTGCTGACCTCAGGAAAAATCCAGTTCCATTAATTTACATAGACAATCATGTCAGTTACCATTAGGTTCTCAAAATGCAATCAAATTCCTGGTATTTATCACCTCACACAAAAAGTGGTCATGACAGAAAAGTCTCGTTCTTTAGAAAGTTTAGAATGAGATGTTCTAAATATTACAGATAATCCATTTACAATAATCTACAAGCACTGCATAATGAGAAGAGACTGTCAACCAGAGCACTTTGAAATAGTGCACTGCCAGGAAGACAGAGGTATCATTGCTGTTTATAATCCTCTGGTGCTTGAGATTCAGAATCCAGGATTGCCTCGAATGAGAACAGCAGGAATGAATGTCCTGCACCAGTATAGAACTTACTCTGGAACTCCACAGAAAATCACAAGTCACAATTATATCACATCATTTTCAGCAAACTACAGAAGCCTCTAATGGACATAACAACGTCGTCACCTCCTTCACTAGTGAAAGATCTTAGTAGCTATTGAGTCAAGAGTAGGTGGCCAATTAATAATTTGTTGTTCAAAGCTAACTTCAGTGTATATGGGAATACTCAGTGGACATCTTTAACCATCATATTTTACTGTCTAAGATATGTCAACTTCCCAGACTATAAGTATAAGCAGAGCTTGGTCTTTACCAATCCGAGATTGTTTAGAATAGGTATCAAGGGAATCAGAACCACTGGGCATTTAGAGCAACCTGCTTTAAACAATATGAGCAGGCAATAGACACAGACACAGAGTTTGAAATATCTCTGTGAAGCGGTTACCTTCATCATCAGCAAACTTATGTTGTGTGCTGTGGTATGCGGAGGCACTAATAGCAACACAGTAAAACACAGAAGAAGCTTATAAGTTGATGTAATCATCCAGTAAGAAGCAGTAAAATTCAAGTTTTAGTAATCGATTATTGACTTATTATCCGGCTTTGGTGCCTCAGACATGTCCGACGACCTTAAGATTTGGCATGAAACGAAGTCTGGAAGACACGTTACACGAGAGAATTGGAAAAGTGTTCATGTGTTGTAAAAACCTAAGAAATCGTCCCGTTTTCGTCAATTGCCGTCGAATCGACGTAATGACAGATCGTCACATTGGATGCTTTTCTGTATAAAACAGTTACATTTATCGTCTGGAAACTTATGTCGCGGGCTGCGGCATGCGGAGGCACTAATAGCAACACCAGAGAACACAGAAGAAGCTTCTAAGTTATTGGTTCAAATGGCTCTGAGCACTATGGGACTTAACATCTGTTGTCATCAGTCCCCTAGAGCGTAGAACTCCTTAAACCTAACTAACCTAAGGACATCAAACACATCCATGCCCGAGGCAGGATTCCAACCTGCGAGCATAGCAGCCCCGCGGTTCCGGACTGAGTGCCAGAACTTCTAGACCACCGCGGCCGGCTCTAAGTTTATGTAATCTGCCAGTAAGAAGCAGTACAATTCAAGTTTTACTATCGATTATGGACTTACTAGCCGCCTTTGGCGCCAGGGATGTGACTGACGACGTTACGATTTTGCATGAAACGAGGTCTGGGAACCACGTTACACGAGAATATGTGAAAACTGATCATATGTAGTAAAAACTTAAGAAATCCGCCCGTTTTCGGCATCTGCTATCGGATCGACGAAATACCAGATCGCCACAATGGCCGCTTTTCTCTCTGAAACGATAAAATTTATCGTCTGCAAACTTACGTCGCTTGCTGCGGTATGCGGAAGCACTAATTACAACATAGCAGAACACAGAAGAAGCTTGTAAGTTGATGTAATCGACCAGTAAGGAACAGTACAATTCAAGTTTAGTTATCGATTATTGACTTTTTAGCCGGCTTTGGTGCCTTGGACATGAGCTACGACCTTACGATTTGGTATGAAGGGAGGTCTAGCAGCCACGTTGAACGGGAGAATGTGAAAAGTGTTAAAATGTAGTTAAAACCTAAGAAATCCGCCCGTTTTCGTCATTTACTATCAAATCGACTTAATGCCAGATCGTCCCATTCGCCGCTCTTCTCTCTGAAACGGTTACATTTATCGTGTGCTACGATATGCGGAGACACTAAAAGCACCATAGTAGAACACAGAAGAAGCTTTTAATTTGACATAACAGCCAGTAATAAGCAGTATAATTTAAGATTTAGTTATCGATTATTGACTTTTCAGCCGGCGTTGGTGACTTGGACATGAGCTAGGACCTAAAGATTTTGCATGCAGGGAGGACTATCAGCCACGTTGCACGGGAGAATGTGAAAAGTGTACATATGTAGTAAAAACCTAACAAATCCGCCCGTTTTCGTCATTTGCTATCAAATCGACTTAATGTCAGATCGTCACATTGGCCGCTCTTCTCTCTGAAACGGTTACATTTATCGTGGGCAAAGCTATGTCGCGTGCTCTGATATGCGGAGATACTAAACGTACTATAATTGAACACAGAAGAAGATTCTAAGTTGATTTAATAGATAGTAAGAAGCAGTACAATTCATGTTTAGTTATCGTTGTTGATTTTTTAGCCGGCTTTGATGCCTTGGACATGAGCTAGGACCTTAAGATTTTGCATGCTGGGAGGACCAGCAGCCACGTTGCACGGGAGGATGTGAAAAGTGTTCATATGTAGTAAAAACCTAAGAAGTCCGCCAGATTTCGTCATTAGCTATGGAATCAACTTAATGTCAGATCGTCACATTGGCCGCTCTTCTCTCTGAAACGGTTACATTTATCGTTTGCAAAGCTATATCGCGTGCTGCGATGTGCTGAGACATTAAAAGCACCATAGTAGAACACAGAAGAAGCTTCTAAGTTGTTGTAATATCCAGTAAGAAGCAGTACAACTCAAGTTTAGTTATCGATTTTTGACTTCTTAGCCGTCTTTGGTGCCTTGGACATGAGCTAGGACCTTAAGATTTTGCATGCAGGGAGGTCTAGCAGCCACGTTGCACGGGAGAATGTGAAAAATGTTCATATGTAGTAAAAACCAAAGAAATCCTCCTGTTCTCGTCATTTGCTATCGAATCGACTTAGTGTCAGATCGTCACATTGGCCACTTTTCTCTCTGAAACGGTTTCATTTATCGAGTGCAAAGACTATGTCGCATGCTGCGATATGCGGGGATACTACATGCACCATAGTAGAAACAGAAGAAGCTTCTGAGTTGCTGTAATAGCCAGTAAGAATCAGTACAATTCTAGTTTTAGATATAGATTTTGACTTTTTAGCAAGCTTTGGTGTCTTGGACATGAGCTTGGACCTTAAGATTTTGCACGATTGGTGGTCTAGCCCCAACGGTGCAGGAGAGGATGTGAAAATTGTTGATATGTAGTAAAAACCTAAGACTTCCAGCAGTTTTCGTCATTTGCTTTCGAACCGACTCAATGTCAGATCGTCAAATTGGCCGCTCTTCTCTCTGAAACGGTACATTTATCGTGTGAAAAGCAATGTCGCGTGCTGCGGAATGCGGAGAAACTAAAGGCCCCTTAGTAGAACGCAGAAGAAGCTTCTATGTTGATGTAATGGACAGTAAGAAGCAGTTCAATTCAAGTTTAGTTATCGATTTTTGGCTGTTTAGCCGGCTTTGGTGCATTGGACATGAGCTAGGAACTTAAGATTTTGCATGCAGGGAGGAGTAGCATCCACGTTGCACAGGAGTATATGAAAAGTGTTCATATGTAGTAACAACCTAAGAAATCCGCCCGTTTTCGTCATTTGCTATCGAATCGACTTAATGTCAGGTGGTCACATTGGCCGCTGTTCTCTCTGAAACGGTTACATTTATCGTGTGCAAAGCGATGTCGCGTGCTGCGGAATGCGGAGATACTAAAAGCACCATAGTTGAACACAGAAGAAGCTTCTAAGTATGTAATAGCCAGTATGAAGCCGTACAATTCTAGTTTAGATATCGATTTTTTCTTTTTAGCCAGCTTTTTTTGCCTTGGACATGAGCTAGGACCTTACGATTTTGCATGAGGGGAGGACTAGCAGCCACGTTGTACGGGAAATGGTGAAAACTTTTCATTTGTAGTATAAACCTAAGAAATCCGCCCGTTTTCGTCATTTGCTATCGAATCGACTTTTTGTCAGATCATCACATTGGCAGTTATTGTCTTTGAAACGGTTACATTTATCGTGTGCAAAGCTATGTCGCGTGCTGCGGAATGCGGAGACATTAAAAGTCCCTCAGTAGAACACAGAAAAAGCTTCTAAGTTGATGTAATAGCCAGTAAGAAGCAGTACAATTCAAGTTTAGTTATCGATTTTTGGCATTTTAGCCGGCTTCGGTGCCTTGGACATGAGCTAGGACCTTAAGATTTTGCATGAAGGGAGGACTAGCAGCCACGTTGCACGGGGGAATGTGAATAGTGTTCATATGTAGTACCAACCTATGAAATCCGGCCGTTTTCTTCATTTGCTATCGAATGGACTTAATGTCAGATGGTATCATTTGGCGCTAATCTCGCTGAAACGGTTACATTTATCTTGTGCGAAGCAATGTCGCGTGCAGCTGAATGCGGAGACACAAAAAGCCCCTCAGTAGAACGCAGAAGAAGCTTCTATGGTGACGTAATGGACAGTAAGAAGCAGTTCAATTCAAGTTTAGTTATCGATTTTTGGCTTTTTAGCCGGCTTTGGTGCCTTGGACATGAGCTAGGAGCTTAAGATTTTGCATGCAGGTAGGACTAGCATCCACGTTGCACGGGAGTGTGTGAAAAGTGTTCATATGTAGTAAAAACCTAAGAAATCCGCCCGTTTTCGTCATTTGCTATCGAATCGACTTTTTGTCAGATCGTCACATTGGTCGCTCTACACTCTGAAACGCTTACATTTATTGTGTGCAAAGCTAGGTCACGTGCTGCGGAATGCGGATACACTAAAAGCCCCATAGTAGAACACAGAAGAAGCTTCTAAGTTGATGTAATAGCCAGTAAGAAGCAGTACAATTCAAGTTTAGTTATCGATTTTTTGCTCTTTAGCTGGCTTTTACTCCTTGGACGTGAACTAGGACCTTACGATTTTGCAAGAAGGGTGGACTAGCACAAGCGTTGCACGGGAGAAAGTGAAAAGTGTTCATATGTGGTAAAAACCTAAGAAATCCGCCAGTTTTCGTCATTTGCTGTCGAATCGACTTGATGTCAGATAGTCACATTGGCCGCTCTTCTCTCTCAAACGGTTACATTTATTTTGTGCCAAGCTATGTCGCGTGCTGCGGAATGCGGAGACACTAAAAGCACCATAGCAGAACACAGAAGAAGCTTCTAAGTTGATGTAATAGCCAGTAAGAAACATTACATTTCAAGTTTAGTTATCGAATTTTGACTTTATAACCGCGTTTGGTGCCTTGGGGATGAGCTAGGACCTTAAGATTTTGCAGGAAGGGAGGACTAGGAGCCAAGTTGGGCGGGAGAATGTGAAACGTGTCCATATGTAGTAAAAACCTAAGAATTCTGACCGTCTGCGTCATTTGCTATCGAATCGACTTAATGTCAGATCGTCACATTGCCCGCTCTTCTCCCTGAAACCGTTACATTTATCGTGTGCAAAGCTATGTCGGGAGCTGCGGAATGCGGAGACACTAAAAGCACCAGAGTAGAACACAGAAGAACCTTCTAAGTTGATGTAATAGCCAGTAAGAAACATTACAATTCAAGTTTAGTTATCGATTTTGGACGTTTTAGCAGGGTTTGGTGCCTTGGACGTGAGCTAGGACCTTAAGATTTTGCAAGAAGGGAGGACTAGCAGCTACGTTGGCTCCGAGAAAAATAACATAGACGCAAACTTTGAGAAAATTTTTACATTTTTTATCGACTTATACAACATGATAATTGCTTTGCAGTTTTGTGAGATTAAAGATGACTTTGCATTTCGTTTCTTTGATAGCTACACGATTATATCACGACGCTACTAATGTGTGACACAACTTACATTGTGCTTTTATTGTGTATCTGTTTTATATCTGCACAGTTTTTCTGAATTCTTCTGGAAAGGAAAACATGTTTTAGTAGTAACTTTGTGGTATAGCTACAATGAGACAGCCTTTCCTTTAGCACAACAATACGCTACAGTACAGTACTTACTTCATCACGGCAATAAGCGTAGTAACTACGATATCTACACGCAAAGCATTTCACTTTTGTTTATCATGAGGTAAGTACATTGACTTATGCAAAACGTAGCTTTCGGAGGACGATAACTACGACACTTCCACAGAGATTATCTTACAACAAGACGCACATTTTAGCGCTACAGTACACGTATTTGAGTGATTAATTTTGTACTTAAAACATTTATTTTTAAAGATATTTGAAGTACAATGATACAAAGGTTTTCCGTGATACATTTCATTCCTTTGCTGTAATCTGTAACACCTGAGGATATAATTACATTAATCCTCAGGGGGCTACACGTTTACTTTGTGTACCATGTGTATGGCAAGCTCAAGGAGGCCTAGCTAATATAGTATTTGCTTATACAACTTTACACATCGGTACCATATTTCTCTAGCACATTAATTACACAGCTATCTGATGATTTAACTGAGAGACAAACATATTTTTACTACATCAGTGACAAATGTTTACGTAATTATACGGGTGGATTACTTCACACTTATGAAATTGTATTTTGTCTGTACTTTGTGAACAGTTCATATTTTTTCGGAACTATTGTGACACTATGAGCGCTTTGAATGATATATTTGGTATGGGATCATGATTTTTAAAGTACGTTTGAGGTAGATGACACTTTTGTCGTGAGCAGAGAATTTTTTTTAGGCTTTGAAATTATTGCAGAAAGCTATGACATTTTTGAGATTTGACTGAGGTGTTACAATGTTATTATTACGACGACGATGTGAATTATGCTGCTGAGGTATGTTTAAGCTGATGCTATATGAGTTATTTGGTTATGCTACGTATCTGTTATGATGAAATATTGAAGAAGTGTAGATGAATAAGGTAAGGAATAATGAGTAGTGGTTAGGGACTCTGGTTTGTGAAAAATGTTGTTGGAAACCAGGAATCGTACTTTAAGTGTTATGAAAACTATGTATATGCGTGAATGTATCACTATGCTGTCGAAAATTTTTGAACACTATTATTTTTAAAAGATTTTATTTCTACAGATTTGTAACGCAAATTCTTCATCTGTGAATTTTTTTTATATGAGACTGCCACTGTAGGGGAAACTGGTGTCGTAAATATTTCGATAAGACAGTTAAGTGACCACCTGCACGTAATGTGTCGTGGGCACCCAGCTGCGCGACAACCACCTGACAAAAGAAAGCCATTAGTGTGTGCCTTTCAGAGGCACAGGTAAAAAAAAAGGGAGGCCATTATCTTCGCTATTGACATTCCTTTGTAGAAAGCACCGCAAATACGACACGCTCATTACTGAGAAAGATACTTACATCTGACACCTGATTATAACAAACGTCTTTCTACTAGAGTTGAGAGAATTCTACTAACTTATGAAATGTCACATGACTATTGAATGATATTTTTATGCTTTGTCCATAGTTGCTTATTTCATTTGATATCTGTTTTCCAGCTGTGTTGCATCACTGATTTTATAAAATAAAATTAAATGCATTTGCTAATATGAACACTTTCTGCCAACAGACCTATTAAATAATAATTTTATGATCCATATTATTCGAAAAAGGAGCACTTTGAATAGAAAGAACAATATGAAGGGATTAATCACAGTAACTGAATACAAAATTTTCTTTTCAAGTACACAGTAATATTTTTTTACAATAAGTTTTCGTGGTGCACCACTTTAATTACATAGACTATAAGATGTGAATGGACATTGTCCATATCTGCATTGTTGTCTTTAGTGTACATTTTTTTCTGCTTGAGCTTTGTCATGTTTAGGTATAAGTTATAGCATTTTCTGCGGCTGTTTGCCATTCATAGTGCTACTGAATGTCACTTTGTGTTACTAGGTTAAGCCAATTTTATTACTGATTTATTTTTCTTGTTTGGTGCGCATTGCCTTATATAGTTGTAATATTGCTGCCTTTTTTGGCAATTTCCATTTTTTTATCATTGCTGTTCGTGTAAATTGTTTTGTGCTGCTGCATTGCCTCGTCCCTTAGTTAAGCATCTGAGCTCAGTAGGTTGAAGTTAGCTTAAGAGGGGGTAGACTTTATAAGAAACTAACTATGATGAATTGGAAGAAAAGCATTGAGAAGCTATAAGAAAATGGTTTGGCCAAAAAAGTAGTGTACAGTGGAGAAAAACTATTTTTGAAAGAGGATGTGAACAGAAAACAGAAAGCATGCTTGGATAGGATTTTTTTTGGCTGGAGCAAATGTTGAAATAAGAGGGACGATCTATGGAATGAAGTTTTGGGTTGCACTGCAATACCAAATGTTACATTGAAAAAAAAACCCTGTCCTTTCCTTTTGTGTTATCCCACTATGTGTTTGTGTACCCTTGTGTATTTGTTTTCTTCCTGTCTCTATGTACTGTTTCATAGAATTTTTTCTCTTCTAATACTAAGCTACATTCACTATGATGAGGAATACCGTTATCCTCAAATATAATTTGCATTAATAACATGTTATTTACTTCGTAAAGATGTTTACACATTATTTATTCTGTTTTATTCTAATGCTCATGTGTGAAGTTGATGTTTCAAAAGTTATTCTGATCTTTTATGTATGTACTTATGTCATAATTTTTGTAACTCTGATGTGCATGTTTATTTCTATTCTTTTGTAATGTCTGTTTTACTACAAATGTTATCTGTATTATTACGTTTTAATGATGTATTTTGTACCTTTGTTATTGTATTCTTATGTTATAAAATTGTAATTGACACCAGTTCATCAAATTAAGTAACTTGTAAGTTACATTTCACTGCACACGTTTCTGTTGGCCATAGTATACAGACAATATGTGAGAAGCAGGGACTGATAGTGTTTGCACGTGTGTTAATGATTCAGCAAGGGACTGGTTAACAGCATTGTTGGTTCTAAGGAAAATTGGTTGATGGATTTGCTATATTCTCCGCAAGACTCTTCGATGGTGATTGTGCACCTGCACAGTCGCAACAGTTGCCTGCTAGCCATCTCTACAAGGACTACAGTGGGTCTACACCGTTGATGACTCACCAATACCATTATCTGTACAAGGACTGCAGTGGGTCTGCACCTCTGGTGGCCCACCAATACCATAATCTCTACTAGGACTATAGTAGGTCTGCTCTGTGATGACCAACCTTCCAATATTCTTCAAAACTTCGACTGACTCTGCTGTGGGTTTGCTCCGTTGTGGCCCATTACCTGTCAGCATGTCTTTCCGTTGGAAGGACACCACTACTTCTTGAAGACTGCATGGAAATACACTACTTGCATGTGCATTTTCTTTTACTGCTCCGACTTTGAGAAAAAAAAAATTCTGCAATTTTACTGTGATGAATGATCAGGACTGTCATTATGGACAGTGAGAAAATTTTAGCTTTTGACCAACATTGTAGTGATAAGTGTGTGCATTTCATTTCTTTGTTATTGTAATTATGAAAATTTTTTTTCAAATCTGTATTGGCCACTGCCCAAAATAATTTGTAAAATTTTTTGTGGTGAGCATGGGGGCTATGTAAGTAGGCTGTTTAGATTTTTTTATTGGTAACGCCACATAGCGCTCTGTATGAAAAATCACTGGCTGTGCTGTGTGCAGTCAGTGGCAGGTTGGCATTGTTGTAATACTCGCCATTGTAGTGTTGGGCGGCTGGATGTTAACAGCGCGTAGCGTTGTGCAGTTGGAGGTGAGCCGCCAGCAGTGGTGGATGTGCGGAGAGAGATGGCGGAGTTTTGAAATTTGTAAGAATTGGTGTCATGAACTGATATATATATATATATATATATATATATAATGACTCTTAAGGTAAATACATTGTTTGTTCTCAATTAAAATCTTTCATTTGCTAACTATGCCTGCCTATCAGTAGTTAGTGACTTCCGTAGTTTGAATCTTTTATTTAGCTGGCAGTAGTGGTGCTCGCTGTATTGCAGTAGTTCGAGTAACGAAGATTTTTGGTGAGGTAAGTGATTTGTGAAAGGTATAGGTTAATGTTAGTCAGGGCCATTCTTTTGTAGGGATTATTGAAAGTCAGATTGCGTTGCGTTAAAAAATATTGTGTGTCAGTTTAAGCACAGTCTTGTATAATTGTTCCTAGGGGACGTTTCAACTCTAATTACATTTCTCCTCTTACGACATAGGATACTCAGTGACACACAGCCGTCTCCATTTTGGTCATATTCTCCCTGCACCGAATACCACTAATCCATTTTCTATACTCCCGCAACCTCAGGAAATCTCTTGCAGTCGCGTTTCTTTTGACACTCGCGGAGTCACAAACAGGGCGCGCAAAATCTCGGACACCCCTGTATGATGTCAATTGGCGGAAACACCGGCCAGTGCCCCTCGCGGCAGGTAGTCCCTAAGAAAGGGACAACCAGTCTGCCACCCTACTCCAGGCTGCTCAGCGAGCTTTTAGCAGCTCACTGCAACATTCAGTCTTTACCTGCGCATTACGAAGAACTTAGCCTCCTCTTCAACCAACTAAACTACCACGTAATCCTCTTATCCGAAACGTGGTTGAAACCACACGTATCCTCTGCATCTATCCATCTCCCAGGGTACAAATTTCTTAGGGCAGACAGATCAAAAAAGCGAGGTGGCGGGGTCGGCGCAAATATACGAACAGATCTCAAAGCGAAAGTTTTAAGTACGTCAAATCCTGCTGAAGAAAAAGAGGCTGAATTCATGTTCATTGAGATAAATATACAAAATCGGAGATTCTTGACTGGCGTCGTGTACAATGCGCCAAAAGTAAGCTCAATGAGTTCCTTCCAGTCGGAATTACATTCACTTCAGTGTCAATACGAACATGTCATCGTAATGGGTGATTTGAACATAGACCTGCTAAGAGACACTTCCTCCGCAATAAACCTAAGAAGATTGTTTAGTTGCAATAGCATGAACATTCTTCCATTACAACCTACACACCATATGGCGCACAGTCATACTCTTATAGACGTGATCGCAACGAAACAGACAAAGTAAGAGATGTTGGTCAATCAGCAGCCCCTGGCCTCGCAGCACATTATGTAATATTCCTGGCCTACTCTGTGCAGCCCCCAAGGATCAAATCGCGTTACATAACTTGTAGGAACATGAAACGTATTGACCTTGACGCTCTAACAGCCGATTGCTCAGAAATCTCATGGCATCAAATAATCAGAGAACCTACAAGCGACGGCAAAATTAATGAACTTGGTGATAAACTCACTGCCCTCTTTGACAAACATGCACCTGTGCGCACAGTCCGTGTAAGAAAATCTCCTGCTCCATCGCTGACAGCTGAATTACGTCAAAGGATGACTAATAGGGATGCTGCCCACAGGCGTTTCAAGGCAGATCCGAAAACCGAGAGTTTCGAAGAATATAGAAAGCTACGGAATAGAGTGAAACAATGCATTCGCAATGCCAAAATCAGGCACGCTCGCTCCCTTGTATGCAGCGATCTGACACCCACGACTCTATGGAAGAATCTCCGTAGCTTGGGGGTCGGAAAGGCAAAATCGGAAACTACTTTTCATGTGTCAGCTAACGAATTAAATGAATTCTTCTCTGCACCTCTGATTACCAGCACGGCTGATAATTACCGTCCACAAGAATCCCCAAACAGGATAACTAACAACGATACCTTCCATCTAAAACATGTAACAACAAATACGGCAAGAAAAGCAATAATGAGAATCTCTTCTGATGCAATAGGCAACGACATTATCGGTATAACCATGATTAAGAATGTTGCCGATATCTTAGTACCTGTCTTAACTGACATATTTAATTTTTCCCTCGTGAACGGAACATACCCCACTGCATGGAAAGGAAGCATAATTCGACCCATCCCTAAGATCGAAAACCCGCAACTGCCTAGTGATTACCGACCAATTAGCATACAGCCAGCTGTTTCCAAAGCCCTTGAATATATTGTTCATGACCAAATCACTGAACACTTGCATGAATTCAGGCTATATGACAAATTTCAATCTGGTTTCCATAAACATCACAGCACAAACACTGCTCTAATTAAAGTAACTGATGACCTGAAATATGCCATCGACAATCGAAAGGCAACAATATTGACGGTACTGGACTTTAGCAAAGCTTTTGACATTGTTAACTTTGACATATTACTCAGAAAAATCCAACAGCTTAATTTCTCTGATAGTGCAATGAGATGGTTTGAAAGCTACTTAAAAGACAGACAGCAATGTGTTGTCTGCGCAAATGAAAAATCTTCCTTGAAACATATTTCTTCGGGAGTGCCACAAGGATCAGTCTTAGGACCACTGTTGTTTTCTTTATATGTCAACGATATTTCGTCGGTTTTGTCCTCCTGTAAACATATGCCGACGACCTCCAGCTCTACCTAAGCGTCAGACCTGAAGACGTAAACACTGCAATCGCTCTGATGAATGATGATCTGTCTTCAGTAGTGACATGGGCGAAAAACCAGGGGCTTAAATGAAACGCAAAAAAGACGCAAGTAATCTTAATAGCCCATCAGAAATTAATAAGTTCAGATTTCCGCGAACGGCTACCTCCTATTCTGCTCGAAGGTACTCCAATACCATATCAGAAAACAGTGAAGAACTTGGGTGTAACTTTGGACGAGCATCTCAACTGGGCGGAGAATACAGTCGCAGTGTGCCGAAAGACGTCTGCTTGTCTCTATGCTCTCAAAAAGTTTCGGAACATATTCCCACAGAACTTGAAACGCCAGCTCGTGCAAGCACTCGTTCTACCGAACCTCCACTATTGTGATGTGATTCAACAAGGCATGAGTAGTGAAAACAAAAGACGGCTAGAGCTAACCATGAATGCCTGTGTGCGTTACACCTGCAACATTCGCCGATATGATCATGTTAGTGCTTCATACTCCGAGCTAGGGTGGCTGCCGCCGGACAAACTGCGTGACTACCACACTATATGTCTACTTCACCGACTCCTCGTCGCGCAAGCACCCCAGTACCTAGCTTCAGAGATTAAAAACGTGTAATGCCATCATAATCGAAACACGAGGTCGCTCTTATCTGGTATCCTAGCTGTGCCCACTCACAAAACAAAAACTTTTGCAAACTCCTTCTCAGTTGCCGCTGTCCGCCTCTGGAACAAACTGCCCCTTACCTTGAGGAAAATTCAATCTCCTGTTGATTTTAAGAAGAAGTTGAAGCATTTCCTACTATCATCCGCATAAAATTCTCCACAAAATTAATGTGCAAGGCCAATCCTCTCATATGTCAAATAGCAAAGCTAGCGTCTCCTATCTTGCTTCTGAGATGCCTTCTTCTTCATCTATCTCTATTAGCCACGCAGTCTTATTTTCCTTTATATTTTCCTTAATTATGTTTCATCATGTCCCTCTACTCTTCTCCTCCCTTCACCATGATTTCCCCCCACACTCCCTGCTGCCAGCACTCCTATTTGAAATCTTTCTCTTCAATAATGTATTTTTGGAGGTGTACCTTTCTAATAGTTTATCTCACTTTTTGTATTAGATGTAGTTTAACATGCCTACTACAACATATGACTGTAAAATAAGTAGAATGCCTGGTTAGATGTAAGAGAGGGACTGATGGCCCTAATCTTGTCAGGTTAAATAAATAAATAAATAAATAAATAAATAAATTTGCTATCGAATCGACTTAAAGTCAGATAGTCACATTGGCCGCTCTTCGCTCTGAAACGGTTACATTTATCTTGTGCAAAGCTATGTCGCGAACTGCGAAATGCGGAGACACTAAAAGAACCATAGTAGAACAGAGAAAAAGCTTCTAAGTTGAAGTAATAGCCAGTATAAAGCAGTACAATTAAAGTTTAGTTTTCGATTTTTGACTTTTTAGCCGGCTTCGGTGCCTTGGACATGAGCTAGGACCTTACGATTTTGCATGAAGGGAGGACTAGCAGCCACGTTGCACAGCAGAATGTGAAAAGTGTTCATATGTGGGAAAAACCTGAGAAATCTGCCCGTTTTCGTCATTTGCTATCGAATCGACTTAATGTCAGATCGTCAAAGTGGCCGCTTTTCTCTCTGAAACAGTTACAATTATCGTGTGCAAATATTTGTCGCGTGCTTCGGAATGCGGAGACACTAAAAGCACCATAGTAGAACACAGAAGAAGCTTCTAAGTTGATGTAATAGCCAGTAAGAAGCAGTACCATTCAAGTTTACTTACCGATATTTGACTTTTTAGCCGGCTTTGGTGCGTTGGACATGAGCTAGGACCTTACGATCTTGCATGAAGGGAGGACCAGCAGCCACCTTGCACGGAAGAATGTTAAAAGTGTTCTTATGTAGCAATAACCTGAGAAATTCGTCCGTTTTCGTCATTTGCTATAGAATTCACTTATTGTCAGATCGTCACATTGGCCGCTCTTCTCTCTGAAACGGTTACATTTATGGTGTGCAACGCTATGTCGCGTGCTGCGATTTGCGGAGACACTAAAAGCACCACAGTAGAACACAGAAGAAGCTTCTAAGTTGATGTAATAGCCAGTAAACAGCAGTACAATTCAAGTTTACTTATCGATTTTTGACATGTTAGACGGCTTTGGTGCCTTGGACATGAGCTAGGACCTTACGATTTTGCATGAAGGGAGTACTAGCTGCCACGTTGCACGGGATAATGTGAAATGAGTTCATATGTAGTAGAAACCTAAGAAACCCGCCCGTATTCGTCATTTGCTATCGAACCGACTTAATTTCAGATCGTCACACTGCCCGCTCTTCTCTCTGAAACGGTTACATTTATCGTGTTCAAAGCTATGTTGCGTGCTGTGAAATTCGGAGACACTAAAAGCACCATAGCAGAATACAGAAGGAGCTTCTAAGTTGATGTAATATCCAGTAAGAAGCAGTGCAATACAAGTTTTAGTTATCGATTGTTGACTTTATAGGCGGCTTTGGTGCCTTGGACATGAGCTAGGACCTTACGATCTTGCATGAAGGGAGGACTAGCAGCCACCTTCCACGGAAGAATGTGAAAAGTGTTCATATGTACCAAAAACCTGAGAAATTTGTCCGTTTTCGCCATTTGCTATCGAATTGACTTATTGTCAGATCGTCACATTGGCCGCTCTTCTCTCTGAAACGTTTACATTTATGGTGTGCAAAGCTACGTCACGTACTGCGATATGCGGAGACACTAAAAGTCCCATAGTAGAACACAGAAGTAGCTTCTAAGTTGATGTAAAAAACACTAAGAGGCATAACAATTCAAGTTTTAGTTATCGATTTTTGACATGTTATACGGCTTTGGTGCCTTGGACATGAGCTAGGACCTTACGATTTTACATGAAGGGAAGACTAGCAGCCACGTTGCACGGGAGAATGTGAAAAGAGTTCATATGTAGTAAAAACCTAAGAAACCGGCCCGTTTTTTTCGTCATTTGCTGTCAAATCGACATAATGTCAGGTCGTCACATTGGCCGCACTTCTCTCTGTAATGGATAAATTTATAGTGTGCAAAGTTATGTCGCGTGCTGAGGAATGCGGAGACGCCAAAAGCCCCATAGTAGAACACAGAAGACGCTTCTAAGTTGGTGTAATAGCCAGTAAGAAGCAGTACAATTGAAGATTTAGTGATAGGTTTTTAAATTTTTAGGCGGCTTTGGTGCCTTGTACATCAGCTAGGACCTTACGATTTTGCATGAAGGGAAGACTAGCAGCAACGTTGCACGGGAGAATGAGAAATGTGTTCATATGTAGTAAAAACCTAAGAAATCCGCCCGATTTCTTCGTGTGCTATCGATTCGACTTTATATCAGATCGTCACATTGGCCGCTCTTCTCTCTGAAACGGTTACATTTATCGTGTGCAAAACTATGTCGCGTGCTGCGGAATGCGGAGACACTAAAAGTCCCATAGTAGAACACAGAAGTAGCTTCTAAGTTGATGTAAAAAACACTAAGAGGCATAACAATTCAAGTTTTAGTTATCGATTTTTGACTTTTTAGCCGGCTTTGGTGCCTTGGACATGAGCTAGGACCTTAAGAATTTGTATGAAGGGAGGACTAGCAGCCACGTTGCACGGGAGAATGTGAAATGTGTTCAAACGTAGTTAAAATCTAAGAAATCCGCTAGTTTTCGTCATTTGCTGTTGAATTGACTTAATATCAAATCGTCACATTGGCTGCTCTTCTCTATGAAATGTTTACATTTATCTATGCAAAGCTATGTCGCGTGCTGCGATATGCGGATACACTAAAAGCGCCGCAGTAGAACACAGATGAAACTTCTAAGTTGATGTAATAGCCAGTAAGAAGCAGTACAATTCAAGTTTAGTTATCGATTTTTGACATTTTAGACAGCTTTGGTGCCTTGGACATGAGCGAGGACCTTACGATTGTGCATGAAGGGAGGACTAGCAGCCACGTTGCGCGGGAGAATGTAAAATGAGTTCATATGTAGTAAAAACCTAAGAAACCCGCCTGTTTTCGTCATTTGCTATCGAATCGACTTAATGTCAGATCGTCACATTGGCCGCACTTCTCAATGAAACGGTTACAATTATCGTGTGCAAAACTATGTGGCGTGCTGCGGAATGCGCAGACGCTAAAAGTACCATAGTAGAACACAAAAGTAGCTTCTAAGTTGATGTAAAAATTACTAAGAGGCATAACAATTCAAGTTTTAGTTATCGATTTTTGACTTTTTAGACGGCTTTGGTGCCCTGGACTTACCTAGTGCCTTAAGATTTTCCATGAAGGGAGGACTAGCAGCCACGTTGCACGGGAGAATGTGAAAAGTGTTCATATGTAGTAAAAACCTAAGTAATCCCCCCGTTTTCGTCATTTGCTATCGATTCGACTTCATATCAGATCGTCACACTGGCCGCTCTTCTCTTTGAAACGGTTACATTTATCGTGTGCAAAACTATGTCGCGTGCTGCGGAATCGGAGACACTAAAAGTACCATAGTAGAACACAGAAGTTGCTTGTAAGTTGATGTAAAAAACACTAAGAGGCATAACAATTCAAGTTTTAGTTATCGATTTTTGACTTTTTAGCCGGCTTTGGTGCCTTGGACATGATCTAGGACCTTAAGAATTTGTATGAAGGGAGGACTAGCAGCCACGTTGCACGGGAGAATGTGAAATGTGTTCAAATGTAGTTAAAATCTAAGAAATCCGCTAGTTTTCGTCATTTGCTGTTGAATTGACTTAATATCAAATCGTCACATTGGCTGCTCTTCTCTATGAAATGTTTACATTTATCTATGCAAAGCTATGTCGCGTGCTGCGATATGCGGATACACTAAAAGCGCCGCAGTAGAACACAGGTGAAACTTCTAAGTTGATGTAATAGCCAGTAAGAAGCAGTACAATTCAAGTTTAGTTATCGATTTTTGACATTTTAGACAGCTTTGGTGCCTTGGACATGAGCTAGGACCTTAAGAATTTGTATGAAGGGAGGACTAGCAGCCACGTTGCACGGGAGAATGTGAAAAGTGTTCATATGTAGTAAAAACCTAAGAAATCCGTCCGTTTGCGTCATTTGCTATCGATGCGACTTTATATCAGATCGTCACATTGGCCGCTCTTCACTCTGAAACAGTTACATTTATCGTGTGGAAAGCTGTGTTGCGTGCTGCGAAATTTGGAGACACTAAAAGCACCATAGTAGAACACAAAAGCAGCTTCTAAGTTGATCTAATAACCAGTAAGAAGCAATACAATACAAGTTTTAGTTATCGATTGTTTACTTTATAGGCGGCTTTGGTGCCTTGGACATGAGCTAGGACCTTACGATCTTGCATGAAGGGAGGACTAGCAGCCACCTTGCACGGAAGAATGTTAAAAGTGTTCATATGTAGCAATAACCTAGAAATTCGTCCGTTTTCGTCATTTGCTATAGAATTCACTTATTGTCAGATCGTCACATTGGCCGCTCTTCTCTCTGAAACGGTTACATTTATGGTATGCAAAGCTATGTCGCGTGCTGCGATATGCGGAGACACTAAAAGCACCACAGTAGAACACAGAAGAAGCTTCTAAGTTGATGTAATAGCCAGTAAACAGCAGTACAATTCAAGTTTACTTATCGATTTTTGACATGTTAGACGGCTTTGGTGCCTTGGACATGAGCTAGGACCTTACGATTTTGCATGAAGGGAGGACTAGCTGCCACGTTGCACGGGATAATGTGAAATGAGTTCATATGTAGTAGAAACCTAAGAAACCCGCCCGTATTCGTCATTTGCTATCGAACCGACTTAATGTCAGATCGTCACACTGGCCGCTCTTCTCTCTGAAACGGTTACATTTATCGTGTTCAAAGCTATGTTGCGTGCTGTGAAATTCGGAGACACTAAAAGCACCATAGCAGAATACAGAAGGAGCTTCTAAGTTGAAGTAATATCCAGTAAGAAGCAGTACAATAGAAGTTTTAGTTATCGATTGTTGACTTTATAGGCGGCTTTGGTGCCTTGGACATGAGCTAGGACCTTACGATCTTGCATGAAGGGAGGACTAGCAGCCACCTTCCACGGAAGAATGTGAAAAGTGTTCATATGTACCAAAAACCTGAGAAATTTGTCCGTTTTCGCCATTTTTTTATCGAATTGATTTATTGTCAGATCGTCACATTGGCCGCTCTTCTCTCTGAAACGTTTACATTTATGGTGTGCAAAGCTACGTCACGTGCTGCGATATGCGGAGACACTAAAAGTCCCATAGTAGAACACAGAAGTAGCTTCTAAGTTGATGTAAAAAACACTAAGAGGCATAACAATTCAAGTTTTAGTTATCGATTTTTGACATGTTATACGGCTTTGGTGCCTTGGACATGAGCTAGGACCTTACGATTTTACATGAATGGAAGACTAGCAGCCACGTTGCACGGGAGAATGTGAAAAGAGTTCATATGTAGTAAAAACCTAAGAATCCGGCCCGTTTTTTTCGTCATTTGCTGTCAAATCGACATAATGTCAGGTCGTCACATTGGCCGCACTTCTCTCTGTAATGGATAAATTTATAGTGTGCAAAGTTATGTCGCGTGCTGAGGAATGCGGAGACGCCAAAAGCCCCATAGTAGAACACAGAAGACGCTTCTAAGTTGGTGTAATAGCCAGTAAGGAGCAGTGCAATTGAAGTTTTAGTGATAGATTTTTAAATTTTTAGGCGGCTTTGGTGCCTTGTACATCAGCTAGGACCTTACGATTTTGCATGAAGGGAAGACTAGCAGCCACGTTGCACGGGAGAATGTGAAATGTGTTCATATGTAGTAAAAACCTAAGAAATCCGCCCGATTTCGTCGTTTGCTATCGATTCGACTTTATATCAGATCGTCATATTGGCCGCTCTTCTCTCTGAAACGGTTACATTTATCGTGTGCAAAACTATGTCGCGTACTGCGGAATGCGGAGACACTAAAAGTCCCATAGTAGAACACAGAAGTAGCTTCTAAGTTGATGTAAAAAACACTAAGAGGCATAACAATTCAAGTTTTAGTTATCGATTTTTGACTTTTTAGCCGGCTTTGGTGCCTTGGACATGAGCTAGGACCTTAAGAATTTGTATGAAGGGAGGACTAGCAGCCACGTTGCACGGGAGAATGTGAAATGTGTTCAAATGTAGATAAAATCTAAGAAATCCGCTAGTTTTCGTCATTTGCTGTTGAATTGACTTAATATCAAATCGTCACATTGGCTGCTCTTCTCTATGAAATGTTTACATTTATCTATGCAAAGCTATGTCGCGTGCTGCGATATGCGGATACACTAAAAGCGCCGCAGTAGAACACAGATGAAACTTCTAAGTTGATGTAATAGCCAGTAAGAAGCAGTACAATTCAAGTTTAGTTATCGATTTTTGACATTTTAGACAGCTTTGGTGCCTTGGACATGAGCTAGGACCTTAAGAATTTGTATGAAGGGAGGACTAGCAGCCACGTTGCACGGGAGAATGTGAAAAGTGTTCATATGTAGTAAAAACCTAAGAAATCCGTCCGTTTGCGTCATTTGCTATCGATGCGACTTTATATCAGATCGTCACATTGGCCGCTCTTCACTCTGAAACATTTATCGTGTGGAAAGCTGTGTTGCGTGCTGCGAAATTTGGAGACACTAAAAGCACCATAGTAGAACACAAAAGCAGCTTCTAAGTTGATCTAATAACCAGTAAGAAGCAATACAATACAAGTTTTAGTTATCGATTGTTTACTTTATAGGCGGCTTTGGTGCCTTGGACATGAGCTAGGACCTTACGATCTTGCATGAAGGGAGGACTAGCAGCCACCTTGCACGGAAGAATGTTAAAAGTGTTCATATGTAGCAATAACCTGAGAAATTCGTCCGTTTTCGTCATTTGCTATAGAATTCACTTATTGTCAGATCGTCACATTGGCCGCTCTTCTCTCTGAAACGGTTACATTTATGGTGTGCAAAGCTATGTCGCGTGCTGCGATATGCGGAGACACTAAAAGCACCACAGTAGAACACAGAAGAAGCTTCTAAGTTGATGTAATAGCCAGTAAACAGCAGTACAATTCAAGTTTACTTATCGATTTTTGACATGTTAGACGGCTTTGGTGCCTTGGACATGAGCTAGGACCTTACGATTTTGCATGAAGGGAGGACTAGCTGCCACGTTGCACGGGATAATGTGAAATGTGTTCATATGTAGTAGAAACCTAAGAAACCCGCCCGTATTCGTCATTTGCTATCGAACCGACTTAATGTCAGATCGTCACACTGGCCGCTCTTCTCTCTGAAACGGTTACATTTATCGTGTTCAAAGCTATGTTGCGTGCTGTGAAATTCGGAGACACTAAAAGCACCATAGCAGAATACAGAAGGAGCTTCTAAGTTGATGTAATATCCAGTAAGAAGCAGTACAATAGAAGTTTTAGTTATCGATTTTTGACTTTTTAGCCGGCTTTGGTGCCTTGGACATGAGCTAGGACCTTAAGAATTTGTATGAAGGGAGGACTAGCAGCCACGTTGCACGGGAGAATGTGAAATGTGTTCAAATGTAGTTAAAATCTAAGAAATCCGCTAGTTTTCGTCATTTGTTGTTGAATTGACTTAATATCAAATCGTCACATTGGCTGCTCTTCTCTATGAAATGTTTACATTTATCTATGCAAAGCTATGTCGCGTGCTGCGATATGCGGATACACTAAAAGCGCCGCAGTAGAACACAGATGAAACTTCTAAGTTGATGTAATAGCCAGTAAGAAGCAGTACAATTCAAGTTTAGTTATCGATTTTTGACATTTTAGACAGCTTTGGTGCCTTGGACATGAGCTAGGACCTTACGATTTTGCATGAAGGGAGGACTAGCAGCCACGTTGCACGGGATAATGTGAAATGAGTTCATATGTAGTAGAAACCTAAGAAACCCGCCCGTATTCGTCATTTGCTATCGAACCGACTTAATTTCAGATCGTCACACTGGCCGCTCTTCTCTCTGAAACGGTTACATTTATCGTGTTCAAAGCTATGTTGCGTGCTGTGAAATTCGGAGACACTAAAAGCACCATAGCAGAATACAGAAAGAGCTTCTAAGTTGATGTAATATCCAGTAAGAAGCAGTACAATACAAGTTTTAGTTATCGATTGTTGACTTTATAGGCGGCTTTGGTACCTTGGACATGAGCTAGGACCTTACGATCTTGCATGAAGGGAGGACTAGCAGCCACCTTCCACGGAAGAATGTGAAAAGTGTTCATATGTAGTAAAAACCTAAGAAATCCGTCCGTTTGCGTCATTTGCTATCGATGCGACTTTATATCAGATCGTCACATTGGCCGTTCTTCACTCTGAAACAGTTACATTTATCGTGTGGAAAGCTATGTTGCGTGCTGCGAAATTTGGAGACACTAAAAGCACCATAGTAGAACACAGAAGGAGCTTCTAAGTTGATGTAATAACCAGTAAGAAGCAGTACAATTTAAGGTTTAGTGATCGATTTTTAAATTTTTAGCCGGCTTTGGTGCCTTGGACATGAGCTAGGACCTTACGATTTTGCATAAAGGGAGGACTAGCAGTCACGTTGCACGGGAGAAAGTGAAAAGTGTTCATATGTAGTAAAAACATGAGATATTCGTCCGTTTTCGTCATTTGTATCCAATTGACTTATTGTCAGATCGTCACATTGGCCGCTCTTCTCTCCGAAACGGTTTCATTTATGGTGTGCAAAGCTATGTCACGTGCTGCGATATGCGGAGACTCTAAAAGCACCACATTAGAACACAGAAGAAGCTTCTAAGTTGATGTAATAGCCAGTAACCAGCAGTACAATTCAAGTTTAGTTTTTGATTTTTGACATGTTATACGGGTTTGGTGCCTTGGACATGAGCCAGGACCTTACGATTGTGCATGAAGGGAGGACTAGCAGCCACGTTGCGCGGGAGAATGTAAAATGAGTTCATATGTAGTAGAAACCTAAGAAACCCGCCTGTTTTCGTCATTTGCTATCGAATCGACATAATGTCAGGTCGTCACATCGGCCGCACTTCTCTCTGAAATTGATAAATTTATCGTGTGCAAAGCTATGTCGCGTGCTGAGGAATGCGGAGACACCAAATGCCCCATAGTACAACACAGAAGACGCTTCTAAGTTGATGTAATTGCCAGTAAGGAGCAGTACAATTTAAGTTTTAGTGATTGATTTTTAAATTTTTAGGCGGCTTTGGTGCCTTGTACATTAGCTAGGACCTTACGATTTTGCATGAAGGGAAGACTAGCAGCCACGTTGCACGTGAGAATGTGGAAAGTGATCGAATGTATTAAAAGCCTAAGAAATCCACTCGTTTTCGTCATTTGCTATCGAATCGACTTAATGTCAGATCGTCACATTTGCCGCTCTTCTCAATGAAACGGTTACAATTATCGTGTGCAAAACTATGTGGCGTGCTGCGGAATGTGCAGACGCTAAAAGTACCATAGTAGAACACAAAAGTAGCTTCTAAGTTGATGTAAAAAACACTTAGAGGCATAACAATTCAAGTTTTAGTTATCGATTTTTGACTTTTTAGACGGCTTTGGTGCCCTGGACTGACCTAGGGCCTTAAGATTTTCCATGAAGGGAGGACTAGCAGCGACGTTGCACGGCAGAATGTGAAAAGTGTTCATATGTAGTAAAAACCTAAGTAATCCCCCCGTTTTCGTCATTTGCTATCGATTCGACTTCATATCAGATCGTCACACTGGCCGCTCTTCTCTTTGAAACGGTTACATTTATCGTGTGCAAAACTATGTCGCGTGCTGCGGAATCGGAGACACTAAAAGTACCATAGTAGAACACAGAAGTAGCTTGTAATTTGATGTAAAAAGCACTAAGAGGCATAACAACTCAAGTTTTAGTTATCTATTTTTGACTTTTTAGCCGGCTTTGGTGCCTTGGACATGAGCTAGGACCTTAAGAATTTGTATGAAGGGAGGACTAGCAGCCACGTTGCACGGGAGAATGTGAAATGTGTTCAAATGTAGTTAAAATCTAAGAAATCCGCGAGTTTTCGTCATTTGCTGTTGAATTGACTTAATATCAAATCGTCACATTGGCTGCTCGTCTCTCTGAAATGGTTACATTTATCTATGCAATGCTATGTCGCGTGCTGCGATATGCGGAGACACTAAAAGCGCCGCAGTAGAACACAGATAAAACTTCTAAGTTGATGTAATAGCCAGTAAGAAGCAGTACAATTCAAGTTTAGTTATCGATTTTTGACATTTTAGACAGCTTTGGTGCCTTGGACATGAGCTAGGACCTTAAGAATTTGTATGAATGGAGGACTAGCAGCCACGTTGCACGGGAGAATGTGAAAAGAGTTCATATGTAGTAAAAACCTAAGAAATCCATCCGTTTGCGTCATTTGCTATCGATGCGACTTTATATCAGATCGTCATATTGGCCGCTCTTCTCTCTG
This sequence comes from Schistocerca gregaria, assembly GCF_023897955.1. Lineage (NCBI taxonomy): Eukaryota > Metazoa > Arthropoda > Insecta > Orthoptera > Acrididae > Schistocerca > Schistocerca gregaria. The sequence goes on along the minus strand of NW_026061844.1, from coordinate 2,429,715 downwards.
AAACGGTTACATTTATCGTGTGCAAAGCCATGTTGCGTGCTGCGATATGCGGAGACACTGAAAGCACCATAGTAGAACACAGAAGAAGCTTCTATGTTGATGTTATAGCCAGTAAGAAGCAGTAGAACTCAAATTTAGCTATCGATTTTTGAATTTTTAGCCGGATTTGGTGCCTTGAACATGAGGTAGGACCTTAATATTTTGCATGAAGGGAGGACTAACAGTCACGTTGCACGGTAGAATGTGAAAAGAGTTCGAATGTAGTAAAAACCTAAGTAATCCTCTCGTTTTCGTCATTTGCTATCGAATTGACTTATTGTCAGATCGTCACATTGGCCGCTCTTCTCTCTGAAACGGTTACATTTATGGCGTGCAAAGCTATGTCGCGTGCTGTGGAATGCGGAGAGACTAAAAGCACCATAGTAGACCACAGAAGAAGCTTCTATGTTGATGTAATAGCCAATAAGAAGCAGTACAATTCAAGTTTTAGTTAACGATTTTAACTTTTTAGCCGGCTTAGGTGCCTTGGACATGAGCTAGGACCTTAAGATTTTGCATGGAAGACTAGCAGCCCCGTTGCACGGGAGAATGTGAAAAGTGTTCATATGTAAAAAAATCCTAAGAAATCTGCCCGTTTTCGTCATTTGCTATCGAATCGACTTAATGTCAGATCGTCACATTGGCCGCTCTTTCTTCTGAAACGGTGACATTTATCATGTGCAAAGCTATGTCGCCTGCTGCGGATGCGGAGGCACTGAAATCCCCATAAAAGAACACAGAAGAAGTATTTAATTTGATGTAAATGTCAGTAAGAAGCAGTAAAATTTAAGTTTAGTTATCGATTTTTGAGTTTTTATCCGGCTTTGGTGCACGGGACAGAGCTAGGACCTTCAGATTTTGCATGAAGGGTGGACTATCAGCCACGTTGCACGGGAGAACGTGAAAAGTGATCGGATGTAGTAAAAACCTAAAAAATCCGCTCGTTTTCGTCATTTGCTATCGAATCGACTTAATGTCAGATCGTCACATTGTCCGCTCTTCTTTATGAAACGGTTACATTTATCGTGTGCAAAACTATGTGGCGTGCTGCAGTATGCGCAGACACGAAATGTACCATAGTAGAACACAGAAGTAGCTTCTAAGTTGTTGTAAAAAAACACTAAGAGGCGTAACAATTCAAGTTTTAGTTATCGATTTTTGAGTTTTTAGATGGCTTTGGTGCCTTGGACTGAGCTAGGACCTTAAGATTTTGCATGAAGGGAGGACTAGCCGCCACGTTGCACGTGAGAATGTGAAAAGTGATCTAATGTAGTATAAACCTAAGAAATCCGCTCGTTTTCGTCATTTGCTATCGAATCGACTTAATGTCAGAGCGTCACATTGGCCGCTCTTCTTTATGAAACGGTTACATTTACCGTGTGCAAAACTATGTGGCGTGCTGCGGTATGCGCAGACACTAAATGCACCATACTAGACCACAGAAGAAGCTTCTAAGTTGATGTAATAGCCAATAAGAAGCAGTACAAATCAAGCCTTAGTTAATGTCAGATGGGCACGTTGGCCGCTCTTATCAATGAAACGGTTACATTTATCGTGTGCAAAGCTATGTTGCGTGCTGCGGAATGCAGAGACACTAAAAGCACCATAGTAGACCACAGAAGAAGCTTCTAAGTTGATGTAATAGCCAATACGAAGCAGTACAATTCAAGTTTCAGTTAACGATTTTTGACTTTTTAGCCGGATTTTGTGCCTTGGACATGAGCGAGAACCTTAAGATTTTGCATGAAGGGAGGACTAGCCGCCACGTTGCACGGGAGAATGTGAAAAGTTTTCATATGTAAAAAAAAACCTAAGAAATCCGCCCGTTTTCGTCATTTGCTATCGAATCGACTCAATGTCATATGGTCACGTTGTCCGCTCTTCTCTCTGAAACGGTTACATTAATCGTGTGCAAAGCTATGTCGCGTGCTGCGTAATGCGGAGAAACTAAAAGCACCATAAAAGAACACAGAAGAAGATACTAAGTTGATGTAATAGCCAGTAAGAAGCACTACAATTCAAGTTAAGTTATCGATTTTTGACGTTTTAGCCGGCTTCTTGTGATTTGGACATTTTGCTAGGACCTTAAGATTTTGCAAGAAGTAAGGACTAGCAGCCACGTTGCACGGGAGAATGTGAAAAGTGTTCATATGTAGTAAAAACCTAGGAATCCGCCCGTTTTCGTCATTTGCTGTCGAATCGACTTAATGTCAGATCGTCACATTGGCCGCTCTTCTCTCTGAAACGGTTATATTTGTCGTGTGCAAAGCTATGTCGCGTGCTGCGATATGCGGAAACACTAAAAGCACCATAGTAGAACACAGTTGAAGCTTCTAAGTTCATGGAATAGCCAGTATGAAGCAGTAAAATAATAGTTTTAGCTATCGATTATAAACTTCTTAGCCGGCTTTCGCGCCTTGGACATGAGCTACGACCTTAAGAATTTGTATGAAGGGAGGACTAGCATCCACGTTACACGGGAGAATGTGAAAAGTGTTCATATGTAGTAAAAACCTAGGAAATTCGCCCGTTTTCGTCATTTGCTATCGAATCGACTTAATGTCAGATCGTCACATTGGCCGCTCTTCTCTCTGAAACGGTTATATTTAACGTGTGAAAAGCTATGTCACGTGCTGCGGAACGGGGAGACACTAAAAGCACCATACTAGACCACAGATGAAGCTTCTAAGTTGATGTAATAGCCAATAAGAAGCAGTACAATTCAAACTTTAGTTAACGATTTTTGACTTTTTAGTGAGCTTTGTTGCCTTGGACATAAGCTAGGACCTTAAGATTTTGCATGAAGGGAGGACTACTAGCTACATTGCACTGGATAATGTGAAAAGTGTTCATATGTAGCAAAAACCTAAGAAATCCTAGCGTTTTCGTCACTTGCTATCGAATCGTTTTAATGTCAGATGGCCACGTTGGCCGCTCTTATGTCTGAAACGGTTACATTTATCGGGTGCAAAGCTATGTTGCGTGCTGCGAATTGCGGAGACACTAAAAGCACCATAGTAGAAAACAGAAGAAGATTATAAGTTGATGTAATAGCCAGTAAGAAGCAGTAAAATAATAGTTTTAGCTATCGATTATTGACTTTTTAGGCGGCTTTGGTGCCTTGCACATGAGCTAGGACCTTAAGATTTTTCATGATGGGAGGACTAGGAGCCATGTTGCACGAAAGAATGTGAAATCTGTTCATATATAGTAAAAACCTAATAGATCCGCCCGTTTTCGTCATTTTGCTATCGAATCGACTTAATGGCAGATTTTCACATTGGCCGCTATTCTCTCTAAAACGGTTACATTTAACGTGTGCGAAGCTATGTTGCGTGCTGCGGAATGCGGAGACACTAAAAGCACCATAGAAGACCACAGAAGAAGCTTCTAAGTTGATGTAATAGCCAATAAGAAGCAGTACAATTCAAGTTTTAGTTAACGATTTTTGACTTTTTAGCCGGATTTGGTGCCTTGGACATGAGCTAGGACCTTAAGATTTTGCATGAAGGGAGGACTAGCAGCCACGTTGCACGGGAGAATGTGAAAAGTGTTCATATGTAAAAAAAAACCTAAGAAATTCGCCCGTTTTCGTCATTTGCTATCGAATCAACTTAATGTCAGATCGTCACATTGGCCGCTCCTCTCTATTAAACGGTTACATTTATCGTGTGCAAAACTATTTGGGGTGCTGCGGAATGCGCAGACACTAAAAATACCATAGTAGAACACAGAAGTAGCTTCTAAGTTGATGTAAAAAACAGTAAGAGGCATAACAATTCAGGTTTTAGTTATCGATTTTTGACATTTTAGACGGCTTTGGTGCCTTGGACTGATCTAGGACCTTAAGACTTTTTATGAAGGGGGGACTAGCAGCCACTTTGCAAGGGAGAATGTGAAATGTGTTCAAATGTAGTAAAAATCTAAGAAATCCGCTAGTTTTCGTCATTTGCTGTCGAAGTGACTTAATATCAAATCGTCACATTGGCCGCTCTACTCCCTGAAACGGTTACATTTATCGTGTGCAAAGCTATGTCACGTGCTGCGGAATGCGTAGACACTACAAGCACCATAGTAGAACACAGAAGAAGCTTCTAAGTTGACGTAATAGCCAGTAAGAAGACGTAAAATAATAGTTTAGCTATCGATTATTCACTTTTTAGCCGGCTTTGGTGCCTTGGATATGAGCTAGGACCTTAACAATTTGTATGAAGGAAGGACTAGCAGCGACGTTGTACGGGAGAATATGAAACGTGTTCATATGTAGTAAAAACCTAAGAAATCCGTCCGTTTTCGTCTTTTGCTATCGACTCGACTTGATGTCAGACCGTCACATTGGCCGCTCGTCTATCTGAAAAGGTTACATATATCGTGTGCAAAGCTACGTCGCGTGCTGCGACATGTGGAGACACTACAAGCACCATAGTAGAACACAGAAGAAGCTTCTAAGTTGATGTAACAGCCAGTAACCAGCAGTACAATTAAAGTTTAGTTATCGATTTTTGATTTTTTAGACGGCTTTGGTGCCTTGGACATGAGCTAGGACCTTAAGAATTTGCATGAAGGGAGGACTAGCAGCCACGTTGCACGGGAGAATGTGAAACGTGTTCATATGTAGTAAAAACCTAAGAAATCCGAACGCTTTCCTCATTTGTATCGAATCGACTTAATGTCAGATGGTCACATTGGAGGCTCTTCTATCTGAAACGGTTACATTTATCGTGTGCAAAGCTACGTCGCGTGCTGTGATATGCGGAGACACTACAAGCACCATAGTAGAACACAGAAGAAGCTTCCAAGTTGACGTAATAGCCAGTAAGAAGCAGTAAAATAATCGTTTTAGTTATCGATTATTAACTTTTTAGCCGGCTTTGGTGACTTGGACATGAGCTAGGACCTTAAGAATTTCTATAAAGGGAGGACAAGCAACCACGTTGCACGGGAGAATGTGAAAAGTGATCGAATGTAGTAAAAAACTAAGTAATCCGCTCGTTTTCGTCATTTGCTATCGATTCGACTTTATATCAGATCGTCACATTGGCCGCTCCTCTCTCTGAAACGGTTACATTTATCGTGTGCAAAGCTATGTTGCGTGCTGCGATATGCGGAGACACTAAAAGCACCATAGTAGAACACAGAAGAAGCTTCTACGTTGATGTAATAGCCAGTAAGAAGCAGTAGAACTCAAATTTAGCTATCGATTTTTTATTTTTTAGCAGGCTTTGGTGCCTTGGACATGAGGTAGGACCTTAATATTTTGCATGAAGGGAGGGCTAACAGCCACGTTGCACTTGAGAATGTGAAAAGAGATCGAATGTAGTAAAAACCTAAGAAATCCGCTCGTTTTCGTCATTTGCTATCGAATCGACTTACTGTCAGATCGTCACACTGGCCACTCTTCTCTCTGAAACAGTTACATTTATCGTGTGCAAAGCTATGTTGCGTGCTGCAAAATTCGGAGACACTAAAATTACCATAGTAGAACACAGAAGGAGCTTCTAAGTTGATGTAATAACCAGTAAGAAGCAGTACAACACAAGTTTTAGTTATCGATTGTTGACTTTATAGGCGGCTGTGGTGCCTTGGACATGAGCTAGGACCTTACGATTTTGCATGAAGGGAGGACTATTAGCCATGTTGCACGGGAGCATGTGAAAAATGTTCATATGTAGCAAAAACGTAAGAAATCCGCCCGTTTTCGTCATTTCCTATCGAATTAAATTCAGATGGTCACATTGGCCGCTCTTCTGTCTGAAACGGTTAAATTTATCATGTGCAAAGCTATGTTGAGTGCTGCGGAATGCAGAGACACAAAAGCACCATAAAAGAACAGAGAAGAAGTTTCTAATTTGATGTAAATGCCAGTAAGAAGCAGTACAATTTAAGTATAGTTATCGATTTTTGACTTTTGAGCTGGCTCTGGTGCCTTGGACATGAGCTAGGACGTTAAGATTTTGCATGAAGGGACGCCTACCTGCCACGGTGCACGGGAGAATGTAAAAAGTGTTCACAGGTAGTAAAAACCTAAGATATCCGCCTGTTTTCGTCATCTGCTATCGAATCGACTCAATATCATATCGTCACGTTGACCGCTCTTCTCTCTGAAACGGTTACGTTTATCGTGTGCAAAGATATGTAGCGTGCTGCGGAATGCGGAGAATCTAAAAGCACCATAGTAGAAAACAGAAGAAGCTTCTAAGTTGATGTAATAGGCAGTAAGAAGCAGTAAAGTAATAGTTTTAGCTATCGGTTATTGACTTTTTAGCCGCCTTTGGTTACTTGGACATAAGCTAGGACCTTAAGACTTTCTATGAAGGGAGGACTAGCAGCCACGTTAAACGGGCGAATGTGAAAAGTTTTCGTAAGTAGTAACAACCTAATAAATCCGACCCTCTTTGGTTATTTGCTATTGAATCGACTTAATGTCAGATGGTCACATTGGCCGCTCTTTTCTCTGAACTGTTACATTCAACGTGTGCAAAGCTATGTCGCGTGCTGTGGAATGCGGAGACACTAAAAGCACCATAGTAGAACACAGAAGGAGCTTCTAAGTTGATGTAATAACCAGTAAGAAACAGTACAATTCAAGTTTTATTTATCTATTTTTGACTGTTAAGCTGGCATTGGTGCCTTGGAAATGAGCTAGTACCTTACTATTTTGTATGAAGGGAGGACTAGCAGCCACGATGCACGGGAGAACGTGAAAGGTGTTCATATGTAGTAAAAAAACCTAAGAAATCCGCCCGTTTTCGTCATTTGCTATCGAATCGTCTTAATGTCAGATCGTCACATTGGCCGCTCTTCCCTCTGAAACGGTGACATTTATCGTGTGCAAAGCTATGTCGCGTGATGCGGAATTCGGAGACACTAAAAGCACCATAGTAGAACACAGAAGGTACTTCTGAGTTGATGTAATAACCAGTAAGAAACAGTACAATTCAAGTTTTATTTATCTATTTTTGACTTTTAAGCTGGCTTTGGTGCCTTTGAAATGAGCTAGTACCTTACTATTTTGTATGAAGGGAGGACTAGCAGCCACGATGCACGGGAGAACGTGAAAGTTGTTCATATGTAGTAAAAACCTAAGAAATCCGCCCGTTTTCGTCATTTGCTATCGAATCGACTTAATGTCAGATCGTCACACTGGCCGCTCTTCTGTCTGAAACGGTTAAATTTATCTTGTGCAAAGCTATGTCTCGTGCTGCGGAATGCGGAGACTGTACAAGCACCATAGTAGAACACAGAAGAAGCTTCTAAGTTGATGTAATAGCCAATAAGAAGCAGTACAATTCAAGTTATAGTTAACGATTTTTGACTTTTTAGCCGGCTTTGGTGCCTTGGACATGAGCTAGGACCTTAAGATTTTGCATGAAGGGAGGACTAGCAGCCACGTTGCACGGGAGAATGTGAAAAGTGATCATATGTAAAAAAAACCTAAGAAATTCGCCCGTTTTCGTCATTTGCTATCGAATCAACTTAATGTCAGATCTGACTAGCAGCCACGTTGTACGGGAGAATGTGAAAAGTGTTCATATGTACGAAAACCATAAGAAATCCGCCCTCTTTCGTCATTTGCTATCGAATCGACTTAATGTCATATGCTCACGTTGTCCGCTCTTATCTCTGAAACGGTTACATTAATCGTGTGCAAAGCTATGTCGCGTGCTGCGTAATGCGGAGAAACTAAAAGCACCATAAAAGAACACAGAAGAAGATACTAAGTTGATGTAATAGCCAGTAAGAAGCACTACAATTCAAGTTAAGTTATCGATTTTTGACGTTTTAGCCGGCTTCTTGTGATTTGGACATTTTGCTAGGACCTTAAGATTTTGCAAGAAGTAAGGACTAGCAGCCACGTTGCACGGGAGAATGTGAAAAGTGTTCATATGTAGTAAAAACCTAGGAATCCGCCCGTTTTCGTCATTTGCTGTCGAATCGACTTAATGTCAGATCGTCACATTGGCCGCTCTTCTCTCTGAAACGGTTATATTTGTCGTGTGCAAAGCTATGTCGCGTGCTGCGATATGCGGAAACACTAAAAGCACCATAGTAGAACACAGATGAAGCTTCTAAGTTCATGGAATAGCCAGTATGAAGCAGTAAAATAATAGTTTTAGCTATCGATTATAAACTTCTTAGCCGGCTTTCGCGCCTTGGACATGAGCTACGACCTTAAGAATTTGTATGAAGGGAGGACTAGCATCCACGTTACACGGGAGAATGTGAAAAGTGTTCATATGTAGTAAAAACCTAGGAAATTCGCCCGTTTTCGTCATTTGCTATCGAATCGACTTAATGTCAGATCGTCACATTGGCCGCTCTTCTCTCTGAAACGGTTATATTTAACGTGTGAAAAGCTATGTCACGTGCTGCGGAACGGGGAGACACTAAAAGCACCATACTAGACCACAGATGAAGCTTCTAAGTTGATGTAATAGCCAATAAGAAGCAGTACAATTCAAACTTTAGTTAACGATTTTTGACTTTTTAGTGAGCTTTGTTGCCTTGGACATAAGCTAGGACCTTAAGATTTTGCATGAAGGGAGGACTACTAGCTACATTGCACTGGATAATGTGAAAAGTGTTCATATGTAGCAAAAACCTAAGAAATCCTAGCGTTTTCGTCACTTGCTATCGAATCGTTTTAATGTCAGATGGCCACGTTGGCCGCTCTTATGTCTGAAACGGTTACATTTATCGGGTGCAAAGCTATGTTGCGTGCTGCGAATTGCGGAGACACTAAAAGCACCATAGTAGAAAACAGAAGAAGATTATAAGTTGATGTAATAGCCAGTAAGAAGCAGTAAAATAATAGTTTTAGCTATCGATTATTGACTTTTTAGGCGGCTTTGGTGCCTTGCACATGAGCTAGGACCTTAAGATTTTTCATGATGGGAGGACTAGGAGCCATGTTGCACGAAAGAATGTGAAATCTGTTCATATATAGTAAAAACCTAATAGATCCGCCCGTTTTCGTCATTTTGCTATCGAATCGACTTAATGGCAGATTTTCACATTGGCCGCTATTCTCTCTAAAACGGTTACATTTAACGTGTGCGAAGCTATGTTGCGTGCTGCGGAATGCGGAGACACTAAAAGCACCATAGAAGACCACAGAAGAAGCTTCTAAGTTGATGTAATAGCCAATAAGAAGCAGTACAATTAAAGTTTAGTTATCGATTTTTGATTTTTTAGCCGGCTTTGGTGCCTTGGACATGAGCTAGGACCTTAAGAATTTGCATGAAGGGAGGACTAGCAGCCACGTTGCACGGGAGAATGTGAAACGTGTTCATATGTAGTAAAAACCTAAGAAATCCGAACGCTTTCCTCATTTGCTATCGAATCGACTTAATGTCAGATGGTCACATTGGAGGCTCTTCTATCTGAAACGGTTACATTTATCGTGTGCAAAGCTACGTCGCGTGCTGTGATATGCGGAGACACTACAAGCACCATAGTAGAACACAGAAGAAGCTTCCAAGTTGACGTAATAGCCAGTAAGAAGTCGTAAAATAATCGTTTTAGTTATCGATTATTAACTTTTTAGCCGGCTTTGGTGACTTGGACATGAGCTAGGACCTTAAGAATTTCTATAAAGGGAGGACAAGCAACCACGTTGCACGGGAGAATGTGAAAAGTGATCGAATGTAGTAAAAAACTAAGTAATCCGCTCGTTTTCGTCATTTGCTATCGATTCGACTTTATATCAGATCGTCACATTGGCCGCTCCTCTCTCTGAAACGGTTACATTTATCGTGTGCAAAGCTATGTTGCGTGCTGCGATATGCGGAGACACTAAAAGCACCATAGTAGAACACAGAAGAAGCTTCTACGTTGATGTAATAGCCAGTAAGAAGCAGTAGAACTCAAATTTAGCTATCGATTTTTTATTTTTTAGCAGGCTTTGGTGCCTTGGACATGAGGTAGGACCTTAATATTTTGCATGAAGGGAGGGCTAACAGCCACGTTGCACTTGAGAATGTGAAAAGAGATCGAATGTAGTAAAAACCTAAGAAATCCGCTCGTTTTCGTCATTTGCTATCGAATCGACTTACTGTCAGATCGTCACACTGGCCACTCTTCTCTCTGAAACAGTTACATTTATCGTGTGCAAAGCTATGTTGCGTGCTGCAAAATTCGGAGACACTAAAATTACCATAGTAGAACACAGAAGGAGCTTCTAAGTTGATGTAATAACCAGTAAGAAGCAGTACAACACAAGTTTTAGTTATCGATTGTTGACTTTATAGGCGGCTGTGGTGCCTTGGACATGAGCTAGGACCTTACGATTTTGCATGAAGGGAGGACTATTAGCCATGTTGCACGGGAGCATGTGAAAAATGTTCATATGTAGCAAAAACGTAAGAAATCCGCCCGTTTTCGTCATTTCCTATCGAATTAAATTCAGATGGTCACATTGGCCGCTCTTCTGTCTGAAACGGTTAAATTTATCATGTGCAAAGCTATGTTGAGTGCTGCGGAATGCAGAGACACAAAAGCACCATAAAAGAACAGAGAAGAAGTTTCTAATTTGATGTAAATGCCAGTAAGAAGCAGTACAATTTAAGTATAGTTATCGATTTTTGACTTTTGAGCTGGCTCTGGTGCCTTGGACATGAGCTAGGACGTTAAGATTTTGCATGAAGGGACGCCTACCTGCCACGGTGCACGGGAGAATGTAAAAAGTGTTCACAGGTAGTAAAAACCTAAGATATCCGCCTGTTTTCGTCATCTGCTATCGAATCGACTCAATATCATATCGTCACGTTGACCGCTCTTCTCTCTGAAACGGTTACGTTTATCGTGTGCAAAGATATGTAGCGTGCTGCGGAATGCGGAGAATCTAAAAGCACCATAGTAGAAAACAGAAGAAGCTTCTAAGTTGATGTAATAGGCAGTAAGAAGCAGTAAAGTAATAGTTTTAGCTATCGGTTATTGACTTTTTAGCCGCCTTTGGTTACTTGGACATAAGCTAGGACCTTAAGACTTTCTATGAAGGGAGGACTAGCAGCCAAGTTAAACGGGCGAATGTGAAAAGTTTTCGTAAGTAGTAACAACCTAATAAATCCGACCCTCTTTGGTTATTTGCTATTGAATCGACTTAATGTCAGATGGTCACATTGGCCGCTCTTTTCTCTGAACTGTTACATTCAACGTGTGCAAAGCTATGTCGCGTGCTGTGGAATGCGGAGACACTAAAAGCACCATAGTAGAACACAGAAGGAGCTTCTAAGTTGATGTAATAACCAGTAAGAAACAGTACAATTCAAGTTTTATTTATCTATTTTTGACTGTTAAGCTGGCATTGGTGCCTTGGAAATGAGCTAGTACCTTACTATTTTGTATGAAGGGAGGACTAGCAGCCACAATGCACGGGAGAACGTGAAAGGTGTTCATATGTAGTAAAAAAACCTAAGAAATCCGCCCGTTTTCGTCATTTGCTATCGAATCGTCTTAATGTCAGATCGTCACATTGGCCGCTCTTCCCTCTGAAACGGTGACATTTATCGTGTGCAAAGCTATGTCGCGTGATGCGGAATTCGGAGACACTAAAAGCACCATAGTAGAACACAGAAGGTACTTCTGAGTTGATGTGATAACCAGTAAGAAACAGTACAATTCAAGTTTTATTTATCTATTTTTGACTTTTAAGCTGGCTTTGGTGCCTTTGAAATGAGCTAGTACCTTACTATTTTGTATGAAGGGAGGACTAGCAGCCACGATGCACGGGAGAACGTGAAAGTTGTTCATATGTAGTAAAAACCTAAGAAATCCGCCCGTTTTCGTCATTTGCTATCGAATCGACTTAATGTCAGATCGTCACACTGGCCGCTCTTCTGTCTGAAACGGTTAAATTTATCTTGTGCAAAGCTATGTCTCGTGCTGCGGAATGCGGAGACTGTACAAGCACCATAGTAGAACACAGAAGAAGCTTCTAAGTTGATGTAATAGCCAATAAGAAGCAGTACAATTCAAGTTATAGTTAACGATTTTTGACTTTTTAGCCGGCTTTGGTGCCTTGGACATGAGCTAGGACCTTAAGATTTTGCATGAAGGGAGGACTAGCAGCCACGTTGCACGGGAGAATGTGAAAAGTGATCATATGTAAAAAAAAACCTAAGAAATTCGCCCGTTTTCGTCATTTGCTATCGAATCAACTTAATGTCAGATCTGACTAGCAGCCACGTTGTACGGGAGAATGTGAAAAGTGTTCATATGTACGAAAACCATAAGAAATCCGCCCTCTTTCGTCATTTGCTATCGAATCGACTTAATGTCATATGCTCACGTTGTCCGCTCTTATCTCTGAAACGGTTACATTAATCGTGTGCAAAGCTATGTCGCGTGCTGCGTAATGCGGAGAAACTAAAAGCACCATAAAAGAACACAGAAGAAGATACTAAGTTGATGTAATAGCCAGTAAGAAGCACTACAATTCAAGTTAAGTTATCGATTTTTGACGTTTTAGCCGGCTTCTTGTGATTTGGACATCTTGCTAGGACCTTAAGATTTTGCAAGAAGTAAGGACTAGCAGCCACGTTGCACGGGAGAATGTGAAAAGTGTTCATATGTAGTAAAAACCTAGGAATCCGCCCGTTTTCGTCATTTGCTGTCGAATCGACTTAATGTCAGATCGTCACATTGGCCGCTCTTCTCTCTGAAATGGTTATATTTGTCGTGTGCAAAGCTATGTCGCGTGCTGCGATATGCGGAAACACTAAAAGCACCATAGTAGAACACAGATGAAGCTTCTAAGTTCATGGAATAGCCAGTATGAAGCAGTAAAATAATAGTTTTAGCTATCGATTATAAACTTCTTAGCCGGCTTTCGCGCCTTGGACATGAGCTACGACCTTAAGAATTTGTATGAAGGGAGGACTAGCATCCACGTTACACGGGAGAATGTGAAAAGTGTTCATATGTAGTAAAAACCTAGGAAATTCGCCCGTTTTCGTCATTTGCTATCGAATCGACTTAATGTCAGATCGTCACATTGGCCGCTCTTCTCTCTGAAACGGTTATATTTAACGTGTGAAAAGCTATGTCACGTGCTGCGGAACGGGGAGACACTAAAAGCACCATACTAGACCACAGATGAAGCTTCTAAGTTGATGTAATAGCCAATAAGAAGCAGTACAATTCAAACTTTAGTTAACGATTTTTGACTTTTTAGTGAGCTTTGTTGCCTTGGACATAAGCTAGGACCTTAAGATTTTGCATGAAGGGAGGACTACTAGCTACATTGCACTGGATAATGTGAAAAGTGTTCATATGTAGCAAAAACCTAAGAAATCCTAGCGTTTTCGTCACTTGCTATCGAATCGTTTTAATGTCAGATGGCCACGTTGGCCGCTCTTATGTCTGAAACGGTTACATTTATCGGGTGCAAAGCTATGTTGCGTGCTGCGAATTGCGGAGACACTAAAAGCACCATAGTAGAAAACAGAAGAAGATTATAAGTTGATGTAATAGCCAGTAAGAAGCAGTAAAATAATAGTTTTAGCTATCGATTATTGACTTTTTAGGCGGCTTTGGTGCCTTGCACATGAGCTAGGACCTTAAGATTTTTCATGATGGGAGGACTAGGAGCCATGTTGCACGAAAGAATGTGAAATCTGTTCATATATAGTAAAAACCTAATAGATCCGCCCGTTTTCGTCATTTTGCTATCGAATCGACTTAATGGCAGATTTTCACATTGGCCGCTATTCTCTCTAAAACGGTTACATTTAACGTGTGCGAAGCTATGTTGCGTGCTGCGGAATGCGGAGACACTAAAAGCACCATAGAAGACCACAGAAGAAGCTTCTAAGTTGATGTAATAGCCAATAAGAAGCAGTACAATTCAAGTTTTAGTTAACGATTTTTGACTTTTTAGCCGGATTTGGTGCCTTGGACATGAGCTAGGACCTTAAGATTTTGCATGAAGGGAGGACTAGCAGCCACGTTGCACGGGAGAATGTGAAAAGTGTTCATATGTAAAAAAAAAACCTAAGAAATTCGCCCGTTTTCGTCATTTGCTATCGAATCAACTTAATGTCAGATCGTCACATTGGCCGCTCTTCTCTATTAAACGGTTACATTTACCGTGTGCAAAACTATTTGGGGTGCTGCGGAATGCGCAGACACTAAAAATACCATAGTAGAACACAGAAGTAGCTTCTAAGTCGATGTAAAAAACACTAAGAGGCATAACAATTCAGGTTTTAGTTATCGATTTTTGACATTTTAGACGGCTTTGGTGCCTTGGACTGAGCTAGGACCTTAAGAATTTTTATGAAGGGGGGACTAGCAGCCACTTTGCAAGGGAGAACGTGAAATGTGTTCAAATGTAGTAAAAATCTAAGAAATCCGCTAGTTTTCGTCATTTGCTGTCGAAGTGACTTAATATCAAATCGTCACATTGGCCGCTCTACTCCCTGAAACGGTTACATTTATCGTGTGCAAAGCTATGTCGCGTGCTGCGGAATGCGTAGACACTACAAGCACCATAGTAGAACACAGAAGAAGCTTCTAAGTTGACGTAATAGCCAGTAAGAAGACGTAAAATAATAGTTTAGCTATCGATTATTCACTTTTTAGCCGGCTTTGGTGCCTTGGATATGATCTAGGACCTTAACAATTTGTATGAAGGAAGGACTAGCAGCGACGTTGTACGGGAGAATATGAAACGTGTTCATATGTAGTAAAAACCTAAGAAATCCGCCCGTTTTCGTCTTTTGCTATCGACTCGACTTGATGTCAGACCGTCACATTGGCCGCTCGTCTATCTGAAAAGGTTACATATATCGTGTGCAAAGCTACGTCGCGTGCTGCGACATGTGGAGACACTACAAGCACCATAGTAGAACACAGAAGAAGCTTCTAAGTTGATGTAACAGCCAGTAACCAGCAGTACAATTAAAGTTTAGTTATCGATTTTTGATTTTTTAGCCGGCTTTGGTGCCTTGGACATGAGCTAGGACCTTAAGAATTTGCATGAAGGGAGGACTAGCAGCCACGTTGCACGGGAGAATGTGAAACGTGTTCATATGTAGTAAAAACCTAAGAAATCCGAACGCTTTCCTCATTTGCTATCGAATCGACTTAATGTCAGATGGTCACATTGGAGGCTCTTCTATCTGAAACGGTTACATTTATCGTGTGCAAAGCTACGTCGCGTGCTGTGATATGCGGAGACACTACATGCACCATAGTAGAACACAGAAGAAGCTTCCAAGTTGACGTAATAGCCAGTAAGAAGTCGTAAAATAATCGTTTTAGTTATCGATTATTAACTTTTTAGCCGGCCTTGGTGACTTGGACATGAGCTAGGACCTTAAGAATTTCTATAAAGGGAGGACAAGCAACCACGTTGCACGGGAGAATGTGAAAAGTGATCGAATGTAGTAAAAAACTAAGTAATCCGCTCGTTTTCGTCATTTGCTATCGATTCGACTTTATATCAGATCGTCACATTGGCCGCTCCTCTCTCTGAAACGGTTACATTTATCGTGTGCAAAGCTATGTTGCGTGCTGCGATATGCGGAGACACTAAAAGCACCATAGTAGAACACAGAAGAAGCTTCTACGTTGATGTAATAGCCAGTAAGAAGCAGTAGAACTCAAATTTAGCTATCGATTTTTGATTTTTTAGCAGGCTTTGGTGCCTTGGACATGAGGTAGGACCTTAATATTTTGCATGAAGGGAGGGCTATTAGCCATGTTGCACGGGAGCATGTGAAAAATGTTCATATGTAGCAAAAACGTAAGAAATCCGCCCGTTTTCGTCATTTCCTATCGAATTAAATTCAGATGGTCACATTGGCCGCTCTTCTGTCTGAAACGGTTAAATTTATCATGTGCAAAGCTATGTTGAGTGCTGCGGAATGCAGAGACACAAAAGCACCATAAAAGAACAGAGAAGAAGTTTCTAATTTGATGTAAATGCCAGTAAGAAGCAGTACAATTTAAGTATAGTTATCGATTTTTGACTTTTGAGCTGGCTCTGGTGCCTTGGACATGAGCTAGGACGTTAAGATTTTGCATGAAGGGACGCCTACCTGCCACGGTGCACGGGAGAATGTAAAAAGTGTTCACAGGTAGTAAAAACCTAAGATATCCGCCTGTTTTCGTCATCTGCTATCGAATCGACTCAATATCATATCGTCACGTTGACCGCTCTTCTCTCTGAAACGGTTACGTTTATCGTGTGCAAAGATATGTAGCGTGCTGCGGAATGCGGAGAATCTAAAAGCACCATAGTAGAAAACAGAAGAAGCTTCTAAGTTGATGTAATAGGCAGTAAGAAGCAGTAAAGTAATAGTTTTAGCTATCGGTTATTGACTTTTTAGCCGCCTTTGGTTACTTGGACATAAGCTAGGACCTTAAGACTTTCTATGAAGGGAGGACTAGCAGCCACGTTAAACGGGCGAATGTGAAAAGTTTTCGTAAGTAGTAACAACCTAATAAATCCGACCCTCTTTGGTTATTTGCTATTGAATCGACTTAATGTCAGATGGTCACATTGGCCGCTCTTTTCTCTGAACTGTTACATTCAACGTATGCAAAGCTATGTCGCGTGCTGTGGAATGCGGAGACACTAAAAGCACCATAGTAGAACACAAAAGGAGCTTCTGAGTTGATGTAATAACCAGTAAGAAACAGTACAATTCAAGTTTTATTTATCTATTTTTGACTTTTAAGCTGGCTTTGGTGCCTTTGAAATGAGCTAGTACCTTACTGTTTTGTATGAAGGGAGGACTAGCAGCCACGATGCACGGGAGAACGTGAAAGGTGTTCATATGTAGTAAAAACCTAAGAAATCCGCCCGTTTTCGTCATTTGCTATCGAATCGTCTTAATGTCAGATCGTCACATTGGCCGCTCTTCCCTCTGAAACGGTGACATTTATCGTGTGCAAAGCAATGTCGCGTGATGCGGAATTCGGAGACACTAAAAGCACCATAGTAGAACACAAAAGGAGCTTCTGAGTTGATGTAATAACCAGTAAGAAACAGTACAATTCAAGTTTTATTTATCTATTTTTGACTTTTAAGCTGGCTTTGGTGCCTTTGAAATGAGCTAGTACCTTACTGTTTTGTATGAAGGGAGGACTAGCAGCCACGATGCACGGGAGAACGTGAAAGTTGTTCATATGTAGTAAAAACCTAAGAAATCCGCCCGTTTTCTTCATTTGATGTCGATTCGACTTAATGTCAGATCGTCACATTGGCCGCTCTTCTCTCTGAAACGGTTACATTTGTCGTGTGCAAAGCTATGTCGCGTGCTGCTATATGCGGAAACACTAAAAGCCCCATAGTAGATCACAGATGAAGCTTCTAAGTTGATGGAATAGCCAGTATGAAGCAGTAAAATAATAGTTTTAGCTATCGATTATAAACATATTAGCCGGCTGTAGTGCCTTGGACATGAGCTAGGCCCTTACGAATTTCTATGAAGGGAGGACTAGCAGCCACGTTGTACGGGAGAATGTGAAAAGTGTTCATATGTACGAAAACCATAAGAAATCCGCCCTCTTTCGTCATTTGCTATCGAATCGACTTAATGTCAGATCGTCACATTGGCCGCTCTTCTCTCTGAAACGGTTACATTTATTGTGTGCAAATCTATGTCGCGTGCTACGGAACGCAGAGACACTAAAAGCACAATAGTAGAACACAGAAGAAGCTTCTAAGTTGATGTAATAGCCAGTAAGAAGCAGTACAATTCAAGTTTATTTATCGATTTTTGACTTTTTAGCCGGCTTTGGTGCCCTGGACTGAGCTAGGACCTTAAGATTTTGCATGAAGGGAGGACTATTAGCTACATTGCACGGAATAATGTGAAAAGTGTTCATATGTATCAAAAACCTAAGAAATCCAAGCGTTTTCGTCACTTGCTATCGAATCGACTTAATGTCAGATGGCCACGTAGGCCGCTCTTATCTCTGAAACGGTTACATTTATCGTGTGCAAAGCTATGTCGCGTGCTGCGTAATGCGGAGAAACAAAAAGCTTCATAAAGAACACAGAAGAAGTTACTAAGTTGATGTAATAGCCAGTAAGAAGCACTACAATTCAAGTTTAGTTATCGATTTTTGACTTTTTAGCCGGCTTTATTGCTTTGGACATTTTGCAAGGACCTTAAGATTTTGCAAGAAGTAAGGACTAGCAGCCACGTTGCACGGGAGAATGTGAAAAGTGTTCATATGTCGTAAAAACGTAGGAAATCCGCCTGTTTTCTTCCTTTGCTATCGAATCGACTTTATGTCATATCGTCACATTGGCCGCTCTTCTCTCTGAAACGGTTACATTTATCGTGTGCAAAGCTATGTTGCGTGCTGCAAAATTCGGAGACTCAAAAATCACCATAGTAGAACACAGAAGGAGCTTCTAAGTTGATGTAATAACCAGTAAGAAGCAGTACAATTCAAGTTATAGTTATTAATCTTTGACTTTTTATCCGGCTTTGGTGCCTTGGACATGAGCTAGGACCTTAAGATTTTGCATGAAGGAAGGACTAGCAGCCACGTAGCACGGGAGAATGTGTAAAGTGATCGAATGTAGTAAAAACCTAAGAAATCCGCTCGTTTTCGTCATTTGCTATCGAATCGACTTAATGTCAGATCGTCGCATTGGCCGCTCTTCTCAATGAAACTGGTACATTTTTCGTGTGCAAAACTATGTGGCGTGCTGCGAAATGCGCAGACACTAAAAGTACCATAGTAGAACACAGAATTAGCTTCTAAGTTGAAGTAATAAACAGTAAGAAGCATAGCAATTCAAGTTTTAGTTATCGAATTTTGAATTTTTAGACGGCTTTGGTGCATCGGACTGAGCTAGGACCTTACAATTTTGCATGAAGGTAGGACTAGCAGCCAACTCTCACGGGAGAATGTGAAAAGTGTACATATGTAGTAAAAACCTGAGAAATTCGTCCGTTTTCGTCATTTGCTGTCGAATTTTCTTAATGTCAGATCGTCACATTGGCCGCTCTTCTCTCTGAAACGGTTACATTTATGGTGTGCAAAGCTATGTTGCGTGCTGCGATATGCGGAGGCACTAAAAGCACCACAGTAGAACACAGAAGAAGCTTCTATGTTGATGTAATAG
The DNA here is from genome assembly GCF_023897955.1 of Schistocerca gregaria. Taxonomy (NCBI): domain Eukaryota; kingdom Metazoa; phylum Arthropoda; class Insecta; order Orthoptera; family Acrididae; genus Schistocerca; species Schistocerca gregaria. The sequence continues at coordinate 2,410,583 of NW_026061844.1, read as the reverse complement.
CCAGTAACCAGCAGTACAATTCAAGTATAGTTATCTATTTTTGACTTTTTAGCCGGCTTCGGTGCCTTGGACTTGAGCTAGGTCCTTACGATTTTGCATGAAGGGAGGACTAGCAGCCACGTTGCACGGGAGAATGTGAAAAGTGTTCATATGTAAAAAAAACCTAAGAAATCCGCCCGTTTTCGTCATTTGCTATCGAATCGACTTAATGTCAGATCGTCACATTGGCCGCTCTTCCCTGTGTTTACTTCGTAGATTCTTATTTAAATTGCGTGTGAGTTTCGTATAGGAGGTGCAATTTCGAGTTTTAGTTACAGTAATCGTAAAATCAGCAGATTGTAGCGCAGTCGTTAGGCATTTGTACAGGTTAGTTGATACATTCTTTGCGTGTTCCGCTTGCGTTATCTAGGCAAGGACTTGTGTTGTTAAACATCGATTAGAATGGACAGGGACTGCGATTGCTGTGTTCGGATGAGGGCTGACTTGGCATCCCTTCCCTCACAGCTGCAATCGGCGCTGACTTCGGTCGCGCAGCTTGAGGCTGTTTCCAATGGGCACCACTGTGGGGAGCCGGACTCGGGTATCACGGGGATGTCAACCTCGTCCCGTCTGTCCCCAGATCGGTCTGCCGCTGTGGTTGCCCCGGTTGCTGCCCGCAATGGGGCTGAGCCCTCGCCTGTGGTTGATTGGGAGGTCGTTCCAAGGCGTGGCAGGCAGCGAAAGGCGTCCCCGGAGGCTGAACAGAAAGCCTCCCTGGTGCGTCTGACAAACCGGTTTCACGCACTGTCTCTGGCTGAGCCAGATGCAGCTGCCTGCCCTGTTTCAGAGGATCATTCTCAGCCTTCAAGGTCCAGGCAATCGCAGAGGGTGGGCTTACTGGTAGTTGGGAGCTCCAATGTTAGGCGCGTAATGGGGCCCCTTAGGGATACGGCGGCTAAGGAGGGGAAGAAATCCAGTGTGCACTCCGTGTGCATTCCGGGAGGAGTCATTCCTGATGTGGAAAGGGTCCTTCCGGATGCTATGGAGAGCACAGGGTGCAGCCTGCTGCAGGTGGTGGCACATGTCGGCACTAATGAATTGAGTCGCTTTGGATCTGAGGAAATTCTCTCTGGATTCCAGCGGCTATCTGATTTGGTGAAGGCTGCCGGTCTTGCTTACGAGATGAAGGCAGAGCTCACCATCTTCAGCATCGTTGACAGAACCGACTGCAGATCTTTGGTGCAGAGCCGGGTGGAGGGTCTGAATCAGAGGCTCAGACGGTTTTGCGACTGTATTGGCTGCAGATTCCTAGACTTGCGCCATAGGGTGGTTGGGTTTCGGGTTCCGCTGAATAGGTCGGGAGTTCACTACACTCAGCTGGCGGCTACACGGGTAGCGGAGGCTGTGTGGCGTGGACTGGGCGGTTTTTTAGGTTAGAAGGCCTCGGGAAAGTGTGGGATGGGCTGAAATGTCAAAGGGTGCTTGGCAATTACAGGACGTGCTTGGATCAAGGAACAGTCGGAATTTTAGTTGTAAATTGTTGTAGTTGCGCTGGAAAAGTCCCTGAGCTTCAAGCGCTAATAGAAAGCACAGAAGCTGATATAGTTATAGGTACAGAAAGCTGGCTAAAGCCTGAAATAAGTTCTGCAGAAATTTTTACGAAGTCTCAGACGGTGTTCAGGAAAGATAGATTAGGCAGAATTGGTGGTGGAGTGTTTGTGTCTGTCAGTAGTGGTTTATCTTGTAGTGAAGTCGAAGTAGATACTCCGTGCGAATTGGTGTGGGTGGAGGTTATACTTAACAGCCGAATTAAGTTAATAATTGGCTCCTTCTACCGACCCCCAGACTCCGATGATATAGTTGCGGAACAGTTCAGAGAAAGTTTGAGTCTCGTAACAAATAAATACCCCACTCATACAGTTATAGTTGGTGGGGACTCATCCTACCCTCGGTATGTTGGCAAAAATACTTGTTCAAAACCGGTGGTAGGCAGAAAACGTCTTCCGAGATTGTCCTAAATGCATTCTCCGAAAATTATTTCGAGCAGTTAGTCCACGAACCCACGCGAATTGTAAATGGTTGCGAAAACACACTTGACCTCTTGGCCACAAACAATCCAGAGCTGATAGAGAGCATCATGACTGATACAGGAATTAGTGATCACAAGGTCATTGTAGCTAGGCTCAATACCATTTCTTCCAAATCCATCAGAAACAAACGCAAAATAATTTTATTTAAAAAAGCGGATAAAGTGCCACTAGAAGCCTTCCTAAAAGACAATTTCCATTTCTTCCGAACTGACTATGCGAATGTAGACGAGATGTGGCTCAAATTCAAAGATATAGTAGCAACAGCAATTGAGATATTCATACCTCATAAATTGGTAAGAGATGGAACGGATCCCCCGTGGTACTCAAAAAAAGGTCCGAACGCTGTTGAAGAGGCAACGGAAAAAGCATGCGAAGTTCAGAAGAACGCGAAATCCTGAAGATGGGCTAAAATTTACAGACGCGCGAAATTTGGCACGTACTTCGATGCGAGATGCCTTTAATAGGTTCCACAACGAAACATTGTCTCGAAATTTGGTAGAAAATCCGAAGAAATTCTGGTCGTATGTAAAGTACACAAGCGGCAAGACGCAGTCAATACCTTCGCTGCGCAGTGCCGATGGTACTGTTATCGACGACTGTGCCGCTAAAGCGGAGTTATTGAACGCAGTTTTCCGAAATTCCATCAGCAGGGAAGACGAATGGAATATTCCAGAATTTGAAACACGAACATCTGCTAGCATGAGTTTCTTAGAAGTAGATACCTTAGGGGTTGCGAAGCAACTCAAATCGCTTGATGCGGGCAAGTCTTCAGGTCCAGATTGTATACCGATTAGGTTCCTTTCAGATTACGCTGATACTATAGCTCCCTACTTAGCACTCATATACAACCGCTCGCTCACCGATAGATCTGTACCTACAGATTGGAAAATTGCGCAGGTCGCACCAGTGTTCAAGAAGAGTAGTAGGAGTAATCCATTTAACTACAGACCTATACCATTGACGTCGGTTTGCAGTAGGGTGTTGGAGCATATACTGTATTCAAACATTATGAATCACCTCGAAGGGAACGATCTATTGACACGTAATCAGTATGGCTTCAGAAAACATCGCTCTTGTGCAACGCAGCTAGCTCTTTATTCGCACGAAGTAATTGCCGCTATCGACAGGGGATCTCAAGTTGATTCCGTATTTCTAGATTTCCGGAAAGCTTTTGACACCGTTCCTCACAAGCGACTTCTAATCAAGCTGCGGAGCTATGGGGTATCGTCTCAGTTGTGCGACTGGATTCGTGATTTCCTGTCAGGAAGGTCGCAGTTCGTAGTAATAGACGGCAAATCATCGAGTAAAACTGAAGTGATATCAGGTGTTCCCCAGGGAAGCGTCCTGGGACCTCTACTGTTCCTGATCTATATAAATGACCTGGGTGACAATCTGAGCAGTTCTCTTGGACTGTTCGCAGATGATGCTGTAATTTACCGTCTAGTAGGGTCATCCGAAGACCAGTATCAGCTGCAAAGCGATTTAGAAAAGATTGCTGTATGGTGTGTCAGGTGGCAGTTGACGCTAAATAAAAAAAGTGTGAGATGATCCACTTAAGTTCCAAAAGAAATCCGTTGGAATTCGATTACTCGATAAATGGTACAATTCTCAAGGCTGTCAATTCAACTAAGTACCTGGGTGTTAAAATTACGAACAACTTCAGTTGGAAGGACCACATAGATAATATTGTCGGGAAGGCGAGCCAAAGGTTGCGTTTCATTGGCAGGACACTTAGAAGATGCAACAAGTCCACTAAAGAGACAGCTTACACTACACTCGTTCGTCCTCTGTTAGAATATTGCTGCGCGGTGTGGGATCCTTACCAGGTGGGATTGACGGAGGACATCGTGAGGGTGCAAAGAAAGGCAGCTCGTTTTGTATTATCGCGTTATAGGGGAGAGAGTGTGGCAGATATGATACACGAGTTGGGATGGAAGTCATTACAGCATAGACGTTTTTCGTCGCGGCGAGACCTTTTTACGAAATTTCAGTCACCAACTTACTCTTCCGAATGCGAAAATATTTTGTTGAGCCCAACCTACATAGGTAGGAATGATCATCAAAATAAAATAAGAGAAATCAGAGCTCGAACAGAAAGGTTTAGGTGTTCGTTTTTCCCGCTCGCTGTTCGAGAGTGGAATAGTAGAGAGATAGTATGATTGTTGTTCGATGAACCCTCTGCCAAGCACTTAAATGTGAATTGCAGAGTAGTCATGTAGATGTAGATGTAGAACAGTGACATTTATCATGTGCAAAGCTATGTCGCCTGCTGCGGATGCGGAGACACTAAAATCCCCATAAAAGAACACAGAAGAAGTTTCTAATTTCATGTAAATGCCAGTAAGAAGCAGTACAATTCAAGTTTAGTTATCGATTTTTGACTTTTGAGCTGGCTTTGGTGCCATGGACATGAGCTAGGACCTTAAGATTTTGCATGAAGGGACGCCTAGCTGCCACGTTGCACGTGAAAATATAAAAAGTGTTCATATGTAGTAAAAACCTAAGAAATCCGCCTGTTTTCGTCATCTGCAATCGAATCGACTCAGTGTCATATGGTCACGTTGACCGCTCTTCTCCTGAAACGGTTACATTTATCGCGTGCAAAGCTATGTCGCGTGCTGCGGAATGCGGAGACACTAAAAGCACCATATTAGAACACAGAATAAGCTTCTAAGTTAATGTAATAGCCAGTAAGTAGCAGTACAATTCAAGTTTAGTTATCGATTTTTGACTTTTTAGCCGCCTTTGATGCCTTGGACGTGAGCTAGGACCTTTTTAATTTTGCATGAAGGGAGGAATATCAGCCACGTTGCTCGGGAGAATGATAAAAGTGTTCATATGTAGTAAAAAGCTAAGAAATCCGCCCCTTTTCTTCACTTGCTATCGAATCGACCTTATGTCAGTTGGTCACACTGGCCGCTCTTCTCTCTGAAACGGTTACATTTATTGTGTGTAAAACGATGTCGCGCGGTGCGGAATGCGGAGACACTAAAAGCACCATAGTAGAACACAGAAGAAGCTTCTAAGTTGATGTAATAGCCAGTAAGAAGCAGTAAAATTCAAGTTTTAGTTATCGATTACTGACGTTTTTCCCTTCGTCGGTGCCTTGGAAATGAGCTAAGACCTTAAGATTTTGCATGAAGGGAGGACTAGCAGCCGCGTTGCACGGGTGAATGCAAAATGTCTTCATATGTAGTAAAACCCTCAGAAATCCTCCCGTTTTCGTCATTTGCTATCGAATCGACTTATTGAACGATCGAATCATTGGAGGCTTATATCTCTGAAACGGTTTCATTTATCGTCTTCCAAACTATGTAGCGTTTTGAAGTATGCGGTGACACTAAAAGCTTCATAGTCGAACACAGAAAAAGCTTCTAAGTTGATATAGTCGGGTAGTAAGGAGTACTACAATTCTAGTTTTAGTTACCGTTTATTGACTCACTAGCCTGGTTTGGTGACTTGGTCATGAGTTCGTAATTTAAGATTTTGCATGAAATTAGGTCTAGCAGCCGCGTTGCACGGGAGAATGTGAAAAGTTTTCATATGTAGTAAAAACCTGAGAAATCCTCCCGTTTTCGTTATTTGTTATCGAATCGACTTAATGTCAGATCGTCTCATTGGCCGCTCTTCTCACTGAAACGGTTACATTTAGCGTGTGCAAAGCTGTGCCGCGTGCTGCGGTGAAAGGAGACACTAAAAGCACATAGTAGAACACAGAAGAAGCTTCTAAGTTGATGTATTAGCCAGTAAGATGCAGTACAATTCAAGTTTTAGTTATCGATTATTGACTTATTAGCTAGTTTTGGTGCCTTGTCCATGAGCTGGGACGTTAAGATTTTGCATGAAAGGAGGTCTAGCAGCCGCGTTGCACTGGACAATGTGGAAAGTGTTCATATGTAGTAAAAACCAGAGAAATCCGTTCGTTTTCGTCATTTGCTATCGAATCTACTTTATGCCAGATCGTCACATTGGCTGCTCTTCTCTCTGAAACGGTTACATTTATCGTGTGCAAAGCTATGTCGCGTTCTGAGGTATGCGGAGACACTAAAGGCACCATAGTAGAACACAGAAGAAGCTTCTAAGTTGATGTAGTAGCCAGCAAGAAGCAATACAATTCAAGTTTTAATTACCGATAATTGAATTTTTTGCCGACTTTGGTGCCTTGTACATGAGTTAGTACCTTAAGATTTTGCATGAGGGGAGGTCTAGCAGACGCGTTGCATATGAAAATGTGAAAAGTGTTCATATGTAGTAAAAACCTGAGAAATACCCCCGTTTGCGTCATTTGCTATCGAATCGACTTAATGGCAGATCGCCACATTGGCCGCTCTTCTCTCTGAAACGGTTACATTCATCGTCTGCAAAGATAGGTCGCTTGCCGCGGTATGTGGCGACACAAAAGCAACATAGTATAATACAGAAGCACATTCTAAGAAGATGTAATCGCCAATAAGAAGCAGTACTATTCAAGATTTAGTAGTCGGTTATTCACTTATTTTCCGCCTTTGGTACATTGGACATGTCCGACGACCTAAAGTTTTGCATGAAACGACGTCTGGAAACCACTTTGCGGGAGTGTGGAAACTGTTCATATGTAGTAAAAACTACAGAAAACCGCCAGCTTTCGTCATTTGCTACCGAATCTATTTTATTGCCAGATCTTCACATTGGCCGCTTTTATCTCTGACACAATTACATTTATCGTCTGAAAATTTATGTCGCGTATTGCAATATGAGGAAAAAACTGAAAAAATCATATTAGATCACAAAAAAGCTTCTAAGAAGATGTAATCGAAAGTACCAAGCAGAAATATACTATTGACTTATTTGCCGGCTTTGGTGCAATGGGCATGAGCTAGGACCTTAAGATTTTTCATAATATTACGTCCGTACGCATCGTTGCACGCGAGAATGTCGAAAGTGTTCATATGTAGTAAAAACCTCAGAAATCCGCCCGCTTTCGTCATTTGCTATCGAATCTAATTAATTGCCAGATTTTCACATTGGCCGCTTTTCTTTCTGAAACGGTAACATTTATCGTCTGGAAATTTGTGCCACGTGTTTGCAATATGCGGAAAAATCTGAAAACATCATGATAGAACACAGAAAAAGCTTCTAAGAAGATGTAATCGAAAGTAGGAAGCAGTACTATTCACGTTTTAGCTATTGGTTATTTACTAATTTGCCGGCTTTGGTGCATTGGACATGAGCTAGGACCTTAAGATTTTGCATAAAAGTACGTCCGTACGCCACGTTGCACGGGAGAATGTGGAAAGTGTTCATATGTATTAAAAACCTCAGAAATCCGCCCGCTTTCGTCATATGCTATCGAATCGACTTATTTGCCAGATCTTCATATTGGCCGCTTTTCTCTCTGAAACGGTTACATTTATCGTCTGGAAATTTGTGTCACGTGTTTGCAATATGTGGAAAAAACTAAAAACATCATAATAGAACACAGAAAAAGCTTCCAAGAAGATGTAATCGAAAGTAGGAAGCAGTACTATTCAAGTTTAAGCGATCGGTTATTCACTTATTTGCGGCTTTGTTGCATTGGACATGAGCTAGGACCTTAGGATTTTGCATGAAATTACGTCTGTACGCCACGTTGCACGGGAGAATGTAGAAAGTGTTCATATGTAGTAAAAACCTGAGAAATCCGATCGCTTTCGTCATTTGCTATCGAATTGAATGTATTGCCAAATCTTCACATTGGCCGCTTTTCTCTTTGAAACAGTTACATTTATCGTCTGGAAATTTATGTCGCGTATTGCAATATGCGGAAAAAACTGAAAACATCATATCAGAACACAAAAAAGCTTCTAAGAAAACGTAATCGAAAGTAGGAAGCAGTACTATTCAAGTTTTTGCTATCGGTTATTCACTTATTTGCAAGCTTTGATGCATTGGACGTGAGCTATAACATTAAGATTTTGCATGAAAGTACGTCTGTACGCCACGTTGCACGGGAGAATGAGAAAGGTGTACATAATAGTAACAACATGAGAAATCCGCCAGTTTTCGTCACTTGCGTTCGAATCGACTTAATGCCAGATCGTAACATTGGCCGCTTTTCTCTCTGAAACGGTTACATTTATCGTATGCAAAATTATGTCGCGTGTAGCGGTATGCGGAAAAAACTGAAAACATTATATTAGAATACAGAAAAAGCTTCAAAAAAGATGTATTTGCCAGTAAGAAGCAGTACTATTCAAGTTTCAGTTATCGGTTTATTCACTTATTTTCCGGCTTTTGTGCATTGGACATGAGCTAGGACCTTAGGATTTTGCAAGAAAGTACGTCTGTACGAAACGTTGCACGGGAGAATGTGGAAAGTGTTCATATGTAGTAAAAACCTGAGAAACCCGATCGCTTTCGTCATTTGCTATCGAGTCGAATGTATTGCCAGATCGTCCCATTGGCCGCTTTTCTCTCTGAACAGGTTACATCCATCGTCGACAAAATTATGTCGCGTGTTGCGGTATGGAAAAAAACTGAAAACATTATATTAGAACACAGAAAAAGCTTCGAAGAAGATGTAATCGCCAATAAGAAGCAGTACTATTCAAGATTTAGCTATCGGTAATTCACTTATTTGCCGGCTTTGGTATATTGGACATGACCGACGACCTATAGATTTCGCATGAAACGACGTCTGGAAATCACATTGCGCGGGGGAATGTGAAAACTGTTCATATGTAGTAAAAATTTGAGAGATCCACTCGCTTTCGTCATTTGCCATCGAATCGACTTGATGCCAGATCGTCACACTGGCCGCTTTTCTCTCTGAAACAGTTACATTTATCGTCTGGAAATGTATGTCGCGTATTGCAATATGCGGAAGAAACTGAAAACATCATATTAGAACACAAAAAAAGCTTCTAAGAAGATGTAATCGAAAGCAGCAAGCAGAACTAAACTATTGACTTATTTGCCGGCTTTGGTGCATTGAACATCAGTTCAAATGGCTCTGAGCACAATGGGATTCAACTGCTGAGGTCGTTAGTCCCCTAGAACTTAGAACTACTTAAACCTAACTCACCCAAGGAGATGACACACATCCATGCCCCATTCAGGATTCGAACCTGCGACCTTAGCTGTCGCACGGTTGGACATGAGCTAGGACCTTAAGATTTTGCATGAAAGTACGTCTGTACGCCACGTTGCACGGGAGAATGTGAAAAGTGTTCATATGTACTAACAACATGAGAAATCCGCCCGTTTTCGACATTTGCCATTGAATCGACTTATTGCCAGATCGTCATATTGGTTACTTTTCTCTCTGAAACGGTTACATTTATCGTTTGTAAAGTTATGTCGCGTGTTGGGGTGTGCGGAAAAAACTGAAAACATTATATTAGAAGACAGAAAAAGCTTCAAAGAAGATATAATCGAAAGTAGGAAGCAGTAATATACATGCTTTAGTTATCGGTTATTCACTTATTTGCCGCCTTGGTGCATTGGACATGAGCTAGGACCTTAAGATTATGCATGAGAGTACGTCTGTACGCCACGTTCCACGGGAGAATATAAAAAATGTTCATATGTAGTAACAACATGAGAGATCCGCCCGTTTTCGACATTTTCCATCGAATCGACTTAATGTCAGACCGTCATATTGGCCGCTTTTCTCTCTGAAACGGTACATTGGACATGAGCTAAGATCTTAAGATTTTGCATGTAAGTACGTCTGTACGCCACGTTGTACGGGAGAATGAGATAAGCTTTCATATGTAGTAACACCATGAGAAATCCGCCCGTTTTCGTCATTTGCATAAGAATCGACTTAATGACAGATCGTCACACTGGTGGCTTTTCTCTCTGAAACGGTTACATTCATCGTATACAAAGTTATGTCGCTTGCCGCGGTATGCGCAGTCACTAAAAGCACTATAGTAGTCACAGAAGAAGCTTCTAAGAAGATGTTATCGGCTAGTAACAAGCAGTAGTAGTCAAGTTTTAGTTATCGGTTATTCACTTATTTGCCGGCTTTGGTACATTGGACATGACCGACGACCTAAAGATTCAGCATGAAACGACGTCTGGAAACCACGTTGCACGGGAGAATGTGAAACTGTTCATACGTAGTAAAAACTTCAGAAATCCGCCCGCTTTCGTCATTTGCTATCGAATCGACTTTATTGCCACATCTTCACATTGGCCGCTTTTCTCTCTGAAACGGTTACATTTATCGTCTGCAAAATTATGTCGCGTGTTGCGGTATGCGGAAAAAAATGAAAACATTCTATTAGAACACAGAAATATCTTCTAAGAAGATGTAATAGCCAGTAAGAAGCAGTACTATTCAAGTTTTAGTTATCGGTTATTCCCTTATTTGTCGGCTTTGGTGCATTGGACAAGAGCTAGGACCTTACGATTTTGCATAAAAGTACGTCTGTACGCCAGAATACATCATTTTCAGTTGTCAAACGGCTTCTAAAACCGAACTGTTCATTTGACAGCAAATTGTGTGATATCAAATGATCAATTAACCTTAGATGCACAGCCTTTTCGGTAACTTTTGCAAACACTGATGGCATAGAAGTAGGTCTAAAATTAGCTACATTATCCCTTTCTCCCTTTTCATAAAGCGGCTTTACTGATGAGTACTTTAATCGGTCAGGAAACTGACCAGTTCTAAAGGAAAAATTGCAAATATGGCTAAATACAGGGCTAACATGTGCAGCACAGTACTTTAACATGCTGCTAGGCACTCCATCATATCCATGAGAGTCCTTATTCTTCAGTGATATAGTTATTGACTCAATCTCTCTCTTGTTTGTATCACAGAGGAGTATTTCAGACGTCAATCTCAGAAAGGTATTTGCTAAGAAATTTGTATGATTTCCTGTTGGAACTAAATTTTTATTTAGCTTGATTGTGACTACTTCGAACATTTTGATATAATTCGCCCTATGTTTTACATGAAATCATTATCCCACTAGTCAGCCAACTGTGCTGTCTATTACTGCTAGTACCCCATTCAGAATGTTTTAATGGAAAACAACTCTCAAAGAGCATGAGAAATGTGCCATGGAAAGCATTGTATTTATCATCTGTATTATTGGCACTATAAACATCTTGCCACTCTTGTTCCTTGACAAGTTTTAAAAAACACTCTATTGCTGTTGGATTGACTTTCCTACGTTCTTTGTAACTAAATATGACATTGAGTTGAGTACAAAAACCTTTTAGTGTTAAAATTTGTGCATTATGGTCTGAAAGGCCATTCACACTTTTACTAACAGGATGCCCATCTAGTATTGAGGAACGAATAAAAATATTGTCTATGACCGTGCTACTATTCGCCTGCACCCTAGTTTGAAAAAAAAACACAGTTGGCATCAGATCATATGAATTTAGGTGATCTACCAACATCATTTTTCTTGGGACCGAGCGAGGTGGCGCAGTGGTTAAGGCACTGGACTCACATTCGGGAGGACGACGGTTCAGTCCCGCGTTCAGCCATATTGATTCAGGTTTTCCGTGATTTCCCTAAATCACTCCCGGCAAATTCTGGGTTAGTTCCTCTCAAAGGGCATGGCCGACTTCCTTCCCCATCCTTCCCTAATCCGATGAGACCAATGACATCGCTGTCTGGTCTCCTTCCCCAAACAACCCAACCCCCCTTTTTCTTGCACAATCATATACAAAATTAATATTGAAGTCCCCCACATATAACTACTTGCTGGTACTTCCTACAAAGTGAATCAAGAACCCTCTCTAGCTTAAGCAAAAATGCTCTGAAGTTGGAGTTAGAGGCCCTATAAACACAAGCAATTAGAAGTTGAGTTTCACTAAATTCAACAAATGCTGCACAACTTTCAAATATCTGTTCAGTGCAGTGTCGTGATAAGTCTATGGACTCAAATAACGTACTGTTTTTTATGTACGGTGACACCTCCCCACCCCGCAAGAAACTCCTTGAGAAACAGCCAGCTAATATGTAGCCTGGTAAAGGAAGCCTATAAATTATCAATTTATTGAAGTGGTGCTCTGATATACAAATAATTTCAGCGTTAACATCTGTTAGCAGTTCACTAACTTTATCCCTAATAACTCTTATATTCTGATGAAATATGCCAATTCCTTCTCTACTTGGAAACATTACATCCTCTGGAGGAGAGCCCTTAGAGGCACGCCGGCCGCGGTGGTCTTGCGGTTCTAGGCGCTCAGTTCGGAACCGCGCGACTGCTACGGTCGCACGTTCGAATCCTGCCTCGGGCATGGATGTGTGTGATGTCCTTAGGTTAGTTAGGTTTAATTAGTTCTAAGTTCTAGGCGACTGATGACCCCATATGTTAATTTGCATAGTGCTCAGAGCCATTAGAACCATTTTTGAAACTTAGAAGCACTTCCTTTAAGCAGGTATACCAATCAGCTGACTTCAGTATTAAAAAGGTGCAGCTCTAACACCAACTACTACAGGAATTTTTCCATGAGTGACACCACTACCGCCACCACCACCCACTACACTGTCACCTATAAGCTTAGGTAGCCTCTCCTTCGCATACCTATTGAGGGGAAGGCCATGCCTAGTGAAACCCCATCTACTGATAGACCCAACTGGCACCACTGAGATGTGATCCATGCCCTCTCCCATCAGTGCACTCCCCAGCCCCACAATTACGCGCCCAACAGCCGCATTAAGGTGTGCCCGATCATTATGCTGAAACAGTTGCACGAAAAGCACATTAGTGCCACCAGTTTGAGTAGCTATCTTAACCAAGTCACCACTGACATCATACCCCCTGTCCCTATTGTGACTGCTCCCAGCACCACCCACTATCACTACCTGATCCTCCTTTGTAAAATTCTTACATAACTCCCCTATGCTTTCAGCCACCTGAGCCAACCCTGCATTAGGCTTCACAATGCTTGTGACCTGGTACTCACTCCACAAAACTTCTTGCAAATGCTGGCCCACACCTCTACCCGGTAACTACCTAGCAGCAGAACCTAGGCCTCCTAATTGCTGAGGACGGCTGCAAGTTACCTCCATATAAGCTACACGAGGCTCCTCTCCGCTCAACTTTGACAGTTTGTCGTATCTATTGCATGTATGCAAAGTAAAACTGTCTGACTACCTCCTTTTCCTATCTATCTTCTTGTCACCTGCCAGTTCCCATTCCCCAGCACCCTTCACCCTCCTCAACTTATCTAGTTCCTCCTTTGCGCATTGTAACTGCACCTGAAGGGCACAGATCTTACGCTCCTGCTCCTCTATTAACTTGTTTCTACTACAGATTCTACATTCCCAGGACAGGATCACCCTCAAATGACCACTGGCTTCCCCACTGCATTCCCCCCAATGAAAATACTTTGAACAAATCCCACAGCGTAATCCACTACTCACAAACCTACGACATAGCCATCACTTCTCACTCACGATAAAATTTTACAGTTACTAAAAAAAACTATACGTCTACGTTACCAAAGTTCAGTTACAAAAGCAGCACTATTTAAGAACTAACAACTATGGTCTCGAAATTCTCTGTCTACTAAGAAAGCAGCTTCTTGTATTAACACTACTACAACACAGCCGATACCAATACCAGCAAAACTTCACAAAATTATTGGCTAAAACCAAAAAATTTAAACTAAACGCCAGTTGAAAACTAAAGCACGAAATTTACTAAACGACTTCAACACACTGAAAACTCTATAAAACACAGCGAGCGAACGATTACAAGAGTTTATTAAGTCATTATTTCGCCAAAAATGGCAAGCAACACCACTGCAATCTATTCAGTTTAATAACTGTATTACAGAGCACAAACAAGTTCGTCAGTACTTAACTTATAACCGCTACAGAGGCAGTGCACGCCGCAAAATGTAAACACACTGATGAGGCGCGAGGCTTAGACGAACCATGAAAGCACACTCACAAATAATAGACCACTCGAGTCAATACCACAGGAAGAAAGACTGAGATAAATGAATATCCACAAATAATTTGCTTTTACGGCAAAAATAATAACACAAAAAAACTTTAAAATACGTAAATGAAGTCTAAAATTTATAAAACATTAACAAGCTATTTCAACAGCAGTGCAGCTCACGTGACGTCACACACATGATGATCTGCCCCCCCCCCCCCCCTTGGGAAGGTGCCTATCTACCCCACCTTCGAAATATGCCTATCTATCCCCCTCAGAAGATATCTACCGAGCTACCCATCCATGGAAGATCTCTGTCAACCTGCACCTCCCCTCCCCCCTCAGATGATGTCTGTATACCTACCCACACCCTTGGAATATGTCTGTCTACCTAAACCCCCTCCCCTTAGAATATGTATGACTACCTACCCCTCCCCACAGAATATGAATGTCTACCTACCCCACCCCTCGGGAGATGTCTGTGTACCCACCCCTCCCAGAAGATATCTACCTACACCTCCCACATCGGAAGATTTCATACTACCTCTACCCCATCGAAAGCTGTCTGTCTCTCATCGCCCCACCACCTAATATGTAATTCTACCTACTTGCCTCGTTAGAAAATGTCAGTCTACGTAACTCTCCACAGGAGATGTCTATCTACCTACCCCCTCGCAGATGTCTGCCTACGTCACCCCCCTAAGGAAGATGTTTGTCCACCTACCTCACCCTGTGAAGATGTCTATCTACACCCCCACAAAAACTCTCTCCCCACCTCGTAAGATGTCTATCACCCTGAAAGATGTCTCTCAACCCCCCCCCCCCCACACTAAGGAGATGTCTATCTACCTACCTGCCCTCTCGGAATTTGTCTGTCGACCTATCCCAACCCCTACTCAGCCCCCCCACTCGGAAGTTGTTTACCCCTGTCTCGGAAGATGTCTAGCGACCCCCAAACTTTGGAAGGTGTCTTCCAGCCCCTCAGGCGATGTCTGTCTACCCCCCCCCCCCCCCCTCAGAAGATGTCTGTCAGCATACCAACCACCCTGGAATTAGTCTGTCTACCTACCAACTGCCTCGGAATATATCTGTCTACCTCCCACCTCGGAAAATGTCTTCCAAACACAGTCTCAGAAGAGCCCAGTCTACCAACTGCCAAATTTCAACCCCCGGAAGATTTCTATCCAACCCCCCCCCACTTGGAATATGTCTATCTACCTCCACTCTCGGTAGCTATCTACACCCCCCTCTCAGAGAATCTCTAACCCCACTCTCATAGGATGTCTGTCTACCTACCCTCACCACCATTCGAAGATGTCTACCCCTTGGAGGATGTCTACTCCACCTGGAATATGTCTGTCTACCCACGTTGGATGATGTCTGTCTATCTACTCAGCCCCCCTGGGAAGATATCTGTTAAACTACCACCCCTTGGAATCTGTTTATCTATCATTACCTGCACAAAATATGTCCATCAACCTACAATCTCCTTCTGAAGATGTCTGTCTACCTACAGCTCCCGCTTGGAAGATGTCTGTCTACCTACAACCCCTCAGAAGACGTCTGTCTACCTATCTCCACATCAGAAAATGTCTGTCTCTCATCTCCCCACCCTTGGAATATGTCTGTCTACCTACACTCCCCATCGGAAATGTCTGTCTACCTAAGCTCCCTCAAACCATGTCCGATTAGCTATCCATCCCGGAAGATGTCTGTCTACCTACCCAACCATCAGAAGATGTCTGTCTACCTACCCCTCCCCCTCGGAAAATGTCTGTCTCTCATCCCCCTACCCTGAGTATATGTCTGTCTACTTACCTGCCCCCCCCTTGGAAAGATCTCTGTATACCTAAACCCAGCCCTCAGAAGATGTATGACTACCTACCCCTCCCATTGGAAGATATATGTTTTCCAACCCTCCCTTCAGAATATTTCTGCCTACCTACCATCTATCACAAAGGTTGTCTGTCAGCCTACAATTCCTTACAGGTGTCTGTCTACATACCCACCCACACTCGGAAAAAGTTTGTCTACCTGCCACTCCTTAGGAAATGTCGGTTACCAAACCCCTTAGAAGATGTCTGTCTACCTATACACCTCTGATGACGACTGTCTACCTAACGCCCCTCTGTAGATGCCTGTCTACCTACCCCCTTGGAATATGTCCGTCCTCCTACAACTCTTCAGAATATGTCTGCCTACCTACCCCCCTCTCGTAAGATATCTGTCTACATATCCCCCCCCCCCCCGCATGATCTGTCTACCTACCCCCTTCCCCTGTCATAAGATGAATGTCTACCTAAACCCCTCAGAAGATGTATGCCTATCTACCCCCTTCAAATGATTCGATTTTATCCCTCCTGTGGGAGATATCTGTCTCCCTACCCCTACCTCTGAGGATATCTGTCTGCCTACCCCCCCCCCCCTCCCGGAAGTTGTTAAACTACCACTCCTCTGGGAAGATATCTACTCCCACATCAGAGAATGTCCACACCCCTCTTGGAGGATGTCTGTATACCAAAACGCATACTTTGGAAGATGTCTCACCCCCTTTGAAAGATGTCTGTCTACACTTTCAATGAGATATCTGGAGAAATGGCAATCCATACTTCCTCAGTAACCCGGAACAGAGAAGGTTGTGATGTTAACCACGAGGGTCTGGAGCAAAATGAAATTTAATTGATACCGAAGGCTCAGGTCTAGGCTCTGGGCAGATCAGTCCATTTCGGCAATGTTATTGTGCACAAACCATTGCTTAAAAGATGGTGGTCTTGGACAGGGTGCATTGTTTTCCTGATATGAACACTCATCGTCTACGAACTGTTCCTTTACTGTACGCAGTACCTAAAACGTTAAACTATACTCATATCCTTTAGCATTTAGCGTTTTCTTAAGCGCAGTAAGAGTATCACAAACTAAACACGAAAAGCACCCCATACTGTAACACCACACCTCCATAAACACGCGATCTAGTGTTGTCCTCCTAATCCCCCTCGGAAGATGTCAGTATACCTACCCACCTGTCTGTCTATGTACCCCCACTCCCATGATGTCTGTCTACCTCCCCCTTAGGTATATGTCTGTATACCTACACCCATTCGGAAGATGTCTGTATACCAAACACCCCTCTGAAGATGACTATCTACCTACCCTGCCTCAGAAGGTGTCAGTTTACCTAACCCTTCGTCGGAAGATGCCTGTCTACAAAACTTCACTGGGAAGATGTCTGCCTACCTAACCCTGTCCATGATAATTGTCTGTTTACCAACACCTCTGCTTCGGAAGAGGTCTGTCTACCTACTTACACCCCTTGGAAGATGTCTCTCTACATCCCTCCAGTCATAAAGTATTGTCTACCAACCCATACTTCTGAATATGTCTGTCTACCTACCCCAGAAGATGATTGTCTAATTACCCCCTCATCTGAAGATGTCTGTCTACCTAGACCCCACTTGGAAAATGTATGTCTATGTACACCCCTCGGAAAATGTCTGTCTCCCTACACCCCCTCAGAAGATGTGTGTCTACCTACATGAACTTTTGTATGATATCTATCTATGACGCCCGCACTTGGAAGATGTTTGTCTACCTACCGCACCCATTGGAATATGTCTGTCTATGTACCCACCAACCATCGGAAGATGTATGTCCATCTACACATCCCCCTCAGAAGATGTCTGGCTACCTACACTCATCAGAAGATGTTGTCTACTTTCCACCATTTGAAAATGTCTCTCTACCTACCGCTCTTGGCAAATGTCATTCTACACCACCCCTCTGAAGAGGTCAGTTTACCTACAACCCCCCAGAAGAAGTCTGTCTAACTCCCCCCCTCTCAAAAAATGTCTATAGTCACCCTGCCTCGGACAATGTCTCTCTGCCTACGCCCCATCATGGAAGATGTCAGTCTACCCACCCACCCATCAGAAGAAGGCTGTCTACAACCATCCCCTCACATGATATGTCTGCCTACCAACCTCCTATTGGAAGATGTCTGGCTACCTACCCCACCCCACATCTGAAGATGTCTGTCTACCAACCCTCCACTTGGAAGACGTCTGTCCTCCTACAACCCCTCAGAAGATGTCAGTCTTCATAACCCCTCTCAGATGTTATCTGCCTAAATACCCCTCCTCGGATGGTTTCTGTCTACCTACACCCACAACCCGTCATAATATGAATGTTTACCTAAACCCCTCAGAATCTGTATATTTATCTACCACACCTTGAATGATTTGTCTCTATCTTATCCCTATCTCGGAAGATGTCTGTCTCCCAACCCACCCCCTCTGAGGATGTCTGTATACCTACCCCCCCTTTCTCGAAAGTTGTCTGTCTACATTCACCACACATTTAAACATGTCTATCTATGTACTCCTCTGGGAAGATATGTATCTATTGCCGCCATGGAAGAAAAGTATCTCCCCCCTCTCGGAATATGTCAATCTACCACTCCTCTCAGAAGATATACACTCCCCATCTGAGAATGTCTACATCCTCTCTCGTAGGATGTCTGTCTACCAAACTGCATCCTTTAGAAGGTGCTTCCCACCCCTTGGAAGATGTCTGTCTTCCAACACCCCCCTTCCCCCCCTTGGAAGATGTCTTTCTACCGCACCCATGCTCAGAAGATGTCTCCATACCTAACACTCCTCGGAAGATGTCTTTCTACCTACCCACCCCCATCAGAAGATGACTGTCGACGTTATCTCCCTCACAGAATGTCTAGGCCCCTCTCGGAGGATACTGTCTACCAAACTGCATCCTTTAGAAGATGTTTCCCACCCCTTGAAAGATATCTGTCTTCCAACACCCCCCCCTTGGAAGATGCCTGTCTACCGAATCCAGCCTCAGAAGATGCCTCCATACCTACCACCACTCGGAAGATGTCTGTCTACCCACCCACCCCGATCAGAAGATGACTGTCGACGTTATCCCCCTCAGAAGATGTCTGTCTACATACCCTCCCTCAGAAGATGTCTGCCTAGCTAAGACCAGTGGAAGATGTACAACTGCCTCCCATCTTGGAAGACATCTACTCCCCCTCTCGGAGGATGACTATCTCCCTCTCGGAGGATGACTACCTCCTCTCTGAAGATGTCCGTCTATGTACCCTCCCCTCAAAAGATGTCTCTCCCCCCTCAGATGATTTATGTCTACCAACCCCCACATGGAAAATGTCTGTCCTTCTAACCCCCTTGGATGATGTCTGTGTACCTACCCAACTGGAAGATGGCTGTCTACCTACCACCACTCGGGACATGTCTGTCTACCTTCCCCCTAGGTATATGTCTGTAAACCTACACCCCTTCGGAAAATGTCTGTCTACCTACCCCATCACTTCAGAAGATGTAATTCTACTTACCACACATCGGAAAGTGTCAGTCTACCTATGCCCCACCCTCAGAAACTATCTGTCTACCTTGCCCCTTTGGAAGATGTCAGTTTACCAACCCCACTCAAAAGATGTCTGCTTACCTACTCTCCCATCCAAAGATGTCTTTCTACCTACCCCCTCTCAGAAGATTCTGTCTACCCCCTCTCTGAGATGTCATTCTACACCCACTTGGAAGATGCCTATCTAAACCCCTGGGATGAAATCCCTCCCTCTAAAAATGCCTACCTAAACCCTTCCACATCGGAAGATGCCAATCTAGCTCCCTTCAGCTGATGCCTACCAACACCCACCTCATAAGATTATCTATCCATACCTTCCTCGGAAGAGGTGTATCTACCCCCACCTCAGAAGATGTCTATCCCCCACGCGGATGTCTATAACTCACCTCATGAAAGATGCCTGTCTATCAACCCCCTCCTCTCAGAATATGTATGTCTACCTACCCCACCCCTGTTAAGATTTCCATCTAGCCCCTCCTCTCAGAGAACATTTATCCTAGACTCAGAAGAGTTCTACAGCCTTCCTTCATTTGGAATGTGTCTACTGCCCATTCTGTATATGTTTGTCTACCTCCAAATTCTAGGAAGATGTCTGTATGTCTGTCTACCTCACAAACTCCGGACAAGTCTATCTATCCCCACTATGGAAGAAATATATCTAAACCCCTCTCTGATTATGTCTATCTACCCTCCTTGCCAAAGATATCTACACCCCATCTTCGAGGAGCTCTATCCCCCCTTCATGAAAGATGCCTGTTTATCTACCCGAACCCATCAGAAGACGTAAGTGTACATACCATCACTCCCCACAGAAGATGTCTGTCTACTTACCGACATTTCTTGGAAGTTGTCTGTCTACTGACCCCCCCCCCCCCAACCTTTGAAGATGTCTGACTACTCACCTTCCCCCATGGAAGAATACTATCTCCCCCCTCCCAGAAGATGTCAATCTACTCTCCCCCTCGAAAATATCTCCCCCCCCCCGGAAAATGTCTACCTCCCCTATCTGGCCCCAATCGAAAAATGTCTCCCCCCTTGGAAAATGTCGGTCTACCAAGCCTCCCCCTTGAAGACGTATGACTAAGAAACAACCCCTCAGAAGATGTCTGTCTTACTACCCCTCCTTGGAATTGTTTGTCTACCATTATCACCACAGAAGCTGTCTCTCCCCCCTCTTGGAAGATGTCTGTCTACCTACCACCATTCAGAAGATGTCTGACCATGTACCCTGCTTTGGAATATGTCTGTCTACCTACCCCTCGTGGAAGATGTGTGTCTTCCTACCTCCCCACAGAAGATGTAGGTAAACAGATATCTTTCAAGAGGGAGTAGGTAGACAGACATCTTGCAAGGGAGTGGTATGTAGACAGAAATTACCAAGGGGTGGGGAATAATTAGACAGACTTCTTCCGAGGGGGGGAGTAGGTATACATACATTTTCTGAGTGTTCGTAGGTAGACAATCTTCTGAGGGGGTAGGCAGAAAGGCACCTTTCGAGGGGGTTTGTTGACAGACATCTCCCATTGGTGGGTTGGTAGACAGCCATCTTCTGATGGGTGTACTTAGACAGACATCATCTAGAGGGGTAAGTAGACCAACATCTTCCAAGGGGTGTAGGTAGACAGAAATCTTCGGAGGGTGTAGGTAGACAGACATCCTCGGAGGATGGGGGCAGGGGGTAGGTAGATAGACATCATCTGTGGAGGTGTGGATAAACAGACATCTTCTGAGAGGTAGGTAGACAGACATTTACCGAGTTGTGTTGTAGGTAGACAGATATCTCCCAAAGGGGGGGGGGGGGGGGGATAGGTAGACAGAGACTTTCCTGGTGGGTGGTTTGAGAATCTCCTGATGGGGGGTTGGTAAACAGACTTCTTCTTAAGGGGGTAGGTACACAGACGTCTACTGTTGGTGCGGGACAAATAGACATAATTCTTCTGAGGCTGGGGATGATAGACATCTTCCAAAGGAGGGCATGTAGACAGACATGTTCCAAGTTGGGCAGACTGACAGACATCTTCCGGGGAGTAGAAAGACATAGATGTTCCAAGGGTGGTAGGTAGACAGACATCTTCTGTGGGGGAGTAGGTTGGCAGACGTCATCTTAGTTTGGGTATGTAGACAGACATCTTCCAAGGGGAGGGAGTATATAGGAAGATACCTTCTGAGGGGGATGATAGACATCTTATGGGAGTAGGTAAACAGACATAGTTGACAGACATATACATTCAGAGGGGGGTAGTTAGACAGACATCTTCTGAGTGGTGGAAAATAGACCACTTCCAAGGGGAGGTAGGCATCTTCCTAAGTGAGCGGGCAGGTTGCCTGACATCTTCCATGGGGTAGGTAGCCAATCATCTTCCAAAGATGGGTTGGGTAGGCAGATATATTCAATGGGGGGTAGGTAGACAGACATCTTCTGAGATGGTGGTAGATAGACATTTCTGAGTTGGGGTAGAAAGGCATCGTCCAAGATGGGTAGATAGGAATCTTCCGTGCGTGGATGGGGTAGGTAGACAGACATTTTCGGAAAGGGGTGTAAGTAGACTGGCATCTTCTGTACGGGGGTAGGTAGACAATCATCTTCTGAGGGGGATGGGTACACAGACCTCTTCCGGGGGTGGGTAGACAGACATCATCTGAGGGGGGGTTGATAGACATGTTCTGCCAGTATTAGAAAGGCATCTTTGTGGGTGGAGCGGGCAGTTAGACAGACATCTTCCAAAGGGAGGCAGGTAGAGGGACATCTAGCACATGGGAGTAGGTAGACAATCATCTTCTGAGGGGGAAGATGGGTACACCAACGTTTTTGAGGGCGGGAGGTAGACAGTCATCTTTGGAGGTTGGGTATGTAGACAGACACCTTAGATAGGGGGTATAGGTAGACAGACTTCTAGTTAGGGGTTAGATAGAAATTCCTCCGAGGGGGGGGGGTAGATAGACAGACTTTTCCTTAGGGGGGATGGTTGGTAGTAAGACATCTTCTGAGGGAATTTAGGTAGACAGACATATTCTGAGGGCTGATAGGTAATCTTCCTATAGCAGAAGGGCAGGTAGACAAACATCTTCTGATTGTGGTTGGGAAAAGTGCCATCTTCTGTGGGTATGTTGACAGACATCTTCTGATGGGGTGGTAGATGGACATCTGATGAGGGAGGTTGATAGACTTTTTCCAAGGGGGGGGGGGGGTAAGACTGACATCTTCTGAGGTGGGGATTGGTAGACTGACATCTTCTGATGGGTGTGTTGGTAACAGACTTCTTCTAAGGGAGGCAGTAGATAGACAGAAATCTTCTGGGGGGGTGGTTAGGTAGACAGACATCTTCTGAGGATGGTAGGTGGACATACGTCTTCTGAGGATGAGGGGGGGGGGGGGGGTAGGTAGATAGACATCATCTGAGGAGGTGTAGGTAGACAGAAACCTTCTGAGGGGGTAGGTAGACAGACATTTTCTGAGGGGTTTTGTAGGTAGAGAGGTATCTTCCAAGAGGGGGTAGGGAGACAGAGACCTTCCTAGGGGGTAGTTGGACAGACTTCTCCTGATGTAAAGTTGGTAAACATACTTCTTCTGAGATGGGCTGGAAATACAGACATCTTCCGAGGGTGTGGGACAGATAGACACACATCTACTGAGTTTGGTGATGTTAGACATTTTCCAAAGGGGGGCACATTGACGGACATTTTCCGAGTTGGGCAGGTAGACATATATCTTTGAAGGGGTAGACAGACATACATCTTCCAAGGGTGGTAGATAGACATTTTCTGAAGGGGTGGTACACTGGCCGACATCTTCTGAGGAGGGGGTAGATAAACAATTTCTGAGCTGGGGTAGAAAGGCATCTTCCAAGGTGATTAGATAAGCATCTTCCATGAGTGGATGGGGTAGATAGACAGACATTTCCCGAAGGGGTGGGGTAGGTAGTGAGACATCTTACATACAGGGGTAGGTAGACAATCATTTTCTGAGGGGAAGATGGGTACAGAGATGTTTTACTGGGGGTAGGTAGACAGACATCTTCAAGGGGGTAGGTAGACAGACAACTGAGGGGGGGGGGTTGTTAGACAGACATGTTCTGAGGGTTTTTTTAAGTAGACAGATATCTTCTGAGCAGGGGTAGTAGACATACAGCTTCAGAGGATGAGGGATATGTAGACAGACATCTTCTAAGGTAGCGTAGGTAGAGAGACAATTAGTGAGGGGGTAGGTAGACAGACATTATCCGAGGCTGGGTTGTAGGTGGACAGAAATAATCTGAGGGGGTGTAGTTAGACAAGTATTTTCTGAGGCTAGGGGTATGTAGACAGACATTGTCCATGGGGATAGTTAGACACACCTTCTGAGGTATGGGGAGTAGGAAGACTGACATTTCCTGAGGATGGTAGGTAGGGTGTCACTTTCGAAGGGGGGAGGGGGTGGGGGTAGTGAGAGAGACTTCATAGGAGGTGGGGGATGTTGGTAGATAGACATGTTCTGAGGGAGGGAGGGAGATAGACATGTTCAGAGGGAGGGGTGGTAGAAAGCAATATTCCGAATGAGTGTAGGTAGACATACATATTCCGAGGGGTGGTTGGTAGGCAGACATCTTCTGAGGTGGGGTAGGTAGGCAGTCGTTTTCTGAATTTGGGTATGTTGACAGACATCTTCCAATAGAAGTGGGTATGAAGGCAGATATCTTCGTAGGGGGAGCTAGGTAGCCAGACGTCTTCCGAGGGTGTTGGGTATGTAGGCATACATCTTCAAGGGCGGTTGGTAGACCGATATTTTCCAATGGGGGTAGGTAAACACACATACTACGAGTGGTGGTAGGTAAACACATCTTCTATGGGGTAGGTAGACAATCATCTTCCGAGGTGGGGTTGGTAGACATTCATTATCTGGGGTGTAGGTAGACTAACATTTTCGAGAGGGGTAGGACAGATATCTTCTGAGGGTGGTGTATTGGACAGACATCTTCCGAGCGGGTGTAGATAGACAACTTATGTAGGTGGTAGACAGACATCTGCTGACTGGGGGGGGGGGGGGGTAGGTAGACAGACATGTTTCAAGGGTAGGGTAGATAGATATACTACTTCTGAGGGGGGTGGTAGGTAGAGAGACATCTTCTGAGAGGGGGCTGGTAGACAGATATTTTCCGTGAGGTGTTATAGGTAGACAGAAATCTTCCAAGGGGGGGTAGGTCGACTGACATTTTCTGAGGGGGCAGGTAGACAGACAACTTCTGGGGGGTAGATAGACATACATGTTCAGTTTGGGTGCATAAACAGAGACCTTCTGAGGTGGGTTAGGTTGGCAGCTATCTTATTATTAGTTTTGGCATGTAGAGGAGTATTGGTAGACAGGTATCTTCCGAGGGGGGTATGTAGACTGACATTGTCTAAGGTAGTTAGGTAGACATACACATCCCACAGGCAGATAGATGGACAGACATCTTCTGAGGGGGGTTAGGTAGCCATACATCTTCCGACAGGAGAGTTGGTGGACAGACACCTTCCAAGGATGGGGGGTAGGCAGACAGATATTTTCCAAGCGAGATTTAGGTAGACAGGCATTTTCCAAGGAGGGGTAGGTAGACATACATCTTCTGAGGATGGTTGGGGTAGGAAGACAGACAGTGTGGGGTAGGTAGACAGACATCTTATTAGAGGGTGTATGTAGACAGACAGTTTCCGAGGGCAGGTTGTAGGTAGACAGATATCTTACAGGGGGTGGAGTAAGTAGGCACGTATTTTCCAAGGCTGAGAGTATATAGATAGACATAGTCCCGGTGGGCAATTAGACCGATATCTCCTGAGGGAGGGTAGGTACACAGACATCTTCAGAGTGGGAGGATAGGTAGACAGACACCTTCTAAGAGTGGGATGATAGACATCTTTCCAACTGGGAAAGATAGACATTTTACGAGGGGTAGACACAGATATTAAGAGGGGGGGGGGGGTAGGTAGAAAGATTTCTTATAAGGTGGGGTAGGTTGGTAGACATCTTCTGAGGTTGAGTATGTAGGCACCAAGGGTAGAGGATATGAAGACATATATCTTCCGAGGGGGGGGGGGCAAGGTAGACAGAAAATCTCCAACAGAGGGATGATAAACTTCTTCCGAGGGGGGTAGGTATGCAGACATCGTATGAGGGGGTGTAGGAAGACATACATATACCAAGGCAGGGTAGGTAGACAAAAATCGTCTGAGGGGGGTTGGAAGATAGACATCTTCTGAGGGGCGAATGGAATACATACATCTTCCGAGGGGGTAGGAAGACAAAGTCCTCCAAGGGGGGGGGGGGGAGATTAACAGACATCCACCAAGGGGGTTAGATGTATGGTCATCTTCTGTTGTAGTGGGAGGGGGCAGGTAGGCTTCCATCTTCTGGGTGGTCAGTAGACAATCATCTTCTGAGTTGTGGTTCAGTAGGCAATCATGTTCAGAGGGGGGTAGGTAGACAGACATCTTCCGAGGTGGGATGATAGACATCTTCCAAAGGGGTGGAAAGTAGACAGGCATTTTACAAAGTGGGGTGCAGGTGGACTGACATCTCCCATGCAGTAGGTGGAAAATCATATTCCGAGGTCGGGTTAGATATACAGACATATTCCGAGGGAGGTGGTAGGTAGACAGCCATCTTCCGAGTGGGGATAGATAGACATACTTTTCCCGAGAGGGGGTTGGGTAGACAGGCATTTACCGAGGGGGTGGAGGGTAGGTAGATAGACATCTTCTGAAGGGGGGTAGGTAGACAGACATCTCCCGAGGAGGGGTGATAGACATACAACTTTCGAGGGGCAGTAGGTAGACAGACATTTTCTGTTGGAGGGGTTGATTGACAGGCATCTTTCAGAAGTGAGGGGGTGCAGGTAGACTGAAATCTTCCGGGGGTAGGTAGACAATCATCTTCTGAGGGGAGTGTTGGGTAGACAGACATCCTCCGGGTTTTGGTAGACATAAATATTCCAAGGTGGGCAGGTAGACAGACATTTTCTGAGGGAGGGCCAGGTTGACAGACATCTTCAAATGGCGGGTTGGTAGACACACAACTTATGAGTGGGGGCGTAGGTAGAGAGACATGTCCGGAAGTGGGGTAGGTAGACACACATGTTCCGAGGGGAGTGGTGGCTAGTCATACATATTCCGAGTGTGTGTTTATGTGGGCAGACATCTTCCAAGAGGGGCTAGGTAGACAAACATCTTCCAAGGGGGGGGGGGGGGGGTAAGTAGACAGACATCTTCCATGTGGGGTATGTAGACAGACATATTCTGACAGGGTGAGGCAGGCATATACCGCGGTTCGGTAGATAGACAGGCATCTTCGAGGGTGTGCTAGCTAGACATACACCTTCCGAGGGTAGTGGTAGGAAGTCATACATCTTCCAAAGCGGTTTTTTCGGTTGTCAAATGCCTTCCAAGAGGGGGGTCTGCACACATACATCCTCCAGGGATGGGAGGAGGGTTTGACAGAGATCTTCGGAGGTGGGGTAGTCAGTTACACATCTTTTGAAGTGGGTGTAGGTAGGCAGACACCATCTAAATGGCGGTACCTAGGCAGATAGGCAAACATCTTCGGGGGGGGGGGGGGGGAGGTAGGTAGACAGACAGTTTCTCATTGTGAGAATGGTGGTGGTGGTGGTTAGTGTTTAACGTCCCGTCGACAACGAGGTCATTAGAGACGGAGCGCAAGCTCGGGTTAGGGAAGGATTGGGAAAGAAATTGGCCGTGCCCTTTCAAAGGAACCATCCCGGCATTTGCCTGAAACGATTTAGGGTAATCACGGAAAACCTAAATCAGTATGGCCGGAGACGGGATTGAACCGTCGTCCTCCCGAATGCGAGTCCAGTGTGCTAACCACTGTACCACCTCTCTCGATGTGTGAGAATGGTAGACAGACAGATAGGGTGGGAGATCAGAGAGAGTCATATTCTGAGGGTGGGGTATGTAGACAGCCATCTTCTGAGGGGGTAGATAAGAGTCTTCTGAAGGTGATGGAGAGATAGTCATCTTCCAAGTGCAGGTAGATAGGAATCTTCTGAGTTGGGGTAGCTTCCGAGCTAGGCGATAGATAGGCATCTTCACAGGGGGGGATGTTAGATTGGCATCTTATGGGGTGGGGGGGGGGCGAGTAGACAAACATCACCCGATAGGTGGTATGTATAGAGACATCTTCCATGGAGTAGTAGGTAGGCAAACATCTTCTGAAGGGTGGGTTAGGGAGACAGACATCATCCACGTGCGGAGTAGGTAGTGAGTGATCTTCTGAGGGGGGTGGGGGATGTAGATAGAAAGACATATTTTGAGAGGCTGGTAGGTAGGCAGACATGTTCCAAACGAGGGGGGGGGGGGGGGGGGTAGGTAGACAGGTATCTTCCGAGGGTGTGTAGGTAGACAGTCATCTTCTGAGGCGGGGGAGGGGGTGGGAAAACTGACGTTTTCCGGTTGGGGGGATAAGTAGAGAGTCATCTTCTGAGGGGGAAGTGGGTAGACACACATTTTCAGAAGGCGTGAGTAGGTAGACAGACATATTACGAGGGGGGGGGGGGGTGGCGGGTGTACGTAGACAGTCATCTTACGAGGGCGGAGGGGGGTAAAAAGACAGACATGTTCCAAGGTCCTCTATCAACTGCAAGACACCAGAACCGGCCTACAGTTGAATTTTCGATACCTAAAACTTGAGTAGTACTACTTCTTACCTGCCGATTGCATCAAATGAGAAGCTCCTATTTTGTTGTTTGTGGTGCGACCGCATACCACAGCACATGACGTAAGTTTCCAGATGTATATGTAAACAGTTCCGTGAGCAAAGCTGCCACTGCGACGATCTGGCATTACGATTAGGCGCGTGAGTGCGTGTGAAATCGCTCTCTAAGTTTTCATACATTTATAGGTTTCAGATACATATTTTAACGGTTTTTGTGATAATATTTACTATATAAGATACTTATTAGTGGTTTCTTCATTCACCTCCGCCTTTCTTGGGTTGTGACCTGATATTTGCGAGTGTTTCGTATCGAGCAACTTAACTTCTTACCTGTGTTTACATTCCGCGCTGACCAGTTGCAGCTGTAGCGGGACATCCAAAGCTAAGTACTAATTAGTTGTTTGTGTATAGTGGTTTATTTTGGAACTTTAGTAGTCTTCAATCGCTGTTCTTGTTGTTTACTGGTGAAATAATTTCAGAAGAAATTGTCGCGAACTGTTTTCAGTTTCGTTACTGTGCCATTAGACGTTTGATAATCTTTCTGTTTTACCTTTTGTTTTATTTGCTGTTAATAAATACTGTTAATAATAGTAGCTACTTCCCTTGTACAGCAAGATTATGATTATTGTAGTCAGTTTTTTAACAGATTCTTATTGTACTAACGGAACTTAAATAAATGCGAAAGGTTTTCTTAGGTTTTTACTACATATTAACACGTTTCACATTTCCCCGTGCAACGTGGCGTTCAGACCTCGTTTGATGCAAAAGCTTGAGGTCCTCGATCATGTCCAAGGCACCAAAGCCGGCTAATAAGTCAGTAATCGATAACTAAAACTTGAATTGTACTGCTTCTTACTGGCCAAATACATCTTCTTAACACCTTCTTCTGTCTTCTACTGTGGTGCTTTTAGTGTCTCCGCAAACCGCAGCAGGCGACATAAGTTTGCAGACTATAAATTTAACCGTCTCAGAGCGTAAAGCGGCCGATGTGACGATCTGCCAATAAGTCGATTCGACAGCAAATGAAGAAAACGGTCGGATTTCTTAGGTTTTTACTACAAATGGACACTTTTCCCATCATCCCGTGCAACGTGGCGTCCAGACCGCGTTTCATGCAAAATCTTAAGGCCCTAGCTCATGTCCAAGGTACCAAAGCAGGCTAATAAGTCAATAAATGATAACTAAAATTTTAATTGTACTGCTTATTACTTGTTCTTTCTCGCTGATTACACCAACAGAGAAGCTTCATCTGTGTTCTACTGTGATGCTTTGACTGTCTCCGCATAACGCAGCACGCGACATAAGCTTGCAGACGATATATGTAACAGTTTCAGAGAGAAAAGCGGCCAATATGACGATCTGGCAGTAAATCGATTAAATACAAAATGACGAAAACGGGAGGATTTCTCAGGTTTTTACTACATATGAACACTTTTCACATTCTCAGGCGCAACGTGGCAGACAGACCTCGTTTCATGAACAATCTCAAGGTCATAGCTCATCTCCAAATAACCAAAGCCGGTTAATAAGTCAATAATAGATAAGTAAAATGTGAATTGTAATGCTTCGTACTAGAAGATTGCATCTTCTGAGAGTCTTCTTCTGTGTTCTACTATGGTGCTTTTATTGTCTCCGTATACCGCAGCACGCGACTTAGCTTTGCAGACGATAAATGTAACCGTTTCAGAGTGAAGAGTGGCCAATGTGACGATTTCACTTTAAGACGATTTGATAACAAATGACGAAAACGGACGGATTTCACAGGTTTTTACTACTTTTGAACACTTTTCACATTCTCCCTTGTGCTAGTTCTTCTTTCGTGCAAAATTGTAATGTCCTAGCTCAAGTCCTAGGCACCAAAGAAGGCTAAAAAGTCAATAATCGATAACTAAAACTTGAATTGTACTGCTTCTTACTGCCTATTACATCAACTTAGAAGCCTCTTATGTGTTCTGCTATGCTGCTTTTAGTGTCTACGCATACCGCAGCACGCGACATAGATTTACAGTCGATAAATGTAACCGTTTCAGAGAGAAGACCGGCCAATGTGACGATCTAGCTAAAAGCCGATTCGATAACAAATGATGAAAACGGACTGATTTCTCTGGTTTTTACTACGAATGAACACTTTTCACACTCTCTCGTGCAACGCGGCTGCTAGACCTCCCATCATGCAAAATCGTAAGGTCCTAGCTCATGTCAAAGGCACCAAAGTCTAAAAAGACAATAATCGATATCTAAAACTTGTGTTGTATTACTTCTTACTAGCTATTACATCAACTTAGAAGCTTCATCCGAGTTCTACTATGGTGCTTTTAGTATCTCCGCATACGCAGCACGCGTCATAGCTTTGCAGACGATAAATTTAACCGTATCAGAGAGAAGAGCGTCTAATCTGACGATCTGGCATTAAGTCGATTCGATAGCAAATGACAAAAACTGGCGGGTTTCTCAGGTTATCACTACATATGAACACTTTTGCACATTCCCCCGAGCAATGCGGCTACTAGAGCTCCCTTCATGCAAAATCTGAAGGTCCTAGCTCATGCCCAACGCAACAAAGCCGTCTACAAAATCAATAATCGATAGCTAAACTTAAATTGTACTGCTTCGTACTGGCTATCACATCAACTTAGAAGCTTCTTCTGTGTTCTACTATGGTGATTTTAGTGTCTCCGCATACCGAAGCACGCGACATAGCTTTGAACACGATAAATCTAACGGTTTCAGAGAGAAAAGCGGCCAATATGACGATCTGGCATTAAGCTGATACGATAGCAAATGACGAAAACGGGCGGATTTCTCAGGTTTTCACTACATATGAACACTTTTCACATTCCCCAGTGCAACACAGCTCCTAGACCTCCCTTCATGCAAAATCGTAATGTCCTAGCTCATGTCGAAGGCACCAAAACCGTCTAAAAATTCAATAATCGATATCTAAAACTTGAATTGTACTGCTACGTACTAGCTATCACATCAACTTAGATGCTTCTTCTGTGATCCATTATGGTGCTTTTAGTGTCTCCGCATACCGCAGCACGCGACATAGCTTTGCACATGATAAATGTAACCGTTTCAGAGAGAAGTACGGCCAATATGACGATCTGGCATTAAGTCGATTCGATAGCAAATGAAGAAAACGGGCGGGTTTATCAGGTTTTCACTACATATGAACACTTTTCACATTCCCCCGTGCAACGCGGCTGCTAGATCTCCCTTCATGCAAAATTTTAATGTCCTAGCTCATGTCCAAGACACCAAAGCCGTCTAAAAAGTCAATAATCGATAGCTAAAACTTGAATTGTACTGCTTCGTTTTGGCTATCACATCAACTTAGAAGCTTCTTCTGTGTTCTATTGTGGTGCTTTTAGTGTCTCCGCATACCGCAGCACGTGACATAGCTTTGCACACGATAAATGTAACCGTTTCAGAGAGAAGAGCCGCCAATATGACGATCTGGCAAATGTCGATTCGATAGCAAATGAGGAGAACGGGCGGATTTCCCAGGTTTTCACTATATATGAACACCTCTCACATTCCCCCGTCAAATGCGGCTGCTAGACCCCCTCATGCAAAATCTTAAGGACCTACCTCATGTCCAAGCCACGAAAGCCGTCTAAAAAGTCAATAAGCGATTGTTAAAACTTGAATTGGACTGCTTCGAAACGGATATCACATCAACTTAGAAGCTTCTTCTTTGATCTATTATGGTGCTTTTAGTGACTCCGCATACTGCAGCACGTGACATAGCTTTCCTCACGATAAATGTAACCTTCTCAGGGAGAATACCGGCCAATATGACGATCTGGCATTAAGTCGATTCGATAGCAAATGACGAAAACGGGCGGATTTCTCAGGTTTTCACTACATAAGAACACTTTTCACATTCCCCCGTGCAACGCGGTCGCTAGACCTCCCTTCATGCAAAATCGTAATGTCCTAGCTCATGTCCAAGACACCGAATCCGTCTAAAAATTCAATAATCGATAACTAAGACTTGAATTGTACTGTTTCGTACTAACTATCACATCAACTTAGAAGCTTCTTCTGTGTTCTATAATGGAGCTTTTAACGTCTAGGCATTCCGCAGCACGCGACATAGCTTTGCACACGAAAAATGTAACCGTTTCTGAGATAAGAGCGGCCATTATAACGATCTGGCATTAATTCGACTTGATAGAAAATGACGAAAACGAGCGGATTTCTCAGTATTTCACTACATATGAACACTTCTCTCAATCTCGAGTGCAACGTGGCTGCTAGACCTCGGTTCATGCAAAATCTTAAGTGCCTGGATCAGGTCCAAGACACCGAAGCCGTCTAAAAAGTTAATAATCGATAACTAAAACTTGAATTGTACTGCATCGTACTGACTATCACATTAACTTAGAAGCTTCATCTGTGTTCTATTATGGTGCTTTTAGTGTCTCCACATACCGCAGCACGCCATATGGCTTTGCACACGATAAATGTAACAGTTTCAGATTGATGAGCGGCCAATATGAAGATCTGGCATTAATTCGATTCTATAGCAAATGACGAAAACGGGCGGATTTCTCCGGTTTCCACTACATATGAACACTTTTCACATTCCTCCGTGCAACGCGGCTGCTAGACCTCCCTTCATGGAAAATCTTAAGGTCCTAGCTCATGTCCAATGCACCAAAGCCGTCAAAAAGGTCAACAATCGATAACTAAAACTTGAATTGTACTGCTTCGTTTTGGCTATCACACCAACTTAGAAGCTTCTTCTGCTTTCTATTATCGTGCTTTTAGTGTCTCCGCATACCGCAGCACTCGACGAAGCTTTGCACACGATAAATGTAACCGTTTCAGAGAAAAGAGTGGCCAATATGACCATCTGGCAAAAGTCGATTCGATAGCAAATGACGAAAACGGACGGATTTCTCAGGTTTTCACAACATATGAACACTTTTCACATTCCCCCGTGCAACGCGGCTGCTAGACCTCCCTTCATGCAAAATCTTAAGGTCCTAGGTCATGTCCAAGGCAACAAAGCCGTCTAAGAAGTCAATAATCGATAACTAAAACCTGAATTGCACTGTTTCTTACTGGCTATCACATCAACTTAGAAGCATCTTCTGTGATCTATTATGGTGCTTTTAGTGTCTCTTCATACCGCAGCACGCGACATAGCTTGGCACACGCTAAATGTAATGGTTTCAGAGAGAATTGCGGGCAATATGACAATCTGTAATTAAGTCGATTCGATAGCAAATGACGAAAACGCTCGGTTATCTCAGGTTTTCTCTACATATGAACAATTTTCACATTCGCCCGTGCATCGCTTCTCTTAGACATCCCTTTATGCAATATCTTAAGGTCCTAGCTCATGTCAAAGGAACCAAAGCCGTCTAAAAAGTCAATAATCGACAACTGAAACCTGGATTAAACTGCTGCGTATTGGCTATCACATCAACTTAGAAGCTTCTTCTGTGTTCTACTATGGTGCTTTTAGTGTTTCGGCATACCGCAGCACGCGACATAGCTTTGCAGACGATAAGTGTAACCGTTTCAGAGAGAAGTACGGCCAATATGACGATCTGGCATTAAGTCGATTCGATAGCAAATGACCATAACGGGCGGGTTTATCAGGTTTTCACAACATATGAACACTTTTCACATTCACCTGTGCAACGCGGTTGTTAGACCTCTCTTCATGCAAAATCGTAATGTCCTAGCTCATGTCCAAGGCAATAAAACCGTCTAAAAATTCAATAATCGATATCTAAAATTTGAATTGTACTGCTTCGTACTAGCTATCACATCAACTTAGAAGATTCTTCTGTGTTTTATTATGGTGCTTTTAGTATCTCCGCATACCGCAGCACGCGACATCCCTTTCCTCACGATAAATATAACCTTTTCAGGGAGAATACCGGCCAATATGACGATCTGGCAAAAGTCGATTCGATAGCAAATGACGAAAACGGGCGGATTTCTCAGGTTTTCACTACATAAGAACACTTTTGACATTCCCCCGTGCAACGCTGCTGCCAGATCTCCCTTCATGCAAAACTTTCAGTTCTTAGCTCATGTCCAAGGCACCAAAGCCGGCAAAAAAGTCAATAACAGATAACTGAAACTTGAATTGTACTGCTTCGTACTGGCTATCACATCAACTTAGAAGTTTCTTCTGTGTTCTATTATGGAGCTTTTAGTGTCTCCGCGTACCGCAGCACGCGACATAGCTTTGCACACGATAAATGTAACCATTTCAGAGACAAGAGTGGCCAATATGACGATCTGGCATTAAGTCGATTCGATAGCAAATGACGAAAACGAGCGGATTTCTTAGGTATTCACTACATACGATCACTTTTCACACTCCCCCGTGCAACGCGGCTGCTATTCTCCTTTCATGCAAGGTCGTAAGTCCTAGCGCATTTCCATGGCACCAAAATCGTCTAAAAAGTCAGTAATCGATAACTAAATCTTGAATTGTACTGCTTCGTACTGGCTATAACATCGACCTAGAAGCTTCTTCTGTGTTCTATTATGGTGCTTCTAGTGTCTCCGCATACCACAGCACGCGACATAGCTTTGCACACGATAAATGTATCCTTTTCAGAGAGAAGAGCGGCCAATATGACGATCTCGCATTAAGTCGAATCGATAGCAAATGACGAAAACGGGAGGGTTTCTCAGGTTTTCACTACATATGAACACTTTTCACATTCCCCCGTAAAACACGGCTGCTAGAACTCCCTCATGCAAAATCTTAAGGTCCTAGCTCATGTCCAAGGCACCAAAGCCGTCTAAAAAGTCAATAATCGATAACTAAAACTTGAATTGTACTGCTTCTTACTGGTTATCACAACAGCTTAGAAACTTCATCAGTGTTGTATTATGGTGCTTTTAGTGTCTCCGCATACTGCAGCACGAGACCTAGCTTTGCACACGATAAATGTAACCGTTTCAGTTAGAAGAGCGGCCAATATGACGATCTGGCATTAAGTCGATTCGATAGCAAATGACGAAAACGGGCGGATCTCTCAGGTTTTCACTACATATGAACATTTTTCACATTCCCCCGTGCAACGCGGCTGCTAGACCTCCCTTCATGCTAGGTCGTAAGATCCTACCTCATGTCGAAGGCACCAAAATAGTCTAAAAATTCAATAATCGATAACTAAAACTTGAATTGTACTGCTTCGTACAGGCTATCACATCAACTTAGAAGCTTCATCTGTGGTCTGTTAATGTGCTTTTAGTGTCTCCGCATACCGAAGCACGCGACATAACTTTGAAAACGATAAATGTAACCGTTTCAGAGAGAAGAGCGGCCAATATGACCATCTGGCACAAGTCGATTCGATAGCAAATG
Source organism: Schistocerca gregaria (assembly GCF_023897955.1). NCBI lineage: Eukaryota > Metazoa > Arthropoda > Insecta > Orthoptera > Acrididae > Schistocerca > Schistocerca gregaria. The sequence goes on along the minus strand of NW_026061844.1, from coordinate 2,375,204 downwards.
ACGAAAACGGACGGATTTCTCAGGTTTTCACTAGATATGAACACTTTCCACATTCCCCCGTGCAACGCGGTTGCTAGATCTCCATTCATGGAAAATCTTAAGGTCCTAGCTCATGTACAAGGCACCAAAGCAGTCTAAAAAATCAATTATCGATAACTAGAACCTGAATTGTACTGCATCGTACTGGCTATCACATCAACTTAGAAGCTTCATCTGTGTTCTGTTATGGACCTTTTAGTGTCTCCACATACCGCAGCACGCTACATAGCTTTGCACACGATAAATGTAACGGTTTCAGAGTGAATAGCGGCCTATATGACGATCTGGCATTAAGTCGATTAGATAACAAATGACGAAAACGGGTGGATTTCTCAGGTTTTCACTACATATGAACACATTTCACATTCCCCCATGCAACGCAGCTCCTAGATCCCCCTTCATGCAATATCTTAAGGTCGAAGCTTATGTCAAAGGAAGCAAAGCCGTCTAAAAAGTCAGTAATCGATAACTGAAACTTGAATTGTACGGCTTCGCACTGGCTATCGTGTCATCATAGAAGCTTCTTCTGTGTTCTGTTATGGTGCTTTTAGTGTCTCCGCATACCGCAGCACGCGACATAGCTTTGCACACGATAAGTGTAACCGTTTCAGAGAGAAGAGCGGCCAATATGACGATCTGGCATTAAGTCGATTCGATAGCAAATGACAAAACGGGCGGATCTCTTAGGTTTTCACTACATATGAACACATTTCACATTCCCCCGTGCAACGCGACTGCTAGACCTCCCTTCATGCAAGGTCGTAAGGTCCTACCTCATGTCCAAGGCACCAAAATAGTCTACAAATTCAATAATCGATAACTAAAACTTGAATTGTACTGCTTCGTACAGGCTATCACATCAACTTAGAAGCTTCATCTGTGTTCTGTTATGGTGCTTTTAGTGTCTCCGCATACCGCAGCACGCGACATAGCTTTGCACACGATAAGTGTAACCGTTTCAGAGAGAAGAGCGGCCAATATGACGATCTGGCATTAAGTCGATTCGATAGCAAATGACAAAACGGGCGGATCTCTCAGGTTTTCACTACATATGAACACATTTCACATTCCCCCGTGCAACGCGACTGCTAGACCTCCCTTCATGCAAGGTCGTAAGGTCCTACCTCATGTCCAAGGCACCAAAATAGTCTACAAATTCAATAATCGATAACTAAAACTTGAATTGTACTGCTTCGTACAGGCTATCACATCAACTTAGAAGCTTCATCTGTGTTCTGTTATGGTGCTTTTAGTGTCTCCGCATACCGCAGCACGCTACATAGCTTTTCACACGATAAATGTAACGGTTTCAGAGTGAATAGCGGCCTATATGACGATCTGGCATTAAGTCGATTCGATAACAAATGACGATAACGAACGGATTTCTCAGGTTTTTACTACATATGAACCCTTTTCACATTCTGACATGCAACGCGGCTGCGAGTCCTCCTTTCATGCAAAATCTTAAGTTCCTAGCTCATGTCCAATGCACTAATGAAGGGTAAAAAGTCAATAATCGATACATAAAACTTGAATTGTACTACTTCTTACTGGCTATTACATCAACTTGCAAGCTTTATCTGTATTCTACTATGGTGCTTTTAGTGTCTCCGCAAACCGCAGAACGCGACATAGCTTTGCAGACTATAAGTACAACCGTCTCAGGGAGAAGAGCGGCCATTGTGAAGATCTGGCTTTAAGTCGATTCGATAACAAATGACGAAAACGGACGGATTTATCAGGTTTTTACTACATATGAACACTTTTTACTTTCTCCCAAGCAACGCAGATGCTAGTCCTCCTTTCATGCAAAATCTTAAGTTCCTAGCTCATGTTAAAGGCACCAATGAAGGGTAAAAAGGCAATAATCGATACCTAAAATTTTAATTGTACTACTTCTTACTGCTATTACACCAACTTATAAGCTTCATCTGTGTTCTACTATGGTGCTTTTCGTGTCTCCGCATACCACAGCGCGAAAAATAGCTTTGCACACGATATATGTAACTGTTTCAGACAGAAGAGCGTCCAATGTGACGATCTGGCTAAGTCGATTCGATAACAAATGACGAAAACGGACGGATATCTCAGGTTTTTACTACAAATGAACACTTTTCACATTCTCCCTTGCAACTCGGCTTCTAGTCCTCCTTTCACGGAGAATCTTAAGGTCCTAGCTCATGTCCAAGGCACCAAAGCCAGCTAAAAAGTCAATAATCGATACCTAAAACTTGAATTGTACTACCTCTAACTGGCTATTACATCAACTTAGAAGCTTCATCTGTGTTCTACGATGGTGCTTTTAGTGTCTCCGCATACCGCAGCACGCGACATAAATTTGCAGACGGTAAGTACAACCGTTTCAGAGAGAAGAGCGGCCAATGTGACGATCTGGCTTTAAGCCGATTCGATAACAAATGACGAAAATGGACGGATATCTCTGGATTTTACTACATATGGAAACTTTTCACATTCTCCCGTGCTACGCGGCGGCTAGTCCTCCTTTCATGCAAAATCTTAAGTTCCTAGCTCATGTCCAAACAACAAAAAAGCGTAAAAAGTCAGTAATCCATACCTAAAACTTGATTTGTACTATTTCTTACTGGCTATTACATCCACTTCGAAGCTTCGTTTGTGTTCTACTATTGTGCTTTTAGTGTCTCCGCATACCACAGCACGCGACATAGCTTTGCACACGATAAATGTAACTGTTTCAGACAGAAGAGCGGCCAATGTGACGATCTGGCTTTAAGTCGATTCGATAACAAATGACGATAAGGAACGGATTTCTCAGGTTTTTACTACATATGAACCCTTTTCACATTCTGCCATGCAACGCGGCTGCGAGTCCTCCTTTCATGGAAAATCTTAAGGTCCTCGCTCATGTCCAAGGCACCAAAGAAGGGTAAAAAGTCAATAATCGATACCTAAAACTTGAATTGTACTACTTCTTACTGGCTATTACATCAACTTGCAAGCTTTATCGGTATTCTACTATGGTGCTTTTAGTGTCTCCGCAAACCGCAGGACGCGACATAGCTTTGCAGACGAAAAGTACAACCGCTTCAGAGAGAAGAGCGGCCAATGTGAAGATCTGGCTTTAAGTCGATTCGATAACAAATGACGAAAACGAACGGATTTCTCAGGTTTTTAGTACATATGAACACTTTTCACATTCTCCCTTGCAACGCGGCTGCTATTCCTCCTTTCATGCTGAATCTTAAGGTCCTAGCTCACGTCCAAGGAACCAAAGCATGCTAAAAAGTCAAGAATCGATACTTAAAACTTGAACTGTACTACTATTTACTGGCTATTACATCAACTTAGAAGCTTCGTCTGCGTTCTACTATGGTGCTTTCAGTGTTTCCGCATACCGCAGAACTCTACATAGTTTTGCAGACGATAAGTACAACCGTTTCAGAGAGAAGAGCGGCCAATGTGACGAGTTGGCTTTAAGTCGATTCGATAACAAATGACGAAAACGGACGGATTTCACAGGTTTTTACTACATATGAACACTTTTCACATTCTCCCGTGCAACTCGGCTGTTAGTCCTCCTTTCATGCAAAATCTTAAGTTCCTAGCTCATTTCCAAGGCACCGAAGAAGGGTAAAAAAGTCAATAATCGATACCTAAAACTTGAATTGTACTACTTCTTACTGGCTATTACAACAACTTAGAAGCTTCATCTGTGTTCTACTATGGTGCTTTTCGTGTCTCCGCATACCGCAGCACGCGACATAAATTTGCAGACGGTAAGTACAACCGTTTCAGAGAGAAGAGCGGCCAATGTGACGATGTGGCTTTCAGTCAATTCGATAACAAATTACGAAAACGGACGGATTTCACAGGTTTTTACTACATATGAACACTTTTCACATTCTCCCACGAAACGCGGCTGCTAGTCCTCCTTTCATGCAAAATCTTAAGTTCCTAGCTCATGTCCAGGGCACCAAAGGAGGGTAAAAAGTCAGTAATCCATTCCTAAAACTTGAATTGTACTACATCTTACTGGCTATTACATCAACTTAGAAGCTTCATCTGTGTTCTACTATGGTGCTTTTAGTGTCTCCGCATACCGCAGCACGCGACATAGCTTTGCAGACGATAAGTACAACCGTTTCAGAGAGAAGAGCGGCAAATATGACGTACTGGCTTTAAGTCGATTCGATAACAAATGACGAAAACGGACGGATTTCTGAGGTTTTTACTACATATGAACACTTTAACATTCTCCCACGCAACGCGCCTGCTAGTCTTCCTGTCATGCAAAATCTTTAGTTCCTAGCTCATGTCCAAGGCACCAAAGAAGGGTAAAAAGTCCATAATCGATACCTGGCTAATACACCAACTTACAAGCTTCATCTGTATTCTACTATTGTGCTTTTAGTGTCCCGTATAGCGCAGCACGCGACATAGCTCTGCAGACGATAAATGTAACCGTTTCAGAGAGAAGAGCGGCCAATGTGACGATCTGGCTTTAAGCCGATTCGATAACATATGACGAAAACGGACGGATTTCTCTGGATTTTACTACATATGGAAACTTTTCACATCCTCCCGTGCAACGCGGCGGCTAGTCCTCCTTTCATGCAAAATCTTAAGTTCCTAGCTCATCTCAAAGGCACCAAAGCCAGCTAAAAATTCAATAATCGATAACTAAAACTTGAATTGTACTACTTCTTACTGGCTATTACATCAACTTAGAAGCTTCATCCGTGTTTTGCTATGGTGCTTTTAGTGTCTCCGCATTCCGCAACACGCGACATAGCTTTGCAGACGATAAGTACAACCGTTTCAGAGAGAAGAGCGTCCAATGTGACGATCTTGCTTTGAGTCGATTCGACAACAAATCACGAAAACGGACGGATTTCTCAGGTTTTTACTACTTATGAACATTTTCCACATTCTCCCATGCAACGCGAATGCTAGTCCTCCTTTCATGCAGAATCTTAAGGTCCTAGCTCATGTCCAAGGCACCAAAGCCAGCTAAAAAGTCAATAATCGATAACTAAAACTTGAATTGTACTACTTCTTACTGGCTATTACATCAACTTAGAAGCTTCATCTGTGTATTACAATGGTGCATTTGCTGACTCCGCATACAGCAGCACGCGACATAGCTTTGCAGACAATAAATGTAACCGTTTCAGTCAGAAGTGTTTCTAATGTGACGATCTGGCTTTAAGTCGATTCGATAACAAACGATGAAAAGGGGCGGATTTCTCATGTTTTTACCACATATGAAAACTTTTCACATTCTCCCATGCAACGCGGCTGCTAGTCCTCCTTTCATGCAAAATCTTAAGTTCCTAGCTCATGTCCAATTCACCAAAGAAGGGTAAAAAGTCAATAATCGATACCTAGAACTTGAATTGTACTACTTCTTACCGTCTATTACATCAACTTAGAAGCTTTATCTGTATTCTACTATGGTGCTTTTAGTGTCTCCGCAAACCGCAGAACGCGACATAGCTTTGCAGACTATAAGTACAACCGTTTCAGAGAGAAGAGCGGCCAATGTGTAGATCTGGCTTTAAGTCGATTCGATAACAAATGACGAAAAAGGACGGACTTCTCAGGTGTTTACTACATATGAACACTTTTCAATTTCTCCCGCGCAACGCGGCTGCTAGTCCTTTTTTCATGCAAAATATTAAGTTCCTAGCTCATGTCAAAGGCACAAGAGAAGGGTAAAAAGTCAGTAATCCATACCTAAAACTTGATTTGTACTATTTCTTACTGGCTATTACATCCACTTAAAAGCTTCGTTTGTGTTCTACAATTGTGCTTTTAGTGTGTCCGCATACCACAGCACGCGACATAGCTTTGCACACGATAAATGTAACTGTTTCAGACAGAAGAGCGGCCAATGTGACGATCTGGCTTTAAGTCGATTTGATAACAAATGACGAATACGGATGGATTTCTCAGGTTTTTACTGCATATGAACACTTTTCACATTCTCCCATGCAACGCGGCTGCTAGTCCTCCTTTCATGCAAAATCTTAAGTTCCTAGCTCATGTGCAATTCACCAAAGAAGGGTAAAAAGTCAATAATCGATACCTAGAATTTGAATTGTACTACTTCTTACTGTCTATTACATCAACTTAGAAGCTTCATCTGTGTTCTACTATGGTGCTTATAGTGTCTCCCTATACCACAGCACGCGACGAAGTTTTGCGGACGATAAGTACAACCGTTTCAGAGAGAAGAGCGGCCAATGTGACGATCTGTTTTAAAGTCGATTCAATAACAAATGACGATAACGAACGGATTTCTCAGGTTTTTACTACATATGAACACTTTTCACATTCTGCCATGCAACGCGGCTGCGAGTCCTCCTTTCATGGAAAATCTTAAATTCCTAGTTCATGTGCAAGGCACCAATGAAGGGTAAAAAGTCAATAATCGATACCTAAAACTTTAATTGTACTACTTCTTACTGGCTATTACATCAACTTGCAAGCTTTATCTGTTTTCTACTATGGTGCTTTTAGTGTCTCCACAAACCGCAGCACGCGACATAGCTTTGCAGACGATAAGTACAACCGTTTCAGAGAGAAGAGCGGCCAATGTGAAGATCTGGCTTTAAGTCGATTCGATAACAATGGACGAAAACGGACGGATTTCTCAGGTTTTTAGTACATATGAACACTTTTCACATTCTCCCTTGCAACGCGGCTGCTAGTCCTCCTTTCATGCAGAATCTTAAGGTCCTAGCTCATGTCCAAGGCACCAAAGCCAGCTAAAAAGTCAATAATCGATAACTAAAACTTGAATTGTACTACTTCTTACTGGCTATTACATCAACTTAGAACCTTCTTCTGTGTATTACAATGGTGCATTTGCTGTCTCCGCATACTGCAGCACGCGACATAGCTTTGCAGACAATAAATGTAACCGTTTCAGTCAGAAGTGATTCTAATGTGACGATCTGGCTTTAAGTCGATTCGATAACAAATGAAGAAAAGGGGCGGATTTCTCATGTTTTTACCACATATGAAAACTTTTCACATTCTCCCATGCAACGCGGCTGATAGTCCCCCTTTCATGCAAAATCTTAAGTTCAAAGCACATGTCCAAGGTAGCAAAGAAGGGTAAAAAGTCAATAAATGATACCTAAAACTTGAATTGTACTACTTTTGAATGGCTATTACATCAACGTAGAAGTTCATCTGTGTTCTACTATGGTGTTTTTAGCGTCTCCGCATACCGCAGCACGCGACATAGCTTTGCAAACGATAAGTACAACCGTTTCAGAGAGAAGAGCGGCCAATGTGTAGATCTGGCTTTAAGTCGATTCGATAACAAATGACGAAAACGGACCGATTTCTCAGGTTTTTACTACATATGCACACTTTTCAATTTCTCCCGCGCAAGGCGGCTGCTAGTCCTTTTTTCATGCAAAATCTTAAGTTCCTAGCTCATGTCCAAGGCACAAGAGAAGGGTAAAAAGTCAATAATCGATACCTAAAACTTGAATTCTACTACTTCTTACTGGCTATTACATCAACTTAGAAGCTTCATCAGTGTTCTACTATGGTGCTTTTAGTGTCTCCGCACACCACAGCCCGCGATATAGATTTGCACACGATAAATGTAACTGTTTCAGACAGAAGAGCGGCCAATGTGACGATCTGGCTTCAAGTCGATTCCATAACAAATGACGAAAATGGAAGGATTTCTCAGGTTTTTACTACATATGAACACTTTTCACATTCTCCCGTGCAACGCGGCTGCTAGTTCTACTTTCATGCAAAATCTGAAGTTCCTATCTCATGTCGAAGGCACCAAAGAAGGGTAAGAAGACAATAATCGATACCTAAAACTTGAAATGTACTACTTCTTACTGGCTATTACATCACCTTAGAAGCTTCATCTGTGTTCTACTATGGTGCTTTTAGTGTCTCCGCATACCGCTGCACGCGACATAGCTCTGCAGACGATAAGTACAACCGTTTCAGAGAGAAGAGCGGCCAATGTGACCATCTGGCGTTAAGTCAATTCGATAACAAATGACGAAAACGGACGGATTTTTTAGCGATTTTACTACATATGAACACTTTTCATATTCTCCCGTGCAACGCGGCTGCTAATCCTCCTTTGATGCAAAATCTTAAATTCCTAGCTCATGTACAAGGCACCAAAGAAGGGTACAAAGTCAATAACTGATACCTAAAACTTGAATTGTACTACTTCTTACTGGCTATTACATCAACTTAGAAGTTTCATCTGTGTCCTACTATGGTGCTTTTAGTGTCTCCGCATACCGCTGCACGCGACATAGCTCTGCAGACGATAAGTACAACCGTTTCAGAGAGAAGAGCGGCCAATGTGACGATCTGGCTTTAAGTCAAATCGATAACAAATGACGAAAACGGACAGATTTCTCAGGTTTTTACTACATATGAAAACTTTTCACATTCTCCCGTGCAACCCGGCTGCTAGTCCTCCTTTGATGCAAAATCTTAAGTTCCTAGCTCATGTCCAAGGCATCAAAGAACGATAAAAAGTCAATAATCGATACCTAAAACTTGAATTGTACTACTTCATACTGGCTATTACATTAACATAGAAGCTTCATCTGTGTTCTACTATGGTGCTTTCAGTGTCTCCGCATACCGCAGCACGCGACGTAGCTTTGCAGACGATAAATGTAACCGTTTCAGACAGAAGTGCGGCCAGTGTGACGATCTGGCTTTAAGTCGATTCGATAACAAATGACGAAAACGGACGGATTTCTCAGGTTTTTACTACATATGAACACTTTTCTCATTCTCCCGTGCAACGCGGCTGCTAGTCCTCCTTTCATGCAAAATCATAAGTTCGTAGCTCATGTACAAGGCACCAAAGAAGGGTAAAAAAACAATAATCGATACTTAAAACTTGAATTGTACTACTTCTTACTGGCTATTACATCAACTTAGAAGCTTCATCTGTGTTCTATTATGGTGCTTTTAGTGTCTCCGCATACCGCAGCACGCGACATAGCTTTTCAGACGATATGTACAACCGTTTCAGAGAGAAGAGCGGAGAATGTGACGATCTGGCTTTAAGTCGATTCGATAACAAATGACGAAAACGGACAGATTTCGCAGGTTTTTACAACTTATGAAAACTTTTCACATTCTCCCGTGCAACGCGGCTGCTAATCCTCCTTTCATGCAAAACCTTACGTTCCTAGCTCATGTCCAAGGCACCAAAGAAGGGTAGGAAGTCAATAATCGATACCTAAAACTTGAATTGCACTACTTCTTACTGGCTATTACATCAACGTAGAAGCTTCATCTGTGTTCTACTATGGTGCTTTTAGTGTCTCCGCATTCCGCAGCATGCGACATAGATTTGCAGACGATAAATGTAACCGTTTCAGACGGAAGTGCGGCCAGTGTAACGATCTGGCTTTAAGTCGATTCGATAACAAATAACGAAAACGGACGGATTTCTCAGGTTTTTGCTACATATGAACACTTTTCACATTCTCCCGTGCAACGCGGCTGCTACTCCTCCTTTCATGCAAAATCATAAATTCCTAGCTCATGTCCAAGGCACCAAAGAAGGGTAAAAAGTCTATAATCGATACCTAAAACTTGAATTGTACTACTTCTTACTGGATATTACATCAGCTTAGAAGCTTCATCTGTGTTCTACTATGGTGCTTTTAGTGTCTCCGCATACCGCAACACGCGACATAGCTTTGCAGACGACAAGTACAACCGTTTCAGAGAGAAGAGCGGCCAATGGGACGATCTGGCTTTAAGTCGATTCGATAACAAATGACGAAAACGGACGGATTTCTCAGGTTTTTACTACTTATGAAAACTTTTCACATTCTCCCGTGCAACGCGGCTGCTGGTCCTCCTTTCATGCAAAACCTTACGTTCCTAGCGCATGTATAAGGCAACAAAGAAGGGTAGAAAGTCAATAATGGATACCTAAAACTTGAATTGTACTACTTCTTACTGGCTATTACATCAATTTAGAAGCTTCATCTGTGATCTACTATGGTGCTTTTAGTGTCTCCGCATACCGCAGCACGTGACATAGCTTTGCAGACGAAAAATACAAACATTTCAGTAAGAAGAGCGGCCAATTGGACGATCTGGCTTTAAGTCGATTCGATAACAAATGACGAAAACGGACGGATTTCTCAGGTTTTTACTACATCTGACCACTTTCCACATTCTCCCGTGCAACGCGGCTGCTAGTCCCACTTTCATGCAAAATCTTAAGTTCCTAGCTCATGTCCAAGGCACCAAAGAAGGGTAAAAAGTCTATAATCGCTACCTAAATCTTGAATTGTACTACTTCTTACTGGCTATTACATGAACTTAGAAGCTTGATCTGTGTTCTACTATGGTGCTTTTAGTGTCTCCGCATACCGCAGCACGCGACATAGCTTTGCAGACGACAAGTACAACCGTTTCAGAGAGAAGAGCGGCCAATGCGACGATCTGGCTTTAAGTCGATTCGATAACAAATGACGAAAGCGGACAGATTTCTCAGGTTTTTGCTACTTATGAAAACTCTTCACATTCTCCCGTGCAACGCGGCTGCTAATCCTCCTTTCATGCAAAACCTTACGTTCCTAGCTCATAATTAAGGCAACAAAGAAGGGTAGAAAGTCAATAATGGATACCTAAAACTTGAATTGTACTACTTCTTACTGGCTATTACATCAATTTAGAAGCTTCATCTGTGTTCTACTATGGTGCTTTTAGTGTCTCCGCATACCGCAGCACGCGACATAGCTTTGCAGACGAAAAATACAACCATATCAGTAGGAAGAGCGGCCAATGTGACGATCTGGAATTAAGTCGATTCGATAACAAATGACGAAAACGGACGGATTTCTCAGGTTTTTGCTACATATGACCACTTTCCACATTCCCCGTGCAACGCGGCTGCTAGTCCCACTTTCATGCAAAATCGTAAGTTCCTAGCTCATGTCCAAGGTACCAAAGAAGGGTAAAAAGTCAATAATCGATACCTAAAACTTGAATTGTACTACTCCTTACTGGCTATTACATCAACTTAGAAGCTTCATCTGTGTTCTACTATGGTGCTTTTGGTGTCTTCGCATACTGCAGAACGCGACATAGCTTTTCAGACGATAAGTACAACCATTTTAGAGAGAAGAGCGGCCAATGTGACGATTGGGCTTTAAGTCGATTCGATAACAAATGACGAAAACGGACAGATTTCTCAGGTTTTTACTACTTATGAAAACTTTTCACATTCTCCCGTGCAACGGGGCTGCTAGTCCTCCTTTGATGCAAAATCTTAAGTTCGTAGCTCATGTCGAAGGCACCAAAGAAGGGTAAAATGTCAATAATCTATAATTAAAGCTTGAATTTTTTTACTTCTTACTGGCTATTACGTCAACTTAGAAGCTTCATCTGTGTTCTACTATGGTGATTTTAGTGTCCCCGCATACTGCAGCAAGCGACTTAGCTTTGCACACGATACGTACAACCATTTTAGAGAGAAGTGCTGTCAATGTGACGATCTGGCTTTAAGTCGATTCGATAACAAATGACGAAAACGGACTGATTTCACAGGTTCTTACTACATATGAAAATTTTTCACATTCTCCTGTGCAACGCGGCTGTTATTCCTCGTTTGATGCAAAATCTTAAGTTCCTAGCTCAAGTCCAAGGCACCAAAGAAGGGTAAAAAGTCAATAATCGATACGTAAAACTTGAATTTTACTTCTTCTAACTGGCTATTACATCAACTTAGAAGCTTTATCTGTGTTCTACTATGGTGCTTTTAGTGTCTCCGCATACCGCAGCACGCGACATAGCTTTGCAGATGATATGACACCCGTTTCAGAGAGAAGAGCGGCCAATGTGACGATCTGGCTTTAAGTCGATTAGATAACAAATGACGAAAACGGACGGATTTCACAGGTTTTTAATACATATGACCACTTTCCACATTCTCCCGTGCAACGCGGCTGCTAGTCCCAATTTCATGCAAAATCTTAAGTTCCTAGCTGATGTCCAAGGTACCAAAGAAGGGTAAAAAGTCAATAATCGATACCTAAAACTTGAATTGTACTACTTTTGAATGGCTATTACATCAACTTAGATGCTTCATCTGTGTTCTACTATGGTGCTATTAGCGTCTCCGCATATCGCAGCACGCGACATTGCTTTGCAGACGATAAGTACAACCGTTTCAGAGAGAAGAGCGGCCAATGTGTAGATCTGGCTTTAAGTCGATTCGATAACAAATGACGAAAACGGACGGATTTTTCAGGGATTTTACTACATATGAAAACTTTTCATATTCTCCCGTGCAACGCAGCTGCTAGTCCTCCTTTCATGCAAAATCTTAAGTTCCTAGCTCATGTCCAAGGCACCAAAGAAGGGTAAGAAGTCAATAATCGATACCTAAAACTTGAATTGTACTACTTCTTACTGGCTATTACATCAACTTAGAAGCTTCATCTGTGTTCTACTATGGTGCTTTTAGTGTCTCCGCATACCGCAGCACGCGACATAGCTTTGCAGACGACAAGTACAACCGTTTCAGAGAGAAGAGCGGCCAATGTGACGATCTGGCTTTAAGTCGATTCGATAACAAATGACCAAAACGGACGGATTACTCTGGTTATTACTACATACGAACGCTTTTCACATTCTCCCGTGCAACGGGGCTGCTAGTCCTCCTTTGATGCAAAATCTTAAGTTCGTAGCTCATGTCGAAGGCACCAAAGAAGGGTAAAATGTCAATAATCTATACCTAAAGCTTGAATTTTTTTACTTCTTACTGGCTATTACATCAACTTAGAAGCTTCATCTGTGTTCTATTATGGTGCTTTTAGTGTCTCCGCATACCGCAGCACGCGACATAGCTTTGCAGACGATATGACAACCGTTTCAGTGAGAAGAGCGGCCAATGTGAAGATCTGGCTTTAAGTCGATTCGATAACAAATGACGACAACGGAGGGATTTCTCATGTTTTTACTACATATGAACACTTTTCTCATTCTCCCGTGCAACGCGGCTGCTAGTCCTCCTTTCATGCAAAATCATAAGTTCCTAGCTCATGTACAAGGCACCAAAGAAGGGTAGAAAGTCAATAATCCATACGTAAAACTTGAATTTTACCACATCTTACTGGCTATTACATCAACTTAGAAGCTTCATCTGTGTTCTACTATGGTGCTTATAGTGTCTCCGCATACCTCAGCACGCGACATAGCTTTGCAGACAATAAGTACAACCCTTTCAGAGAGAAGAGCGGCCAATGTGACGATCTGGCTTTAAGTCGATTCGATAACAAACGACGAAAACGGACGGACTTCTCAGGTTTTTACTATATATGAACACTTTTCACATTCTCCCGTGCAACTCGGCTCCTAGTCCTCCTTTCATGCAGAACCTTAAGGTCCTAGCTCATGTCGAAGGCACGAAAGCCAGCTAAAAAGTCAATAATAGATACCTGAAACTTGAATTGTACTACTTCTTACTGGCAATTACATCAACTTAGAAGCTTCATCTGTGTTCTATTATAGTGCTTTTAGTGTCTCCGCATACCGCAGCACGCGACATAGCTTTGCAGACGATATGACAACCGTTTCAGAGAGAAGAGCGGCCAATGTGACGATCTGGCTTTAAGTCGATTCGATAACAAATGACGAAAACGGCCGGATTTCTCAGGTTTTTAATACATATGACCACTTTCCACATTCTCCCGTGCAACGCGGCTGCTAGTCCCACTTTAATGCAAAATCTTAAGTTCCTAGCTGATGTCCAAGGTACCAAAGAAGGGTAAAATGTCAATAATCGATACCTAAAACTTGAATTGTACTACTTTTGAATGGCTATTACATCAACTTAGATGCTTCATCTGTGTTCTACTATGGTGCTTTTAGCGTCTCCGCATACCGCAGCACGCGACATTGCTTTGCTGACGTTAAGTACAACCGTTTCAGAGAGAAGAGCGGCCAATGTGACGATCTGGCTTTAAGTCGATTCGATAACAAATGACGAAAACGGACGGATTTCTGAGGGATTTTACTACATATGAACACTTTTCATATTCTCCCGTGCAACGCGGCTGCTAGTCCTCCTTTCATGCAAAATCTTAAGTTCCTAGCTCATGTCCAAGGCACCAAAGAAGGGTAAAAAGTCAATAATCGATACCTAAAACTTGAATTTTACTACTTCTTACTGGCTATTACATCAACTTAGAAGCTTCATCTGTAATCTACTATGGTGCTTTTAGTGTCTCCGCATACCGCAGCACGCGACATAGCTTTGCAGACGATAAATGTAACCGTTTCAGACAGAAGTACGGCCAATGTGACGATCTGGCTTTAAGTCGATTCGATAACAAATGACGAAAACGGACGGATTTCTCAAGGTTTTTGCTACATATGAACACTTTCCACATTCTCCCGTGCAACGCGGCTGCTAGTCCTCCTTTGATGCAAAATCTTATGTTCCTAGCTCATGTCCAAGGCACCAAAGAAGGGTAAAAAGTCAATAATCGATACCTAAAACTTGAATTTTACTACTTCTTACTGGCTATTACATCAACTTAGAAGCTTCATCTGTAATCTACTATGGTGCTTTTAGTGTCTCCGCATACCGCAGCACGCGACATAGCTTTGCAGACGATAAATGTAACCGTTTCAGACAGAAGTACGGCCAATGTGACGATCTGGCTTTAAGTCGATTCGATAACAAATGACGAAAACGGACGGATTTCTCAGGTTTTTACTACATACGAACGCTTTTCACATTCTCCCGTGCAACGCGACTGCTACTCCTCCTTTCATGCAAAATCATAAGTTCCTAGCTCATGTCCAATGCACCAAAGAAGGGTAAAAAGTCAATAATCGATACCTAAAGCTTGAATTTTTTTACTTCTTACTGGCTATTACATCAACTTAGAAGCTTCATCTGTGTTTTACTATGGTGCTTTTAGTGTCTCCGCATACCGCAGCAAGCGACTTAGCTTTGCACACGATACGTACAACCATTTTAGAGAGAAGAGCGGCCAATGTGACGATCTGGCTTTAAGTCGATTCGATAACAAATGACGAAAACGGACAGATTTCTCAGGTTCTTACTACATATGAAAATTTTTCACATTCTCCCGTGCAACGCGGCTGTTAGTCCTCGTTTGATGCAAAATCTTAAGTTCCTAGCTCATGTCCAAGGCACCAAAGAAGGGTAAAAAGTCAATTATCGATACGTAAAACTTGAATTGTACTACTTCTTACTGGGTATTATATCAACTTAGAAGCTTCATCTGTGTTCTACTATGGTGCTTATAGTGTCTGCGCATACCACAGCACGCGACATAGCTTTGCAGACAATAAGTACAACCCTTTCAGAGAGAAGAGCGGCCAATGTGACGATCTGGCTTTAAGTCGATTCGATAACAAACGACGAAAACGGACGGATTTCTCAGGTTTTTACTACATATGAACACTTTTCACATTCTCCCGTGCAACTCGGCTCCTAGTCCTCCTTTCATGCAGAACCTTAAGGTCCTAGCGCATGTCGAAGGCACCAAAGCCAGCTAAAAAGTCAATAATCGATACCTGAAACTTGAATTGTACTACTTCTTACTGGCAATTACATCAACTTAGAAGCTTCATCTGTGTTCTATTATGGTGCTTTTAGTGTCTCCGCATACCGCAGCACGCGACATAGCTTTGCAGACGATAAATGTAACCGTTTCAAACAGAAGTGCGGCCAGTGTGACGATCTGGCTTTAAGTCGATTCGATAACAAATAAGGAAAACGGACGGATTTCTCAGGTTTTTGCTACATATGAACACTTTTCACATTCTAGCGTGCAACGCGGCTGCTACTCCTCCTTTGATGCAAAATCTTAAGTTCGTAGCTCATGTCGAATGCACCAAAGAAGTGTAAAAAGTCAATATTCGATACCTAAAGCTTGAATTTTTCTACTTCTTACTGGCAATTACATCAACTTAGAAGCTTCATCTGTGTTCTACTATGGTGCTTTTAGTGTCTCCGCATACCGCAGCACGCGACATAGCTTTGCAGACGATAAATGTAACCGTTTCAGAGAGAAGAGCGGCCAGTGTGACGATCTGGCATTAAGTCGAGTCGATAACACATGACGAAAACGGACGGATTTCTCAGGTTTTTACTACATATGAACGCTTTTCACATTCTCCCGTGCAACGCGGCTGCTAGTCCTCCTTTCATGCAATATCATAAGTTCCTAGCTCAAGTCCAAGGCACCAAAGAAGGGTAAAAATTCAATAACCTATACCTAAAACTTGAATTGTACAACTTCTTACTGGCTATTACATTAACTTAGAAACTTCATCTGTGTTCTACTATGGTGCTTTTAGTGTCTCCACATACCGCAGCACGCGACATGGCTTTGCAGACGATAAATGTAACCGTTTCAGACAGAAGTACGGCCAATGTGACGATCTGGCTTTAAGTCGATTCGATAACAAATGACGAAAACGGACGGATTTCTCAAGGTTTTTGCTACATATGAACACTTTCCACATTCTCCCGTGCAACGCGGCTGCTAGTCCTCCTTTGATGCAAAATCTTAAGGTCCTAGCTCATGTCCAAGGCACCAAAGAAAGGTAAAAAGTCAATAATCGATACCTAAAACTTGAATTCTACTACTTCTTACTGGCTATTACATCAACTTAAAAGCTTCATCTGTGTTCCACTATGGTGCTTCTAGTGTCTCCGCATACCGCATCACGCGACATAGCTTTGCATACGATAAATGCAACCGTTTCAGACAGAAGTGCGGTGAGTGTGACGATCTGGCTTTAAGTCGATTCGATAACAAATGACGAAAACGGACGGATTTCTCAGGTTTTTACTACATACGAACGCTTTTCACATTCTCCCGTGCAACGCGACTGCTACTCCTCCTTTCATGCAAAATCATAAGTTCCTAGCTCATGTCCAATGCACCAAAGAAGGGTAAAAAGTCAATAATCGATACCTAAAGCTTGAATTTTTTTACTTCCTACTGGCTATTACATCAACTTAGAAGCTTCATCTGTGTTTTACTATGGTGCTTTTAGTGTCTCCGCATACCGCAGCAAGCGACTTAGCTTTGCACACGATACGTACAACCATTTTAGAGAGAAGAGCGGCCAATGTGACGATCTGGCTTTAAGTCGATTCGATAACAAATGACGAAAACGGACAGATTTCTCAGGTTCTTACTACATATGAAAATTTTTCACATTCTCCCGTGCAACGCGGCTGTTAGTCCTCGTTTGATGCAAAATCTTAAGTTCCTAGCTCATGTCCAAGGCACCAAAGAAGGGTAAAAAGTCACTTATCGATACGTAAAACTTGAATTGTACTACTTCTTACTGGGTATTACATCAACTTAGAAGCTTCATCTGTGTTCTACTATGGTGCTTATAGTGTCTCCGCATACCACAGCACGCGACATAGCTTTGCAGACAATAAGTACAACCCTTTCAGAGAGAAGAGCGGCCAATGTGACGATCTGGCTTTAAGTCGATTCGATAACAAACGACGAAAACGGACGGATTTCTCAGGTTTTTACTACATATGAACACTTTTCACATTCTCCCGTGCAACTCGGCTCCTAGTCCTCCTTTCATGCAGAACCTTAAGGTCCTAGCGCATGTCGAAGGCACCAAAGCCAGCTAAAAAGTCAATAATCGATACCTGAAACTTGAATTGTACTACTTCTTACTGGCAATTACATCAACTTAGAAGCTTCATCTGTGTTCTATTATGGTGCTTTTAGTGTCTCCGCATACCGCAGCACGCGACATAGCTTTGCAGACGATAATTACCACCGTTTCAGAGAGAAGAGCGGCAAATGTGACGATCTGGCTTTAAGTCGATTCGATAACAAATGACGAAAACGGACGGATTTCTCAGGTTTTTACTACATATGAAAACTTTTCACATTCTCCCGTGCAACGCCGATGCTAGTCCTCCTTTCATGCAAAATCATAAGTTCCTAGCTCATGTCCAAGGCATCAAAGAAGGGTAAAAGGTCAATAATCGATACCTAAAACTTGAATTGTACTACTTCTTACTGGCAATTACATCAACTTAGAAGCTTCATCTGTGTTCTATTATGGTGCTTTTAGTGTCTCCGCATACCGCAGCACGCGACATAGCTTTGCAGACGATAATTACCACCGTTTCAGAGAGAAGAGCGGCCAATGTGACGATCTGGCTTTAAGTCGATTCGATAACAAATGACGAAAACGGACGGATTTTTCAGGATTTTACTACATACGAACGCTTTTCACATTCTCCCGTGCAACGGGGCTGCTAGTCCTCCTTTGATGCAAAATCTTAAGTTCCTAGCTCATGTCCAAGGCACCAAAGAAGGGTAAAAAGTCAATAATCGATACCTAAAACGTGAATTTTGCTACTTCTTACTGGCTATTACATCAACTTAGAAGCTTCATCTGTGTTCTACTATGGTGCTTTTAGTGTCTCCGCATACCGCAGCACGCGACATAGCTTTGCAGACGATAAATGTAACCGTTTCAGACAGAAGTGCGGCCAGTGTGACGATCTGGCCTTAAGTCGATTCGATAACAAATAAGGAAAACGGACGGATTTCTGAGGTTTTTGCTACATATGAACACTTTTCACATTCTCCCGTGCAACGCCGATGCTAGTCCTCCTTTCATGCAAAATCATAAGTTCCTAGCTCATGTCCAAGGCATCAAAGAAGGGTAAAAGGTCAATAATCGATACCTAAAACTTGAATTGTACTACTTCTTACTGGCTTCTACATCAATTTAGAAGCTTCATCTGTGTTCTACTATGGTGTTTTTAGAGTCTCCGCATACCGCAGCACGCGACATAGCTTTGCAGACGAAAAATACAACCATTTCAGAGAAAAGAGCGGCCAATGTGACGATCTGGCTTTAAGTCGATTCGATAACAAATGACGAAAACGGACGGATTTCTCAGGATTTTACTACATACGAACGCTTTTCACATTCTCCCGTGCTACGGGGCTGCTAGTCCTCCTTTGATGCAAAATCTTAAGTTCGTAGCTCATGTCGAAGGCACCAAAGAAGGGTAAAAAGTCAATAATCGATACCTAAAGCTTCAATTTTTCTACTTCTTACTGGCTATTACATCAACTTAGAAGCTTCATCTGTGTTTTACTATGGTGCTTTTAGTGTCTCCGCATACCGCATAACGCGACATAGCTTTGCAGACGATAAAGGCAACCGTTTCAGACAGAAGTGCGGTGAGTGTGACGATCTGGCTTTAAGTCGATTCGATAACAAATGACGAAAACGGACAGATTTCTCAGGTTTTTACTAGATACGAACGCTTTTCACATTCTCCCGTGCAACGCGGCTGCTAGTCCTCTTTTCATGCAATATCATAAGTTCCTAGCTCAAGTCCAAGGCACCAAAGAAGGGTAAAAAGTCAATAACCTATACCTAAAACTTGAATTGTACTACTTCTTACTGGCTATTACATCAATTTAGAAGCTTCATCTGTGTTCTACTATGGTGTTTTTAGTGTCTCCGCATACCGCAGCACGCGACATTGCTTTGCAGACGAAAAATACAACCATTTCAGAGAAAAGAGCGGCCAATTTGACGATCTGGCTTTAAGTCGATTCGATAACAAATGACGAAAACGGACGGATTTCTCAGGATTTTACTACATACGAACGCTTTTCACATTCTCCCGTGCAACGCGGCTGCTAGTCCTCTTTTCATGCAATATCATAAGTTCCTAGCTCATGTCCAAGGCACCAAAGAAGGGTAAAAAGTCAATAATCGATACCTAAAGCATGAATTTTTTTACTTCTTACTGGCTATTACATCAACTTAGAAGCTTCATCTGTGTTTTATTATGGTGCTTTTAGTGTCTCCGCATACCGCAGCAAGCGACGTAGCTTTGCACACGATACGTACAACCATTTTAGAGAGATGAGCGGACAATGTGACGATCTGGCTTTAAGTCGATTCGATAACAAATGACGAAAACGGACAGATTTCTCAGGTTCTTACTACATATGAAAATTTTTCACATTCTCCCGTGCAACGCTGCTGTTAGTCCTCGTTTGATGCAAAATCTTAACTTCCTAGCTCATGTCCAAGGCACCAAAGAAGGGTAAAAAGTCAATAATCGATACGTAAAACTTGAATTGTACTAACTTCTTACTGGGTATTACATCAACTTAGAAGCTTCATCTGTGTTGTACTACGGTGCTTATAGTGTCTCCGCATACCACAGCACGCGACATAGCTTTGCAGACAATAAGTACAACCCTTTCAGAGAGAAGAGCGGCCAATGTGACGATCTGGCTTTAAGTCGATTCGATAACAAATGACGATCACGGAAGGATTTCTCTGGTTTTTACTACATATGAACACTTCTCACATTCTCCCATGCAACTCGGCTCCTAGTCCTCCTTTCATGCAGAACCTTAAGGTCCTAGCTCATGTCGAAGGCACCAAAGCCAGATAAAAAGTCAATAATCGATACCTGAAACTTGAATTGTACTACTTCTTACTGGCAATTACATCAACTTAGAAGCTTCATCTGTGTTCTACTATGGTGCTTTTGGTGTCTTCGCATACTGCAGCACGCGACATAGCTTTTCAGACGATAAGTACAACCATTTTAGAGAGAAGTTCGGCCAATGTAACGATCGGGCTTTAAGTCGATTCGATAACAAATGACGAAAACGGACGGATTTCTCAGGTTTTTACTACATATGAACACTTTTCACATTCTCCCGTGCACCTCGGCTCCTAGTCCTCCTTTCAAGCAGAATCTTAAGGTCCTAGCTCATGTCCAAGACAGCAAAGAAGGGTAAAAAGACAATAATCGATACCGAAAACTTGAATTGTACTACTTCTTACTGGCTATACATCAACTTAGAAGCTTCATCTGTGTTCTACTATGGTGCTTTTAGTGTCTCCGCATACCGCAGCACGCGACATAGCTTTGCAGACAATAAATGTAACCGTTTCAGACAGAAGAGCGGCCAATGTGACGACCTGGCTTTAAGTCGATTCGATAACAAATGACGAAAGCGGACAGATTTCTCAGGTTTTTACTACATATGAAAACTTTTCACATTCTCCCGTGCAACGGGGCTGCTAGTCCTCCTTTGATGCAAAATCTTAAGTTCCTAGCTCATGTCCAAGGCACCAAAGAAGGGTAAAAAGTCAATAACCAATACCTAAAACTTGAATTTTGCTACTTCTTACTGGCTATTACATCAACTTAGAAGCTTCATCTGTGTTCTACTATGGTGCTTTTAGTGTCTCCGCATACCGCAGCGCGCGACATAGCTTTGCAGACGATAAATGTAACCGTTTCAGCAGAAGTGCGGCCAGTGTGACGATCTGGCTTTAAGTCGATTCGATAACAAATAAGGAAAACGGACAGATTTCTCAGGTTTTTGCTACATATGAACACTTTTCACATTCTCCCGTGCAACGCCGATGCCAGTCCTCCTTTCATGCAAAATCATAAGTTCCTAGCTCATGTCCAGGGCATCAAAGAAGGGTAAAAAGTCAATAATCGACACCTAAAACTTGAATTGTACTACTTCTTACTGGCTATTACTTCAACTTAGAAGCTTCATCTGTGTTCTACTATGGTGCTTTTAGTGTCTCCGCATACCGCAGCACGCGACATAGCTTTGCAGACGACAAGTACAAGCGTTTCAGAGAGAAGAGCGGTCAATGTGACGATCTGGCTTTAAGTCGATTCGATAACAAATGACGAAAACGGACAGATTTCTCAGGTTTTTACTACTTATGAAAACTTTTCACATTCTCCCGTGCAACGCGGCTGATAATCCTCCTTTCATGCAAAACCTTACGTTCCTAGCTCATGTATAAGGCAACAAAGACGAGTAGAAAGTCAATAATGGATACCTAAACCTTGAATTGTACTACTTCTTACAGGCTTCTACATCAATTTAGAAGCTTCATCTGTGTTCTACTATGGTGTTTTTAGTGTCTCCGCATACCGCAGCACGCGACATAGCTTTGCAGACGAAAAATACAACCATTTCAGAGAAAAGAGCGGCCAATGAGACGATCTGGCTTTAAGTCGATTCGATAACAAATGACGAAAACGGACTGATTTCTCAGGATTTTACTACATACGAACGCTTTTCACATCCTCCCGTGCAACGGGGCTGCTAGTCCTCCTTTGATGCAAAATCTTAAGTTCGTAGCTCATGTCGAAGGCACCAAAGAAGGGTAAAAAGTCAATAATCGATACCTAAAACTTGAATTGTACTACTTCTTACTGGCTATTACATCAACTTAGAAGCTTCATCTGTGTTCTACTATGGTGCTTTTAGTGTCTCCGCATACCGCAGCACACGACATAGCTTTGCGGACGATAAATGCAACCGTTTCAGACAGACGTGCGGTCAGTGTGACGATCTGGCTTCAAGTCGATTTGATAACAAATGACCAAAACGGAAAGATTTCTCAGGTTTTTAATACTTATGAAAATTTTTCACATTCTCCCGTGCAACGCGGCTGCTAGTCATCCTTTCATGCAAAACCTTAAGGTCCTAGATCATGTCCAAGGCACCAAAGATAGCTAAAAAGTCAATAACCGATACCTAAAACTTGAACTGTACTACTTCTTACTGGATATTACATCAACTTAGAAGCTTCATCTGTGTTCCACTATGGTGCTTTTAGTGTCTCCGCATACCGCAGCACGCGACATTGCTTTGCAGACGATAAGTACAACCGTTGTCGAGAGAAGAGCGGCCAATGTGACGATCTGGCTTTAAGTCGATTCGATAACAAATGACGAAAACGGAGGGATTTCTCAGGTTTTTACTACATATGAACACTTTCCACATTCTCCCGTGCAACGCGGCTGCTGGTCCTCCTTTCATGCAAAACCTTAAGTTCCTAGCTCATGTCCAAGCCACCAAAGAAGGGTAAAAAGTCAAGAATGGATACATAAAACTTGAATTGTACTACTTCTTACTGGCTATTACCTCAACTTAGAAGCTTCATCTGTGTTCTACTATGGTTCTTTTAGTGTCTCCGCATACCGCAGCACGCGACATAGCCTTGCAGACGATAAATGTAACAGTTTCAGACAGAAGTGCGGCCAATGTGACGATCTGGCTTTAAGTCGATTCGATAACAAATAACGAAAACGGACGGATTTCTCAGGTTTTTACTACATACGAACACTTTTCACATTCTCCCGTGCAACGCCGATGCTAGTCCTCCTTTCATGCAAAATCATAAGTTCGTAGCTCATTTCCAAGGCACCAAAGCCAGCTAAAAAGTCAATAACCGATACCTAAAACTTGAATTGTACTGCTTCTTACTGGCTATTACATCAACTTAGAAGCTTCATCTGTGTTCTACTACGGTGCCTTTCGTGTCTCCGCATACCGCAGCACGCGACATAGCTTTGCAGACGATAAGTACAAACGTTTCAGTGAGAAGAGCTGCCAATGTGACGATCTGACTTTAAGTAGATTCGATAATAAATGACGAAAACGGACAGATTTCTCAGGTTCTTACTACATAGGAAAATGTTTCACATTCTCCCGTGCAACGCGGCTGTTAGTCCTCGTTTGATGCAAAATCTTAAGTTCCTAGCTCATGTCCAAGGCACCAAAGAAGGGTAAAAAGTCAATAATCGATACGTAAAACTTGAATTGTACTACTTCTTACTGGGTATTACATCAACTTAGAAGCTTCATCTGTGTTGTACTATGGTGCTTATAGTGTCTCCGCATACCACAGCACGCGACATAGCTTTGCAGACAATAAGTACAACCCTCTCAGAGAGAAGAGCGGCCAATGTGACGATCTGGCTTTAAGTCGATTCGATAACAAACGACGAAAACGGACGGATCTCTCAGGTTTTTACTACATATGAACACTTCTCACATTCTCCCGTGCAACTCGGCTCCTAGTCCTCCTTTCATGCAGAACCTTAAGGTCCTAGCTCATGTCGAAGGCACCAAAGCCAGCTAAAAAGTCAATAATCGATACCTGAAACTTGAATTGTACTACTTCTTACTGGCAATTACATCAACTTAGAAGCTTCATCTGTGTTCTACTATGGTGCTTTTGGTGTCTTCGCATACTGCAGCACGCGACATAGCTTTTCAGACGATAAGTACAACCATTTTAGAGAAAAGTTCGGCCAATGTGACGATCGGGCTTTAAGTCGACTCGATAACAAATGACGAAAACGGACGGATTTCTCAGGTTTTTACTACATATGAACACTTTACACATTCTCCCGTGCACCTCGGCTCCTAGTCCTCCTTTCATGCAGAATCTTATGGTCCTAGCTCATGTCCAAGACAGCAAAGAAGGGTAAAAAGACAATAATCGATACCGAAAACTTGAATTGTACTACTTCTTACTGGCTATACATCAACTTAGAAGCTTCATCTGTGTTCTACTATGGTGCTTTTAGTGTCTCCGCATTCCGCAGCACGCGACATAGCTTTGCAGACAATAAATGTAACCGTTTCAGACAGAAGAGCGGCCAATGTGACGACCTGGCTTTAAGTCGATTCGATAACAAATGACGAAAGCGGACAGATTTCTCAGGTTTTTACTACATATGAACACTTTTCACATTCTCCCGTGCAACGCCGATGCTAGTCCTCCTCTCATGCAAAATCTTAAGGTCCTAGGTCATGTCCAAGCCACCAAAGCAGGCTAAAAAGTGAATAATCGACAACTAAAACTTCAATTGTACTACTTCTTACTGGCTATTACTTCAACATAGAAGCTTCTTCTGTGTTCTATTATGGTGCTTTTAGTGTCTCCGCATACCGCAGCACGCGACATAGCTTTGCAGACGATAATTACCACCGTTTCAGAGAGAAGAGCGGCCAATGTGACGATCTGGCTTTAAGTCGATTCGATAACAAATGACGAAAACGGACGGATTTCTCAGGTTTTTACTACATATGAAAAATTTTCACATTCTCCCGTGCAACGCCGATGCTAGTCCTCCTTTCATGCAAAATCATAAGTTCCTAGCTCATGTCCAAGGCATCAAAGAAGGGTAAAAGGTCAATAATCGATACCTAAAACTTGAATTGTACTACTTCTTACTGGCAATTACATCAACTTAGAAGCTTCATCTGTGTTCTATTATGGTGCTTTTAGTGTCTCCGCATACCGCAGCACGCGACATAGCTTTGCAGACGATAATTACCACCGTTTCAGAGAGAAGAGCGGCCAATGTGACGATCTGGCTTTAAGTCGATTCGATAACAAATGACGAAAACGGACGGATTTTTCAGGATTTTACTACATACGAACGCTTTTCACATTCTCCCGTGCAACGGGGCTGCTAGTCCTCCTTTGATGCAAAATCTTAAGTTCCTAGCTCATGTCCAAGGCACCAAAGAAGGGTAAAAAGTCAATAATCGATACCTAAAACGTGAATTTTGCTACTTCTTACTGGCTATTACATCAACTTAGAAGCTTCATCTGTGTTCTACTATGGTGCTTTTAGTGTCTCCGCATACCGCAGCACGCGACATAGCTTTGCAGACGATAAATGTAACCGTTTCAGACAGAAGTGCGGCCAGTGTGACGATCTGGCCTTAAGTCGATTCGATAACAAATAAGGAAAACGGACGGATTTCTCAGGTTTTTGCTACATATGAACACTTTTCACATTCTCCCGTGCAACGCCGATGCTAGTCCTCCTTTCATGCAAAATCATAAGTTCCTAGCTCATGTCCAAGGCATCAAAGAAGGGTAAAAGGTCAATAATCGATACCTAAAACTTGAATTGTACTACTTCTTACTGGCTTCTACATCAATTTAGAAGCTTCATCTGTGTTCTACTATGGTGTTTTTAGAGTCTCCGCATACCGCAGCACGCGACATAGCTTTGCAGACGAAAAATACAACCATTTCAGAGAAAAGAGCGGCCAATGTGACGATCTGGCTTTAAGTCGATTCGATAACAAATGACGAAAACGGACGGATTTCTCAGGATTTTACTACATACGAACGCTTTTCACATTCTCCCGTGCTACGGGGCTGCTAGTCCTCCTTTGATGCAAAATCTTAAGTTCGTAGCTCATGTCGAAGGCACCAAAGAAGGGTAAAAAGTCAATAATCGATACCTAAAGCTTCAATTTTTCTACTTCTTACTGGCTATTACATCAACTTAGAAGCTTCATCTGTGTTTTACTATGGTGCTTTTAGTGTCTCCGCATACCGCATAACGCGACATAGCTTTGCAGACGATAAAGGCAACCGTTTCAGACAGAAGTGCGGTGAGTGTGACGATCTGGCTTTAAGTCGATTCGATAACAAATGACGAAAACGGACAGATTTCTCAGGTTTTTACTAGATACGAACGCTTTTCACATTCTCCCGTGCAACGCGGCTGCTAGTCCTCTTTTCATGCAATATCATAAGTTCCTAGCTCAAGTCCAAGGCACCAAAGAAGGGTAAAAAGTCAATAACCTATACCTAAAACTTGAATTGTACTACTTCTTACTGGCTATTACATCAATTTAGAAGCTTCATCTGTGTTCTACTATGGTGTTTTTAGTGTCTCCGCATACCGCAGCACGCGACATTGCTTTGCAGACGAAAAATACAACCATTTCAGAGAAAAGAGCGGCCAATGTGACGATCTGGCTTTAAGTCGATTCGATAACAAATGACGAAAACGGACGGATTTCTCAGGATTTTACTACATACGAACGCTTTTCACATTCTCCCGTGCAACGCGGCTGCTAGTCCTCTTTTCATGCAATATCATAAGTTCCTAGCTCATGTCCAAGGCACCAAAGAAGGGTAAAAAGTCAATAATCGATACCTAAAGCATGAATTTTTTTACTTCTTACTGGCTATTACATCAACTTAGAAGCTTCATCTGTGTTTTATTATGGTGCTTTTAGTGTCTCCGCATACCGCAGCAAGCGACGTAGCTTTGCACTCGATACGTACAACCATTTTAGAGAGATGAGCGGACAATGTGACGATCTGGCTTTAAGTCGATTCGATAACAAATGACGAAAACGGACAGATTTCTCAGGTTCTTACTACATATGAAAATTTTTCACATTCTCCCGTGCAACGCGGCTGTTAGTCCTCGTTTGATGCAAAATCTTAACTTCCTAGCTCATGTCCAAGGCACCAAAGAAGGGTAAAAAGTCAATAATCGATACGTAAAACTTGAATTGTACTAACTTCTTACTGGGTATTACATCAACTTAGAAGCTTCATCTGTGTTGTACTATGGTGCTTATAGTGTCTCCGCATACCACAGCACGCGACATAGCTTTGCAGACAATAAGTACAACCCTTTCAGAGAGAAGAGCGGCCAATGTGACGATCTGGCTTTAAGTCGATTCGATAACAAATGACGATCACGGAAGGATTTCTCTGGTTTTTACTACATATGAACACTTCTCACATTCTCCCATGCAACTCGGCTCCTAGTCCTCCTTTCATGCAGAACCTTAAGGTCCTAGCTCATGTCGAAGGCACCAAAGCCAGATAAAAAGTCAATAATCGATACCTGAAACTTGAATTGTACTACTTCTTACTGGCAATTACATCAACTTAGAAGCTTCATCTGTGTTCTACTATGGTGCTTTTGGTGTCTTCGCATACTGCAGCACGCGACATAGCTTTTCAGACGATAAGTACAACCATTTTAGAGAGAAGTTCGGCCAATGTAACGATCGGGCTTTAAGTCGATTCGATAACAAATGACGAAAACGGACGGATTTCTCAGGTTTTTACTACATATGAACACTTTTCACATTCTCCCGTGCACCTCGGCTCCTAGTCCTCCTTTCAAGCAGAATCTTAAGGTCCTAGCTCATGTCCAAGACAGCAAAGAAGGGTAAAAAGACAATAATCGATACCGAAAACTTGAATTGTACTACTTCTTACTGGCTATACATCAACTTAGAAGCTTCATCTGTGTTCTACTATGGTGCTTTTAGGGTCTCCGCATACCGCAGCACGCGACATAGCTTTGCAGACAATAAATGTAACCGTTTCAGACAGAAGAGCGGCCAATGTGACGACCTGGCTTTAAGTCGATTCGATAACAAATGACGAAAGCGGACAGATTTCTCAGGTTTTTACTACATATGAAAACTTTTCACATTCTCCCGTGCAACGGGGCTGCTAGTCCTCCTTTGATGCAAAATCTTAAGTTCCTAGCTCATGTCCAAGGCACCAAAGAAGGGTAAAAAGTCAATAACCAATACCTAAAACTTGAATTTTGCTACTTCTTACTGGCTATTACATCAACTTAGAAGCTTCATCTGTGTTCTACTATGGTGCTTTTAGTGTCTCCGCATACCGCAGCGCGCGACATAGCTTTGCAGACGATAAATGTAACCGTTTCAGACAGAAGTGCGGCCAGTGTGACGATCTGGCTTTAAGTCGATTCGATAACAAATAAGGAAAACGGACAGATTTCTCAGTTTTTTGCTACATATGAACACTTTTCACATTCTCCCGTGCAACGCCGATGCCAGTCCTCCTTTCATGCAAAATCATAAGTTCCTAGCTCATGTCCAGGGCATCAAAGAAGGGTAAAAAGTCAATAATCGACACCTAAAACTTGAATTGTACTACTTCTTACTGGCTATTACTTCAACTTAGAAGCTTCATCTGTGTTCTACTATGGTGCTTTTAGTGTCTCCGCATACCGCAGCACGCGACATAGCTTTGCAGACGACAAGTACAACCGTTTCAGAGAGAAGAGCGGTCAATGTGACGATCTGGCTTTAAGTCGATTCGATAACAAATGACGAAAACGGACAGATTTCTCAGGTTTTTACTACTTATGAAAACTTTTCACATTCTCCCGTGCAACGCGGCTGCTAATCCTCCTTTCATGCAAAACCTTACGTTCCTAGCACATGTATAAGGCAACAAAGACGAGTAGAAAGTCAATAATGGATACCTAAACCTTGAATTGTACTACTTCTTACAGGCTTCTACATCAATTTAGAAGCTTCATCTGTGTTCTACTATGGTGTTTTTAGTGTCTCCGCATACCGCAGCACGCGACATAGCTTTGCAGACGAAAAATACAACCATTTCAGAGAAAAGAGCGGCCAATGAGACGATCTGGCTTTAAGTCGATTCGATAACAAATGACGAAAACGGACTGATTTCTCAGGATTTTACTACATACGAACGCTTTTCACATTCTCCCGTGCAACGGGGCTGCTAGTCCTCCTTTGATGCAAAATCTTAAGTTCGTAGCTCATGTCGAAGGCACCAAAGAAGGGTAAAAAGTCAATAATCGATACCTAAAACTTGAATTGTACTACTTCTTACTGGCTATTACATCAACTTAGAAGCTTCATCTGTGTTCTACTATGGTGCTTTTAGTGTCTCCGCATACCGCAGCACACGACATAGCTTTGCAGACGATAAATGCAACCGTTTCAGACAGACGTGCGGTCAGTGTGACGATCTGGCTTCAAGTCGATTTGATAACAAATGACCAAAACGGAAAGATTTCTCAGGTTTTTAATACTTATGAAAACTTTTCACATTCTCCCGTGCAACGCGGCTGCTAGTCATCCTTTCATGCAAAACCTTAAGGTCCTAGATCATGTCCAAGGCACCAAAGATAGCTAAAAAGTCAATAACCGATACCTAAAACTTGAACTGTACTACTTCTTACTGGATATTACATCAACTTAGAAGCTTCATCTGTGTTCCACTATGGTGCTTTTAGTGTCTCCGCATACCGCAGCACGCGACATTGCTTTGCAGACGATAAGTACAACCGTTGTCGAGAGAAGAGCGGCCAATGTGACGATCTGGCTTTAAGTCGATTCGATAACAAATGACGAAAACGGAGGGATTTCTCAGGTTTTTACTACATATGAACACTTTCCACATTCTCCCGTGCAACGCGGCTGCTGGTCCTCCTTTCATGCAAAACCTTAAGTTCCTAGCTCATGTCCAAGCCACCAAAGAAGGGTAAAAAGTCAAGAATGGATACATAAAACTTGAATTGTACTACTTCTTACTGGCTATTACCTCAACTTAGAAGCTTCATCTGTGTTCTACTATGGTTCTTTTAGTGTCTCCGCATACCGCAGCACGCGACATAGCCTTGCAGACGATAAATGTAACAGTTTCAGACAGAAGTGCGGCCAATGTGACGATCTGGCTTTAAGTCGATTCGATAACAAATAACGAAAACGGACGGATTTCTCAGGTTTTTACTACATACGAACACTTTTCACATTCTCCCGTGCAACGCCGATGCTAGTCCTCCTTTCATGCAAAATCATAAGTTCGTAGCTCATTTCCAAGGCACCAAAGCCAGCTAAAAAGTC
Organism: Schistocerca gregaria; assembly: GCF_023897955.1. Taxonomy (NCBI): domain Eukaryota; kingdom Metazoa; phylum Arthropoda; class Insecta; order Orthoptera; family Acrididae; genus Schistocerca; species Schistocerca gregaria. The sequence goes on along the minus strand of NW_026061844.1, from coordinate 2,344,824 downwards.
AATAACCGATACCTAAAACTTGAATTGTACTGCTTCTTACTGGCTATTACATCAACTTAGAAGCTTCATCTGTGTTCTACTACGGTGCCTTTCGTGTCTCCGCATACCGCAGCACGCGACATAGCTTTGCAGACGATAAGTACAAACGTTTCAGTGAGAAGAGCTGCCAATGTGACGATCTGACTTTAAGTAGATTCGATAATAAATGACGAAAACGGACAGATTTCTCAGGTTCTTACTACATAGGAAAATTTTTCACATTCTCCCGTGCAACGCGGCTGTTAGTCCTCGTTTGATGCAAAATCTTAAGTTCCTAGCTCATGTCCAAGGCACCAAAGAAGGGTAAAAAGTCAATAATCGATACGTAAAACTTGAATTGTACTACTTCTTACTGGGTATTACATCAACTTAGAAGCTTCATCTGTGTTGTACTATGGTGCTTATAGTGTCTCCGCATACCACAGCACGCGACATAGCTTTGCAGACAATAAGTACAACCCTCTCAGAGAGAAGAGCGGCCAATGTGACGATCTGGCTTTAAGTCGATTCGATAACAAACGACGAAAACGGACGGATTTCTCAGGTTTTTACTACATATGAACACTTCTCACATTCTCCCGTGCAACTCGGCTCCTAGTCCTCCTTTCATGCAGAACCTTAAGGTCCTAGCTCATGTCGAAGGCACCAAAGCCAGCTAAAAAGTCAATAATCGATACCTGAAACTTGAATTGTACTACTTCTTACTCGCAATTACATCAACTTAGAAGCTTCATCTGTGTTCTACTATGGTGCTTTTGGTGTCTTCGCATACTGCAGCACGCGACATAGCTTTTCAGACGATAAGTACAACCATTTTAGAGAAAAGTTCGGCCAATGTGACGATCGGGCTTTAAGTCGACTCGATAACAAATGACGAAAACGGACGGATTTCTCAGGTTTTTACTACATATGAACACTTTTCACATTCTCCCGTGCACCTCGGCTCCTAGTCCTCCTTTCATGCAGAATCTTATGGTCCTAGCTCATGTCCAAGACAGCAAAGAAGGGTAAAAAGACAATAATCGATACCGAAAACTTGAATTGTACTACTTCTTACTGGCTATACATCAACTTAGAAGCTTCATCTGTGTTCTACTATGGTGCTTTTAGTGTCTCCGCATTCCGCAGCACGCGACATAGCTTTGCAGACAATAAATGTAACCGTTTCAGACAGAAGAGCGGCCAATGTGACGACCTGGCTTTAAGTCGATTCGATAACAAATGACGAAAGCGGACAGATTTCTCAGGTTTTTACTACATATGAAAACTTCTCACATTCTCCCGTGCAACGGGGCTGCTAGTCCTCCTTTGATGCAAAATCTTAAGTTCCTAGCTCATGTCCAAGGCACCAAAGAAGGGTAAAAAGTCAATAATCAATACCTAAAACTTGAATTTTGCTACTTCTTACTGGCTATTACATCAACTTAGAAGCTTCATCTGTGTTCTACTATGGTGCTTTTAGGGTCTCCGCATACCGCAGCGCGCGACATAGCTTTGCAGACGATAAATGTAACCGTTTCAGACAGAAGTGCGGCCAGTGTGACGATCTGGCTTTAAGTCGATTCGATAACAAATAAGGAAAACGGACGGATTTCTCAGGTTTTTGCTACATATGAACACTTTTCACATTCTCCCGTGTAACGCCGATGCCAGTCCTCCTTTCATGCAAAATCATAAGTTCCTAGCTCATGTCCAGGGCATCAAAGAAGGGTAAAAAGTCAATAATCGACACCTAAAACTTGAATTGTACTACTTCTTACTGGCTATTACATCAACTTAGAAGCTTCATCTGTGTTCTACTATGGTGCTTTTAGTGTCTCCGCATACCGCAGCACGCGACATAGCTTTGCAGACGACAAGTACAACCGTTTCAGAGAGAAGAGCGGTCAATGTGACGATCTGGCTTTAAGTCGATTCGATAACAAATGACGAAAACGGACAGATTTCTCAGGTTTTTACTACTTATGAAAACTTTTCACATTCTCCCGTGCAACGCGGCTGCTAATCCTCCTTTCATGCAAAACCTTACGTTCCTAGCTCATGTATAAGGCAACAAAGACGGGTAGAAAGTCAATAATGAATACCTAAACCTTGAATTGTACTACTTCTTACAGGCTTCTACATCAATTTAGAAGCTTCATCTGTGTTCTACTATGGTGTTTTTAGTGTCTCCGCATACCGCAGCACGCGACATAGCTTTGCAGACGAAAAATACAACCATTTCAGAGAAAAGAGCGGCCAGTGAGACGATCTGGCTTTAAGTCGATTCGATAACAAATGACGAAAACGGACTGATTTCTCAGGATTTTACTACATACGAACGCTTTTCACATTCTCCCGTGCAACGGGGCTGCTAGTCCTCCTTTGATGCAAAATCTTAAGTTCCTAGCTCATGTCCAAGGCATCAAAGAAGGATAAAAAGTCAATAATCGATACCAAAAACTTGAATTGTACTACTTCATACTGGCTATTACATTAACATAGAAGCTTCATCTGTGTTCTACTATGGTGCTTTCAGTGTCTCCGCATACCGCAGCACGCGACGTAGCTTTGCAGACGATAAATGTAACCGTTTCAGACAGAAGTGCGGCCAGTGTGACGATCTGGCTTTAAGTCGATTCGATAACAAATGACGAAAACGGACGGATTTCTCAGGTTTTTACTACATATGAACACTTTTCTCATTCTCCCGTGCAACGCGGCTGCTAGTCCTCCTTTCATGCAAAATCATAAGTTCCTAGCTCATGTACAAGGCACCAAAGAAGGGTAAAAAAACAATAATCGATACTTAAAACTTGAATTGTACTACTTCTTACTGGCTATTACATCAACTTAGAAGCTTCATCTGTGTTCTATTATGGTGCTTTTAGTGTCTCCGCATACCGCAGCACGCGACATAGCTTTTCAGACGATATGTACAACCGTTTCAGAGAGAAGAGCGGAGAATGTGACGATCTGGCTTTAAGTCGATTCGATAACAAATGACGAAAACGGACAGATTTCGCAGGTTTTTACTACTTATGAAAACTTTTCACATTCTCCCGTGCAACGCGGCTGCTAATCCTCCTTTCATGCAAAACCTTACGTTCCTAGCTCATGTCCAAGGCACCAAAGAAGGGTAGGAAGTCAATAATCGATACCTAAAACTTGAATTGCACTACTTCTTACTGGCTATTACATCAACTTAGAAGTTTCATCTGTGTTCTACTATGGTGCTTTTAGTGTCTCCGCATACCGCAGCACGCGACATAGATTTGCAGACGATAAATGTAACCGTTTCAGACAGAAGTGCGGCCAGTGTAACGATCTGGCTTTAAGTCGATTCGATAACAAATAACGAAAACGGACGGATTTCTCAGGTTTTTGGTACATATGAACACTTTTCACATTCTCCCGTGCAACGCGGCTGCTACTCCTCCTTTCATGCAAAATCATAAATTCCTAGCTCATGTCCAAGGCACCAAAGAAGGGTAAAAAGTCTATAATCGATACCTAAAACTTGAATTGTACTACTTCTTACTGGATATTACATCAGCTTAGAAGCTTCATCTGTGTTCTACTATGGTGCTTTTAGTGTCTCCGCATACCGCAACACGCGACATAGCTTTGCAGACGACAAGTACAACCGTTTTAGAGAGAAGAGCGGCCAATGGGACGATCTGGCTTTAAGTCGATTCGATAACAAATGACGAAAACGGACGGATTTCTCAGGTTTTTACTACTTATGAAAACTTTTCACATTCTCCCGTGCAACGCGGCTGCTGGTCCTCCTTTCATGCAAAACCTTACGTTCCTAGCTCATGTATAAGGCAACAAAGAAGGGTAGAAAGTCAATAATGGATACCTAAAACTTGAATTGTACTACTTCTTACTGGCTATTACATCAATTTAGAAGCTTTATCTGTGATCTACTATGGTGCTTTTAGTGTCTCCGCATACCGCAGCACGTGACATAGCTTTGCAGACGAAAAATACAAACATTTCAGTAAGAAGAGCGGCCAATTGGACGATCTTGCTTTAAGTCGATTCGATAACAAATGACGAAAACGGACGGATTTCTCAGGTTTTTACTACATCTGACCACTTTCCACATTCTCCGGTGCAACGCGGCTGCTAGTCCCACTTTCATGCAAAATCTTAAGTTCCTAGCTCATGTCCAAGGCACCAAAGAAGGGTAAAAAGTCTATAATCGCTACCTAAATCTTGAATTGTACTACTTCTTACTGGCTATTACATGAACTTAGAAGCTTGATCTGTGTTCTACTATGGTGCTTTTAGTGTCTCCGCATACCGCAGCACGCGACATAGCTTTGCAGACGACAAGTACAACCGTTTCAGAGAGAAGAGCGGCCAATGCGACGATCTGGCTTTAAGTCGATTCGATAACAAATGACGAAAGCGGACTGATTTCTCAGGTTTTTGCTACTTATGAAAACTCTTCACATTCTCCCGTGCAACGCGGCTGCTAATCCTCCTTTCATGCAAAACCTTACGTTCCTAGCTCATGTATAAGGCAACAAAGAAGGGTAGAAAGTCAATAATGGATACCTAAAACTTGAATTGTACTACTTCTTACTGGCTATTACATCAATTTAGAAGCTTCATCTGTGTTCTACTATGGTGCTTTTAGTGTCTCCGCATACCGCAGCACGCGACATAGCTTTGCAGACGAAAAATACAACCATTTCAGTAGGAAGAGCGGCCAATGTGACGATCTGGCTTTAAGTCGATTCGATAACAAATGACGAAAACGGACGGATTTCTCAGGTTTTTACTACATATGACCACTTTCCACATTCTCCCGTGCAACGCGGCTGCTAGTCCCACTTTCATGCAAAATCGTAAGTTCCTAGCTCATGTCCAAGGTACCAAAGAAGGGTAAAAAGTCAATAATCGATACCTAAAACTTGAATTGTACTACTCCTTACTGGCTATTACATCAACTTAGAAGCTTCATCTGTGTTCTACTATGGTGCTTTTGGTGTCTTCGCATACTGCAGAACGCGACATAGCTTTTCAGACGATAAGTACAACCATTTTAGGGAGAAGTGCGGTCAATGTGACGATCTGGCTTTAAGTCGATTCGATAACAAATGACGAAAACGGACTGATTTCACAGGTTCTTACTACATATGAAAATTTTTCACATTCTCCTGTGCACCGCGGCTGTTATTCCTCGTTTGATGCAAAATCTTAAGTTCCTAGCTCAAGTCCAAGGCACCAAAGAAGGGTAAAAAGTCAATAATCGATACGTAAAACTTGAATTTTACTTCTTCTTACTGGCTATTACATCAACTTAGAAGCTTCATCTGTGTTCTACTATGGTGCTTTTAGTGTCTCCGCATACCGCAGCACGCGACATAGCTTTGCAGATGATATGACACCCGTTTCAGAGAGAAGAGCGGCCAATGTGACGATCTGGCTTTAATTCGATTAGATAACAAATGACGAAAACGGACGGATTTCACAGGTTTTTAATACATATGACCACTTTCCACATTCTCCCGTGCAACGCGGCTGCTAGTCCCACTTTCATGCAAAATCTTAAGTTCCTAGCTGATGTCCAAGGTACCAAAGAAGGGTAAAAAGTCAATAATCGATACCTAAAACTTGAATTGTACTACTTCTTACTGGCTATTACATCAACTTAGAAGCTTCATCTGTGTTCTACAATGGTGCTTTTGGCGTCTTCGCATACTGCAGCACGGGACATAGCTTTTCAGACGATAAGTACAACCATTTTAGAAAGAAGAGCGGCCAATGTGACGATCGTTCTTTAAGTCGATTCGATAACAATTGACGAATACGGACGGATTTGTCAGGTTTTTACTACATATGAACACTTTTCACATTCTCCCGTGCAACTCGGCTGCTAGTCCTCCTTTCATGCACAATCTTAAGGTCCTAGCTCATGTCCAAGGCAGCAAAGAAGGGTAAAAAGTCAATAATCGATACCTAAAACTTGAATTGTACTACTTTTGAATGGCTATTACATCAACTTAGATGCTTCATCTGTGTTCTACTATGGTGCTATTAGCGTCTCCGCATATCGCAGCACGCGACATTGCTTTGCAGACGATAAGTACAACCGTTTCAGAGAGAAGAGCGGCCAATGTGTAGATCTGGCTTTAAGTCGATTCGATAACAAATGACGAAAACGGACGGATTTTTCAGGGATTTTACTACATATGAAAACTTTTCATATTCTCCCGTGCAACGCAGCTGCTAGTCCCCCTTTCATGCAAAATCTTAAGTTCCTAGCTCATGTCCAAGGCACCAAAGAAGGGTAAGAAGTCAATAATCGATACCTAAAACTTGAATTGTACTACTTCTTACTGGCTATTACATCAACTTAGAAGCTTCATCTGTGTTCTACTATGGTGCTTTTAGTGTCTCCGCATACCGCAGCACGCGACATAGCTTTGCAGACGACAAGTACAACCGTTTCAGAGAGAAGAGCGGCCAATGTGACGATCTGGCTTTAAGTCGATTCGATAACAAATGACGAAAACGGACGGATTTCTCTGGTTATTACTACATACGAACGCTTTTCACATTCTCCCGTGCAACGGGGCTGCTAGTCCTCCTTTGATGCAAAATCTTAAGTTCGTAGCTCATGTCGAAGGCACCAAAGAAGGGTAAAATGTCAATAATCTATACCTAAAGCTTGAATTTTTTTACTTCTTACTGGCTATTACATCAACTTAGAAGCTTCATCTGTGTTCTATTATGGTGCTTTTAGTGTCTCCGCATACCGCAGCACGCGACATAGCTTTGCAGACGATATGACAACCGTTTCAGAGAGAAGAGCGGCCAATGTGACGATCTGGCTTTAAGTCGATTCGATAACAAATGACGACAACGGAGGGATTTCTCATGTTTTTACAACATATGAACACTTTTCTCATTCTCCCGTGCAACGCGGCTGCTAGTCCTCCTTTCATGCAAAATCATAAGTTCCTAGCTCATGTACAAGGCACCAAAGAAGGGTAGAAAGTCAATAATCGATACGTAAAACTTGAATTTTACCACATCTTACTGGCTATTACATCAACTTAGAAGCTTCATCTGTGTTCTACTATGGTGCTTATAGTGTCTCCGCATACCACAGCACGCGACATAGCTTTGCAGACAATAAGTACAACCCTTTCAGAGAGAAGAGCGGCCAATGTGACGATCTGGCTTTAAGTCGATTCGATAACAAACGACGAAAACGGACGGACTTCTCAGGTTTTTACTATATATGAACACTTTTCACATTCTCCCGTGCAACTCGGCTCCTAGTCCTCCTTTCATGCAGAACCTTAAGGTCCTAGCTCATGTCGAAGGCACGAAAGCCAGCTAAAAAGTCAATAATAGATTCCTGAAACTTGAATTGTACTACTTCTTACTGGCAATTACATCAACTTAGAAGCTTCATCTGTGTTCTATTATAGTGCTTTTAGTGTCTCCGCATACCGCAGCACGCGACATAGCTTTGCAGACGATATGACAACCGTTTCAGAGAGAAGAGCGGCCAATGTGACGATCTGGCTTTAAGTCGATTCGATAACAAATGACGAAAACGGACGGATTTCTCAGGTTTTTAATACATATGACCACTTTCCACATTCTCCCGTGCAACGCGGCTGCTAGTCGCACTTTAATGCAAAATCTTAAGTTCCTAGCTGATGTCCAAGGTACCAAAGAAGGGTAAAAAGTCAATAATCGATACCTAAAACTTGAATTGTACTACTTTTGAATGGCTATTACATCAACTTAGATGCTTCATCTGTGTTCTACTATAGTGCTTTTAGCGTCTCCGCATACCGCAGAACGCGACATTGCTTTGCTGACGTTAAGTACAACCGTTTCAGAGAGAAGAGCGGCCAATGTGACGATCTGGCTTTAAGTCGATTCGATAACAAATGACGAAAACGGACGGATTTCTCAGGTTTTTGCTACATATGAACACTTTTCACATTCTAGCGTGCAACGCGGCTGCTACTCCTCCTTTCATGCAAAATCATAAGTTCCTAGCTCATGTCCAAGGCACCAAAGAAGGGTAAAAATTCAATAATCGATACCTAAAACTTGAACTGTACTACTACTTACTGGCTATTACATCAACTTAGAAGTTTCATCAGTGTTCTACTATGGTGCTTTTAGTGTCTCCGCATACCGCAGCACGCGACATAGCTTTGCAGACGAAAAATACAACCATTTCAGAGAGAAGAGCGGCCAATGTGACGATCTGGCTTTAAGTCGATTCGATAACAAATGACGATAACGGACGGATTTCTCAGGTTTTTACTACATACGAACGCTTTTCACATTCTCCCGTGCGACGGTGCTGCTAGTCCTCCTTTGATGCAAAATCTTAAGTTCGTAGCTCATGTCGAATGCACCAAAGAAGTGTAAGAAGTCAATATTCGATACCTAAAGCTTGAATTTTTCTACTTCTTACTGGCAATTACATCAACTTAGAAGCTTCATCTGTGTTCTACTATGGTGCTTTTAGTGTCTCCGCATACCGCAGCACGCGACATAGCTTTGTAGACGATAAATGTAACCGTTTCAGAGAGAAGAGCGGCCAGTGTGACGATCTGGCATTAAGTCGATTCGATAACACATGACGAAAACGGACGGATTTCTCAGGTTTTTACTACATATGAACGCTTTTCACATTCTCCCGTGCAACGCGGCTGCTAGTCCTCCTTTCATGCAATATCATAAGTTCCTAGCTCAAGTCCAAGGCACCAAAGAAGGGTAAAAATTCAATAACCTATACCTAAAACTTGAATTGTACTACTTCTTACTGGCTATTACTTTAACTTAGAAACTTCATCTGCGTTCTACTATGGTGCTTTTAGTGTCTCCACATACCGCAGCACGCGACATGGCTTTGCAGACGATAAATGTAACCGTTTCAGACAGAAGTACGGCCAATGTGACGATCTGGCTTTAAGTCGATTCGATAACAAATGACGAAAACGGACGGATTTCTCAAGGTTTTTGCTACATATGAACACTTTCCACATTCTCCCGTGCAACGCGGCTGCTAGTCCTCCTTTGATGCAAAATCTTAAGTTCCTAGCTCATGTCCAAGGCACCAAAGAAAGGTAAAAAGTCAATAATCGATACCTAAAACTTGAATTCTACTACTTCTTACTGGCTATTACATCAACTTAAAAGCTTCATCTGTGTTCCACTATGGTGCTTCTAGTGTCTCCGCATACCGCATCACGCGACATAGCTTTGCATACGATAAATGCAACCGTTTCAGACAGAAGTGCGGTGAGTGTGACGATCTGGCTTTAAGTCGATTCGATAACAAATGACGAAAACGGACGGATTTCTCAGGTTTTTACTACATACGAACGCTTTTCACATTCTCCCGTGCAACGCGACTGCTACTCCTCCTTTCATGCAAAATCATAAGTTCCTAGCTCATGTCCAATGCACCAAAGAAGGGTAAAAAGTCAATAATCGATACCTAAAGCTTGAATTTTTTTACTTCTTACTGGCTATTACATCAACTTAGAAGCTTCATCTGTGTTCTATTATGGTGCTTTTAGTGTCTCCGCATACCGCAGCACGCGACATAGCTTTGCAGACGATAATTACCACCGTTTCAGAGAGAAGAGCGGCCAATGTGACGATCTGGCTTTAAGTCGATTCGATAACAAATGACGAAAACGGACGGATTTCTCAGGTTTTTAATACATATGACCACTTTCCACATTCTCCCGTGCAACGCGGCTGCTAGTCCCACTTTAATGCAAAATCTTAAGTTCCTAGCTGATGTCCAAGGTACCAAAGAAGGGTAAAAAGTCAATAATCGATACCTAAAACTTGAATTGTACTACTTTTGAATGGCTATTACATCAACTTAGATGCTTCATCTGTGTTCTACTATGGTGCTTTTAGTGTCTCCGCATACCGCAGCACGCGACATTGCTTTGCTGACGTTAAGTACAACCGTTTCAGAGAGAAGAGCGGCCAATGTGACGATGTGGCTTTAAGTCGATTCGATAACAAATGACGAAAACGGACGGATTTCTGAGGGATTTTACTACATATGAACACTTTTCATATTCTCCCGTGCAACGCGGCTGCTAGTCCTCCTTTCATGCAAAATCTTAAGTTCCTAGCTCATGTCCAAGGCACCAAAGAAGGGTAAAAAGTCAATAATCGATACCTAAAACTTGAATTTTACTACTTCTTACTGGCTATTACATCAACTTAGAAGCTTCATCTGTGTTCTACTATGGTGCTTTTAGTGTCTCCGCATACCGCAGCACGCGACATAGCTTTGCAGACGATAAATGTAACCGTTTCAAACAGAAGTGCGGCCAGTGTGACGATCTGGCTTTAAGTCGATTCGATAACAAATTAGGAAAACGGAAGGATTTCTCAGGTTTTTGCTACATATGAACGCTTTTCACATTCTCCCGTGCAACGCGGCTGCTAGTCCTCCTTTCATGCAATATCATAAGTTCCTAGCTCAAGTCCAAGGCACCAAAGAAGGGTAAAAATTCAATAACCTATACCTAAAACTTGAATTGTACTACTTCTTACTGGCTATTACATTAACTTAGAAACTTCATCTGTGTTCTACTATGGTGCTTTTAGTGTCTCCACATACCGCAGCACGCGACATGGCTTTGCAGACGATAAATGTAACCGTTTCAGACAGAGGTACGGCCAATGTGACGATCTGGCTTTAAGTCGATTCGATAACAAATGACGAAAACGGACGGATTTCTCAAGGTTTTTGCTACATATGAACACTTTCCACATTCTCCCGTGCAACGCGGCTGCTAGTCCTCCTTTGATGCAAAATCTTAAGTTCCTAGCTCATGTCCAAGGCACCAAAGAAAGGTAAAAAGTCAATAATCGATACCTAAAACTTGAATTCTACTACTTCTTACTGGCTATTACATCAACTTAAAAGCTTCATCTGTGTTCCACTATGGTGCTTCTAGTGTCTCCGCATACCGCATCACGCGACATAGCTTTGCATACGATAAATGCAACCGTTTCAGACAGAAGTGCGGTGAGTGTGACGATCTGGCTTTAAGTCGATTCGATAACAAATGACGAAAACGGACGGATTTCTCAGGTTTTTACTACATACGAACGCTTTTCACATTCTCCCGTGCAACGCGGCTGCTAGTCCTCTTTTCATGCAATATCATAAGTTCCTAGCTCAAGTCCAAGGCACCAAAGAAGGGTAAAAAGTCAATAACCTATACCTAAAACTTGAATTGTACTACTTCTTACTGGCTATTACATCAATTTAGAAGCTTCATCTGTGTTCTACTATGGTGTTTTTAGTGTCTCCGCATACCGCAGCACGCGACATAGCTTTGCAGACGAAAAATACAACCATTTCAGAGAAAAGAGGGGCCAATGTGACGATCTGGCTTTAAGTCGATTCGATAACAAATGACGAAAACGGACGGATTTCTCAGGATTTTACTACATACGAACGCTTTTCACATTCTCCCGTGCAACGGGGCTGCTAGTCCTCCTTTGATGCAAAATCTTAAGTTCCTAGCTCATGTCCAAGGCACCAAAGAAGGGTAAAAAGTCAATAATCGATACCTAAAACGTGAATTTTGCTACTTCTTACTGGCTATTACATCAACTTAGAAGCTTCATCTGTGTTCTACTATGGTGCTTTTAGTGTCTCCGCATACCGCAGCACGCGACATAGCTTTGCAGACGATAAATGTAACCGTTTCAGACAGAAGTGCGGCCAGTGTGACGATATGGCCTTAAGTCGATTCGATAACAAATGAGGAAAACGGACGGATTTCTCAGGTTTTTGCTACATATGAACACTGTTCACATTCTCCCGTGCAACGCCGATGCTAGTCCTCCTTTCATGCAAAATCATAAGTTCCTAGCTCATGTCCAAGGCATCAAAGAAGGGTAAAAGGTCAATAATCGATACCTAAAGCATGAATTTTTTTACTTCTTACTGGCTATTACATCAACTTAGAAGCTTCATCTGTGTTTTATTATGGTGCTTTTAGTGTCTCCGCATACCGCAGCAAGCGACTTAGCTTTGCACACGATACGTACAACCATTTTAGAGAGAAGAGCGGACAATGTGACGATCTGGCTTTAAGTCGATTCGATAACAAATGAAGAAAACGGACAGATTTCTCTGGTTCTTACTACATATGAAAATTTTTCACATTCTCCCGTGCAACGCGGCTGTTAGTCCTCGTTTGATGCAAAATCTTAAGTTCCTAGCTCATGTCCAAGGCACCAAAGAAGGGTAAAAAGTCATTTATCGATACGTAAAACTTGAATTGTACTACTTCTTACTGGGTATTACATCAACTTAGAAGCTTCATCTGTGTTGTACTATGGTGCTTATAGTGTCTCCGCATACCACAGCACGCGACATAGCTTTGCAGACAATAAGTACAACCCTTTCAGAGAGAAGAGCGGCCAATGTGACGATCTGGCTTTAAGTCGATTCGATAACAAACGACGAAAACGGACGGATTTCTCAGGTTTTTACTACGTATGAACACTTCTTACATTCTCCCGTGCAACTCGGCTCCTAGTCCTCCTTTCATGCAGAACCTTAAGGTCCTAGCTCATGTCGAAGGCACCAAAGCCAGCTAAAAAGTCAATAATCGATACCTGAAACTTGAATTGTACTACTTCTTACTGGCAATTACAACAACTTAGAAGCTTCATCTGTGTTCTACTATGGTGCTTTTGGTGTCTTCGCATACTGCAGCACGCGACATAGCTTTTCAGACGATAAGTACAACCATTTTAGAGAGAAGAGCGGCCAATGTGACGATCGGGCTTTAAGTCGATTCGATAACAAATGACGAAAACGGACGAATTTCTCAGGTTTTTACTACATATGAACACTTTTCACATTCTCCCGTGCAACTCGGCTGCTAGTCCTCCTTTCATGCAAAATCTTAAGGTCCTAGCTCATGTCCAAGACACAAAGAAGGGTAAAAAGTCAATAATCGATAACTAAAACTTGAATTGTACTTCTTCTTACTGGCTATACATCAACTTAGAAGCTTCATCTGTGTTCTACTATGGTGCTTTTAGTGTCTCCGCATACCGCAGCACGCGACATAGCTTTGCAGACAGTAAATGTAACCGTTTCAGACAGAAGAGCGGCCAATGTGACGACCTGGCTTTAAGTCGATTCGATAACAAATGACGAAAGCGGACAGATTTCTCAGGTTTTTACTACATATGAAAACTTTTCACATTCTCCCGTGCAACGGGGCTGCTAGTCCTCCTTTGATGCAAAATCTTAAGTTCCTAGCTCATGTCCAAGGCACCAAAGAAGGGTAAAAAGTCAATAATCGATACCTAAAACTTGAATTGTACTACTTCTTACTGGATATTACATCAACTTAGAAGCTTCATCTGTGTTCTAATATGGTGCTTTTAGTGTCTCCGCATACCGCAGCACGCGACATAGCTTTGCAGACGATAAATGTAACCGTTTCAGACAGAAGTGCGGCCAGTGTGACGATCTGGCTTTAAGTCGATTCGATAACAAATAAGGAAAACGGACGGATTTCTCAGGTTTTTGCTACATATGAACACTTTTCACATTCTGCCGTGCAACGCGGCTGCTAGTCCTCCTTTCATGCAAAATCTTAAGTTCCTAGCTTATGTCCAAGGCTGCAAAGAAGGGTAAAAAGTCAATAATCGATACCTAAAACTTGAATTGTACTACTTCTTACTGGCTATTACATCAACTTAGAAGCTTCATCTGTGTTCTACTATGGTGCTTTTAGTGTCTCCGCATACCGCAGCACACGACATAGCTTTGCAGACGATAAATGCAACCGTTTCAGACAGAAGTGCGGTCAGTGTGACGATCTGGCTTCAAGTCGATTTGATAACAAATGACCAAAACGGACAGATTTCTCAGGTTTTTAAAACTTATGGAAACTTTTCATATTCTCCCGTGCAACGGGGCTGCTAGTCATCCTTTCATGCAAAACCTTAAGGTCCTAGATCATGTCCAAGACACCAAAGATAGCTAAAAAGTCAATAACCGATACCTAAAACTTGAACTGTACTACTTCTTACTGGATATTACATCACCTTAGAAGCTTCATCTGTGTTCCACTATGGTGCTTTTAGTGTCTCCGCATACCGCAGCACGCGACATTGCTTTGCAGACGATAAGTACAACCGTTGTCGAGAGAAGAGCGGCCAATGTGACGATCTGGCTTTAAGTCGATTCGATAACAAATGACGAAAACGGAGGGATTTCTCAGGTTTTTACTACATATGAACACTTTCCACATTCTCCCGTGCAACGCGGCTGCTGGTCTTCCTTTCATGCAAAACCTTAAGTTCCTAGCTCATGTCCAAGCCACCAAAGAAGGGTAAAAAGTCAAGAATGGATACCTAAAACTTGAATTGTACTACTTCTTACTGGCTATTACCTCAACTTAGAAGCTTCATCTGTGTTCTACTATGGTGCTTTTAGTGTCTCCGCATACCGCAGCACGCGACATAGCCTTGCAGACGATAAATGTAACAGTTTCAGACAGAAGTGCGGCCAATGTGACAATCTGGCTTTAAGTCGATTCGATAACAAATAACGAAAACGGACGGATTTCTCAGGTTTTTGCTACACATGAACACTTCTCACATTCTCCCGTGCAACTCGCCTCCTAGTCCTCCTTTCATGCAGAACCCTAAGGTCCTAGCTCATGTCGAAGGCACCAAAGCCAGCTAAAAAGTCAATAATCGATACCTGAAACTTGAATTGTACTACTTCTTACTGGCAATTACATCAACTTAGAAGCTTCATCTGTGTTCTACTATGGTGCTTTTGGTGTCTTCGCATACTGCAGCACGCGACATAGCTTTTCAGACGATAAGTACAACCATTTTAGAGAGAAGTTCGGCCAATGTGACGATCGGGCTTTAAGTCGATTCGATAACAAATGACGAAAACGGACGGATTTCTCAGGTTTTTACTACATATGAACACTTTTCACATTCTCCCGTGCACCTCGGCTCCTAGTCCTCCTTTCATGCAGAATCTTAAGGTCCTAGCTCATGTCCAAGACAGCAAAAAAGGGTAAAAAGACAATAATCGATACCGAAAACTTGAATTGTACTACTTCTTACTGGCTATACATCAACTTAGAAGCTTCATCTGTGTTCTACTATGGTGCTTTTAGTGTCTCCGCATACCGCATCACGCGACATAGCTTTGCAGACGATAAATGCAACCGTTTCAGACAGAAGTGCGGTGAGTGTGACGATCTGGCTTTAAGTCGATTCGATAACAAATGACGAAAACGGACGGATTTCTCAGGTTTTTGCTACATACGAACGCTTTTCACATTCTCCCGTGCAACGCGGCTGCTACTCCTCCTTTCATGCAAAATCATAAGTTCCTAGCTCATGTCCAAGGCACCAAAGAAGGGTAAAAAGTCAATAATCGATACCTAAAGCATGAATTTTTTTACTTCTTACTGGCTATTACATCAACTTAGAAGCTTCATCTGTGTTTTATTATGGTGCTTTTAGTGTCTCCGCATACCGCAGCAAGCGACTTAGCTTTGCACACGATACGTACAACCATTTTAGAGAGAAGAGCGGACAATGTGACGATCTGGCTTTAAGTCGATTCGATAACAAATGACGAAAACCGACGGATTTCTCAGGTTTTTACTACATATGAACACTTTCCAAATTCTCCCGTGCAACGCGGCTGCTAATCCTCCTTTCATGCAAAATCTTAAGTTCCTAGCTCATGTCCAAGGCACCAAAGAAGGGTAAAAAGTCAATAGCCGATACCTAAAACTTGAATTGTACTTCTTCTTACTGGATATTACATCACATTAGAAGCTTCATCTGTGTTCTACTATGGTGCTTTTAGTGTCTCCGCATGTAGCAGCTGCGACATAGCATTGCACACGATAAATGTAACCGTTTCAGAGGGAAGAGCGGCCAATGTGACGATCTGGCTTTAAGTCGATTCGATAACAAAAGACAAAAAGGGACGGATTTCTCAGGTTTTTACTACATATGAACACTTTTCACGTTCTCCCGTGCAACTCGTCTGCTAGTCCTCCTTTCATGCAGAATCTTAAGGTCCTAGCTCATGTCAAAGCACTAAAGCAAGCTTAAAGGTCAATAATCCATGCCTAAAACTTGAAATGTACTACTTCATACTGGCTATTACATCAACTTAGAAGCTTCATCTGTGTTCTACTATGGTGCTTTTAGTGTTTCCGCTTACCGCAGCACGCGACATAGCTTTGCAGACGATAAATGTAACTGTTTCAGACAGAAGTGCGGCCAATGTGACGATCTGGCTTTAAGTAGATTCGATAACAAAAGACGAAAACGGACGTATTTATCAGGTTTTTACTACATATGAACACTTTTCACATTCTCCCGTGCAACAGGGCTACTAGTCCACATTTGATGCAAAATCTTAAGTTCCTAGCTCATGTCCAAGACACCAAAGATTGGTAAACAGTCAATAATCGATAAATAAAACTTGAATTGTACTACATCTTACTGGATATTACATCAACTTAGAAGCTTCATCCGTGTTCTACTATAGTGATTTTAGTGTCTCCGCATACCGCAGCACGCGACATAGCTTTGCAGACGATAATTACAAACTTTGTAGAGAGAAGAGCGGCCAATGTGACGATCTGGCTTTAAGTCGATTCGATAACAAATGACGAAAACGGACGGATTTCTCAGGCTTTTTGTACATATGAACACTTTTCACATTCTCCCGTGCAACTCGGCTACTAGTCCTCCTTTCATGCAGAATCTTAAGGTCCTAGCTCATGTCCAAGCCACCAAAGCCAGGTTAAAAGTCAATAATCGATACCTAAAACTTGAATTGTGCTACTTTTTACTGGGTATTACATCAACGTAGAAGCTTCATCTGTGTTCTACTATGGTGCTTTTAGTGTCTGCGCATACCGCAGCACGCGACATAGCTTTGCAGATGATAAGTACAACCGTTTCAGAGAGAAAAGCAGTCAATGTGACGATCTGGCTTTAAGTCGATTCGATAACAAATGACGAAAACGGACGGATGTCTCAGGTTTTTGCTACATATGAACACTTTCCACATTCTCCCGTGCAACGCGGCTGCTACTCCTCCTTCATGCAAAATCTTAAGTTCCTAGCTCATGTCCAAGGCACCAAAGAACGGTAAAAAGTCAATAATCGATACCTAAAACTTGAATTTTACTACTTCTTACTGTCTATTATATCAACTTAGAACCTTCATATGTGTTCTACTATGGTTCTTTTAGTGTCTCCGCATCCCGCAGCATTCGACATAGCTTTGCAGACGATAAATGTAACCGTTTCAGTCAGAAGTGCGGTCAGTGTGACGATCTGGCTTTAAGTCGATTCGATAACAAATGACGAAAACGGACGGATTTCTCAGGTTTTTAGTACATATGAACACTTTTCACATTCTCCCGTGCAGCGCGGTTGCTAGTCCTGCTTTCATGCAAAGTCTTAAGTACTTAGCTCATGTCCAAGGCACCAAAGAAGGGTACATAGTCAACAATCGATAACTAAACCTTGATTTGTACTACTTCTTACTGGCTATTACATCAACTTAGAAGCTTCATCTGTGTTCTACCATGGTGCATTTAGTGTCTCCGCATATAGCAGCACGCGACATAGCTTTGCCGACGATAAGTACAACCGTTTCAGACAAAAGAATGGCCAATGTGACGATCTGCCTTTAAGTCGATTCGACAACAAATGCAAAAAGTAACAGATTTCTCAAGTTTTTACTACATATGAACATTTTTCACTTTCTCCTGTGCAACTCGGCTGCTAGTCCTCCATTCATGCAGAATCTTAAGGTCCTAGTTCATGTCCAAGGCACCAAAGCCAGCTTAAAGGTCAATATTCCATGCCTAAAACTTGAATTGTACTACTTCTTACAGGCTATTACATCAACTAAGAAGCTTCATCTGTGTTCTGCTATGGTGCTTTTAGTGTCTCCGCATACCGCAGCACGCGACATAGCTTTGCAGACGATAATTACAACCGTTTCAGAGAGAAGAGCGGCCAATGTGACGATCTGGCTTTAAGTCGATTCGATAACAAATGACGAAAACGGACGGATTTCTCAGGTTTTTACCACATATGAACACTTTCCAAATTCTCCCGAGTAACGCGGCTGCTAGTCCTCCTTACATGCAAAATCTTAAGTTCCTAGCTCATGTCCAAGGCACCAAAGAAGGGTAAAAAGTCAATAGCCGATTCCTAAAACTTGAATTGTACTTCTTCTTACTGGTTATTACATCAACTTAGATGCTTCATCTGTGTTCTACTATGGTGCTTTTAGTGTCTCCGCATATAGCAGCACGCGACATACCATTGCACACGATAAATGTAACCGTTTCAGAGCGAAGAGCGGCCAATGTGACGATCTGGCTTTAAGTCGATTCGATAACAAATGACAAAAACTGACGGATTTCTCAGGTTTTTAGTACATATGAACACTTTTTACGTTCTCCCGTGCAACTCGGCTGCTAGTCCTCCTTTCATGCAGAATCTTAAGGTCCTAGCTCATGTCCAAGGCACCAAAGCCAGCTTAAAGGTCAATAATCCATGCCTAAAACTTGAATTGTACTACTTCTTACTGGCTATTACATCAACTTAGAAGCTTCATCTGTGTTCTACTATGGTGCTTTTAGTGTTTCCGCATACCGCAGCACGCGACATAGCTTTGCAGACGACAAATGTAACTGTTTCAGACGGAAGTGCGGCCAATGTGACGATCTGGCTTTAAGTAGATTCGATAACAAATGACGAAAACGGACGGATTTTTCAGGTTTTTTCTACATATGAACAGTTTTCACATTCTCCCGTGCAGCTCGGCTGCTAGTCTTCCTTTCATGCTGAATCTTAAGGTCCTAGCTCATGTCCAAGGCACCAAAGCCAGCTTGTTGTTGTTGTTGTTGTTGTGGTCTTCAGTCCTGAGACTGGTTTGATGCAGCTCTCCATGCTACTCTATCCTGTGCAAGCTTCTTCATCTCCCAGTACCTACTGCAACCTACATCCTTCTGAATCTGCTTAGTGTACTCATCTCTCGGTCTCCCTCTACGATTTTTACCCTCCACACTGCCCTCCAATGCTAAATTTGTGATCCCTTGATGCCTCAAAACATGTCCTACCAACCGATCCCTTCTTCTAGTCAAGTTGTGCCACAAACTTCTCTTCTCCCCAATCCTATTCAATACCTCCTCATTAGTCACGTGATCTATCCACCTTATCTTCAGTATTCTTCTGTAGCACCACATTTCGAAAGCTTCTATTCTCTTCTTGTCCAAACTAGTTATCGTCCATGTTTCACTTCCATACATGGCTACACTCCAAACAAATATTTTCAAAAATGACTTCCTGACACTTAAATCTATATTCGATGTTAACAAATTTCTCTTCTTCAGAAACGCTTTCCTTGCCATTGCCAGTCTACATTTTATATCCTCTCTACTTCGACCATCATCAGTTATTTTACTTCCTAAATCGCAAAACTCCTTTACTACTTTAAGTGTCTCATTTCCTAATCTAATTCCCTCAGCATCACCCGATTTAATTGGACTACATTCCATTATCCTCGTTTTGCTTTTGTTGATGTTCATCTTATATCCTCCTTTCAAGACACTGTCAATTCCGTTCAACTGCTCTTGCAAGTCCTTTGCCGTCTCTGACAGAATTACAATGTCATCGGCGAACCTCAAAGTTTTTACTTCGTCTCCATGAATTTTAATACCTACTCCAAATTTTTCTTTTGTTTCCTTTACTGCTTGCTCAATATACAGATTGAATAACATCGGGGAGATGCTACAACCCTGTCTCACTCCTTTCCCAACCACTGCTTCCCTTTCATGCCCCTCGACTCTTATGACTGCCATCTGGTTTCTGTACAAATTGTAAATAGCCTTTCGCTCCCTGTATTTTACACCTGCCACCTTTAGAATTTGAAAAAGAATATTCCAGTCAACATTGTCAAAAGCTTTCTCTAAGTCTACAAATGCTAGAAACGTAGGTTTGCCTTTTCTTAATCTTTCTTCTAAGATAAGTCGTAAGGTCAGTATTGCCTCACGTGTTCCAACATTTCGACGGAATCCAAACTGATCCTCCCCGAGGTCCGCATCTACCAGTTTTTCCATTCGTCTGTAAAGAATTCGCGTTAGTATTTTGCAGCTGTGACTTATTAAACTGATAGTTCGGTAATTTTCACATCTGTCAGCACCTGCTTTCTTTGGGATTGGAATTATTATATTCTTCTTGAAGTCTGAGGGTATTTCGCCTGTCTCATACATCTTGCTCACCAGCTGGTAGAGTTTAGTCATGACTGGCTCTCCCAAAGCCGTCAGTAGTTCTAATGGAATGTTGTCTACTCCGGGGGCCTTGTTTCGACTCAGGTCTTTCAGTGCTCTGTCAAACTCTTCACGCAGTATCGTATCACCCATTTCGTCTTCATCTACATCCTCTTCCATTTCCATAATATTGTCCTCAAGTACATCACCCTTGTATAAACCTTCTATATACTCCTTCCACCTTTCTGCCTTCCCTTCTTTGCTTAGAACTAGGTTGCCATCTGAGCTCTTGATATTCATACACGTGGTTCTCTTCTCTCCAAAGGTCTCTTTAATTTTCCTGTAGGCAGTATCTATCTTACCCCTAGTGAGATAAGCTTCTACATCCTTACATTTGTCCTCTAGCCATCCCTGTTTAGCCATTTTGCACTTCCTGTCGATCTCATTTTTGAGACGTTTGTATTCCTTTTTGCCTGCTTCATTTACTGCATTTTTATATTTTCTCCTTTCATCAATTAAATTCAATATTTCTTCTGTTACCCAAGGATTTCTAGCAGCCCTCGTCTTTTTACCTACTTTATCCTCTGCTGCCTTCACTACTTCATCCCTCAGAGCTACCCATTCTTCTTCTACTGTATTTCTTTCCCCTATTCCTGTCAATTGTTCCCTAATGCTCTCCCTGAAACTCTGTACAACCTCTGGTTCTTTCAGTTTATCCAGGTCCCATCTCCTTAATTTCCCACATTTTTGCAGTTTCTTCAGTTTTAATCTACAGGTCATAACCAATAGATTGTGGTCAGAGTCCACATCTGCCCCTGGAAATGTCTTACAACTTAAAACCTGGTTCCTAAATCTCTGTCTTACCATTATATAATCTATCTGATACCTTTTAGTATCTCCAGGATTCTTCCACGTATACAACCTTCTTTCATGATTCTTAAACCAAGTGTTACCTATGACTAAGTTGTGCTCTGTACAAAATTCTACTAGGCGGCTTCCTCTTTCATTTCTTAGCCCCAATCCATATTCACCTACTATGTTTCCTTCTCTCCCTTTTCCTAGACTCGAATTCCAGTCACCCATTACTATTAAATTTTCGTCTCCCTTCACTATCTGAATAATTTCTTTTATTTCATCGTACATTTCTTCAATTTCTTCGTCATCTGCAGAGCTAGTTGGCATATAAACTTGTACTATTGTAGTAGGTGTGGGCTTCGTATCTATCTTGGCCACAATAATGCGTTCACTATGCTGTTTGTAGTAGCTTACCCGCATTCCTATTTTCCTATTCATTATTAAACCTACTCCTGCATTACCCCTATTTGATTTTGTGTTTATAACCCTGTCATCACCTGACCAGAAGTCTTGTTCCTCCTGCCACCGAACTTCACTAATTCCCACTATATCTAACTTTAACCTATCCATTTCAATTTTTAAATTTTCTAACCTACCTGCCCGATTAAGGGATCTGACATTCCACGCTCCGATCCGTAGAACGCCAGTTTTCCTTCTCCTGATAACGACATCCTCCTGAGTAGTCCCCGCCCGGAGATCCGAATGGGGGACTATTTTACCCCCGGAATATTTTACACAAGAGGATTCCATCATCATTTAATCATACAGTAAAGCTGCATGTCCTCGGGAAAAATTACGGCTGTAGTTTCCCCTTGCTTTCAGCCGTTCGCAGTACCAGCACAGCAACGCCGTTTTGGTTAATGTTGCAAGGCCAGATCAGTCAATCATCCAGACTGTTGCCCCCGCAACTACTGATAAGGCTGCTGCCCCTCTTCAGGAACCACACGTTTGTCTGGCCTCTCAACAGATACCCCTCCGTTGTGGTTGCACCTACGGTACGGCCATCTGTATCGCTGAGGCACGCAAGCCTCCCCACCAACGGCAAGGTCCATGGTTCATGGGGGGAAAGCCAGCTTAAAAGACAATAATCCATACCTAAAACTTGAATTGTACTACTTCTTACTCACTATTACATCAACTTAGAAGCTTCATCTGTGTTCTACTATTGTGCTTTTAGTGTCTCCGCATACCGCAGCACGCGACATAGCTTTGCAGACGATAAGTACAACCGTTTCAGAGAGAAGAGCGGCCAATGTGACGATCTGGTTTTAAGTCGATTCGATAACAAATGACGAAAACGGACGGATTTCTCAGGTTTTTAATACATATGAACACTTTTCACATTCTCCCGTGCTACAGGGCTGCTAGTCCTCATTTCATGCAAAATCTTAACTTCCTAGTTCATGTCCAAGGCACCAAAGAAGGGTAAACAGTCAATAATCGATAAATAAAACTTGAATTGTACTACTTCTTACTGGCTATTACATCAACTTAGAAGCTTCATCCGTGTTCTACTATGGTGCTTTTAGTGTCTCCGCATACCGCAGCACGCGACATAGTTTTGCAGACGATAATTACAACCGTTGTAGAGAGAAGAGCGGCCAATGTGACGATTTGGCTTTAAGTCGATTCGATAGCAAATGACGAAAACGGACGGATTTCTCAGGTTTTTTGTACATATGAACACTTGTCACATTGTCCCGTGCAACGCAGCTGCTAATCCTCCTTTCATGCAAAATCTTAAGTTCCTAGCTCATGTCCAAATCACCAAAGAAGGGTAAAAAGTCAATAATCGATACCTAAAACTTGATTTTTACTATTTCTTACTGGCTATTACATCAACTTAGAAGCTTCATCTGTGTTCTACTATGGTGCTTTTAGTGTCTCCGCATATCACAGCACGCGACTTAGCTTTGCACGCGATAAATGTTACCGTTTCAGAGGGAAGAGCTGCCAATGTTACGATCTGGCTTTAAGTCGATTTGATAACAAGTGACGAAAACGGACGGACTTTTCAGGTTTTTGCTACATATGGACAAGTTTCACATTCTCCCGTGCAACAGGGCTACTAGTCCTCATTTCATGCAAAATCTTAAGTTCCTAGCTCATGTCCAAGGCACCAAAGAAGGCTAAACAGCCAATAATCGATAAATAAAACTTGAATTGTACTGCTTCTTACTGGCTATTACATCAACTTAGAAGCTCCATATGTATTCTACTATGGTGCCTTTAGTGTCTCCGCATACCGCAGCACGCGACATAGCTTTGCAGACGATAAGTACAACCGTATCAGAGAGAAGAGCGGCCAATGTGAGGATGTGGCTTTAAGTCGATTCGATAACAAATGAAAAAAAGGGACGGATTTCACAGGTTTTTACTACATATGAACACTTTTCACGTTCTCCCGTGCAACTCGGCTGCTAGACCTCTCTCTCATGTCGAATCTTAAGGTCCTAGCTCATGTCCAAGCCACCAAAGAAGGGTAATAAGTCAATAATCGATAACTAAAACTTGAATTGTACTACTTATTACTGGCTATTACATCAACTTAGAAGTTTCAACTGTGTTCTACTATAGTGCTTTTAGTGTTTCCGCATATTGCAGCACGCGACATTGCTTTGCGGACGATAAGTACAACCGTTTCAGAGAGAAGAGAAGCCAATGTGACGATCTGGCGTTAAGTCGATTCGATAACAAATGATGAAAACGGACGGATTTCTCAGGGTTTAACTACATATGAACACTTTCCACATTCTCCCTTGCAACGCGGCTGCTAGTCCTCCTTTCATGCAACATCTTTAGTTCCTAGCTCAAGTCTAAGGCACCAAAGAAGGGTAAAAAGTCAATAATCGATACCTAAAACTTGAATTTTACAACTTCTTACTGGCCATTGCATCAACTTAGAAGCTTCATCTGTGTTCTACTATGGTGCTTTTAGTGTCTCCGCATACCGCAGCACGCGACATAGCTTTGCAGACGGTAAGTACACCCGTTTCAGAGTGAAGAGCGGCCAATGTGACGATCTGTCTTTAAGTCGATTCGATAACAAATGTGTAAAACGGACTGATTTCTCAGGGTTTTACTACATATGAACACTTTCCACATTCTCCCGTGCAACGCGGCTGCTAGTCCTCCTTTGATGCAGAATTTCAAGGTCCTAGCTCATGTCCAAGGCACCAAAGCCAGCTTAAAAGTCAATAATCCATGACTAAAACTTGAATTGTACTACTTCTTACTGGCTATTACATCAACTTAGAAGCTTCATCTGTGTTCTACTATGGAGCTTTTAGTGTCTCCGCATACCGCAGCACGCGACATAGCTTTGCAGTCGATAATTACAACCGTTTCAGAGAGAAGAGCGGCCAATGTGACGATCTGGCTTTAAGTCGATTCGATAACAAATGACCAAAGGGGACGGATTTCTCAGGTTTTTACTACATATGAACTTTTCACGTTCTCCCGTGCAACTCGGCTGCTAGTCCTCCTTTCATGTCGAATCTTAAGGTCCTAGCTCATGTCCAAGCCACAAAGAAGGGTAAAAAAGTCAATAATCGATACCTAAACCTTGAATTGTACTACTTCTTACTGGCTAATACATCAACTTAGAAGCTTCATTTGTGTTCTACTATGGTGCTTTTAGTGTCTCCGTATACCGCAGCACACGACATGGCTTTGCAGACGATAAGTACACCCGTTTCAGAGAGAAAAGCGACCAATGTGACGATCTGGCTTTAAGTCGATTAGATAACAATTGACGAAAACGGACGGATTTCTCAGGTTTTTACTACATATGAACACTTTCCACATTCTCCCGTGCAACGCGGCTGCTAGTCCTCCATAAATGCTAAATCTTAATTTCCTAGCTCATGTCCAAATCACCGAAGAAGGGTAAACAGTCAATAATCGATAAATAAAACTTGAATTGTACTACTTCTTACTGGCTATTACATCAACTTAGAAGCTTCATCTGTATTCTACTATGGTGCCTTTAGTGTCTCCGCATACCGCAGCACGCGACACAGCTTTGCAGATGAAAAGTACACTCGTTTCAGAGAGAAGAGCGGCCAATGTGACGATCTGGCTTTAAGTCGATTCGTTAACAAATGACGAAAACGGACGGATGTCTCAGTTTTTTACTACATATGAACACTTTCCAAATTTTCCCGAGCGACGCGGTTGCTAGTCCTCCTTTCATGCAAAATCTTAAGTTCCTAGCTCATGTCCAAGGCACCAAAGCCAGCTTAAAGGACAATAATCCATGCCTAAAACTTGAATTGCACTACTTCTTACCTAATATTACATCAACTTAGAAGCTTCATCTGTGTTCTACTATTGTGCATTTAGTGTCTCCGCATACCGCAGCACGCGACATAGCTTTGCAGACGATAAGTACAACCGTTTCAGAGAGAAGAGCGGCCAATGTGACGTTCTGACTTTAAGTCGATTCGATAACAAATGACAAAAAGGGACGCATTTCTCAGGTTTTTACTACATATGAACACTTTTCACGTTCTCCCGTGCATCTCGGCTGCTAGTCCTCTTTTCATGCAGAATGTTAAGGTCCTAGCTCATGTCCAAGGCACCAAAGCCAGCTTAAAGGTCAATAATCCATGCCTAAAACTTGAATTGTACTACTTCTTACTGGCTATTACATCAACTTAGAAGCTTCATCTGTGTTCTACTATGGTGCTTTTAGTGTTTCCGCATACCGCAGCACGCGACATAGCTTTGCAGACGACAAATGTAACTGTTTCAGACGGAAGTGCGGCCAATGTGACGATCTGGCTTTAAGTAGATTCGATAACAAATGACGAAAACGGACGGATTTCTCAGGTTTTTTCTACATATGAACACTTTTCACATTCTCCCGTGCAGCTCGGCTGCTAGTCTTCCTTTCATGCTGAATCTTAAGGTCCTAGCTCATGTCCAAGGCACCAAAGCCAGCTTGTTGTTGTTGTTGTTGTTGTTGTGGTCTTCAGTCCTGAGACTGGTTTGATGCAGCTCTCCATGCTACTCTATCCTGTGCAAGCTTCTTCATCTCCCAGTACCTACTGCAACCTACATCCTTCTGAATCTGCTTAGTGTACTCATCTCTCGGTCTCCCTCTACGATTTTTACCCTCCACACTGCCCTCCATTGCTAAATTTGTGATCCCTTGATGCCTAAAAACGTCCTACCAACTGATCCCTTCTTCTAGTCAAGTTGTGCCACAAACTTCTCTTCTCCCCAATCCTATTCAATACCTCCTCATTAGTTACGTGATCTATCCACCTTATCTTCAGTATTCTTCTGTAGCACCACATTTCGAAAGCTTCTATTCTCTTCTTGTCCAAACTAGTTATCGTCCATGTTTCACTTCCATACATGGCTACACTCCAAACAAATATTTTCAAAAATGACTTCCTGACACTTAAATCTATATTCGATGTTAACAAATTTCTCTTCTTCAGAAACGCTTTCCTTGCCATTGCCAGTCTACATTTTATATCCTCTCTACTTCGACCATCATCAGTTATTTTACTTCCTAAATCGCAAAACTCCTTTACTACTTTAAGTGTCTCATTTCCTAATCTAATTCCCTCAGCATCACCCGATTTAATTGGACTACATTCCATTATCCTCGTTTTGCTTTTGTTGATGTTCATCTTATATCCTCCTTTCAAGACACTGTCAATTCCGTTCAACTGCTCTTGCAAGTCCTTTGCCGTCTCTGACAGAATTACAATGTCATCGGCGAACCTCAAAGTTTTTACTTCGTCTCCATGAATTTTAATACCTACTCCAAATTTTTCTTTTGTTTCCTTTACTGCTTGCTCAATATACAGATTGAATAACATCGGGGAGATGCTACAACCCTGTCTCACTCCTTTCCCAACCACTGCTTCCCTTTCATGCCCCTCGACTCTTATGACTGCCATCTGGTTTCTGTACAAATTGTAAATAGCCTTTCGCTCCCTGTATTTTACACCTGCCACCTTTAGAATTTGAAAAAGAATATTCCAGTCAACATTGTCAAAAGCTTTCTCTAAGTCTACAAATGCTAGAAACGTAGGTTTGCCTTTTCTTAATCTTTCTTCTAAGATAAGTCGTAAGGTCAGTATTGCCTCACGTGTTCCAACATTTCGACGGAATCCAAACTGATCCTCCCCGAGGTCCGCATCTACCAGTTTTTCCATTCGTCTGTAAAGAATTCGCGTTAGTATTTTGCAGCTGTGACTTATTAAACTGATAGTTCGGTAATTTTCACATCTGTCAGCACCTGCTTTCTTTGGGATTGGAATTATTATATTCTTCTTGAAGTCTGAGGGTATTTCGCCTGTCTCATACATCTTGCTCACCAGCTGGTAGAGTTTAGTCATGACTGGCTCTCCCAAAGCCGTCAGTAGTTCTAATGGAATGTTGTCTACTCCGGGGGCCTTGTTTCGACTCAGGTCTTTCAGTGCTCTGTCAAACTCTTCACGCAGTATCGTATCACCCATTTCGTCTTCATCTACATCCTCTTCCATTTCCATAATATTGTCCTCAAGTACATCACCCTTGTATAAACCTTCTATATACTCCTTCCACCTTTCTGCCTTCCCTTCTTTGCTTAGAACTAGGTTGCCATCTGAGCTCTTGATATTCATACACGTGGTTCTCTTCTCTCCAAAGGTCTCTTTAATTTTCCTGTAGGCAGTATCTATCTTACCCCTAGTGAGATAAGCTTCTACATCCTTACATTTGTCCTCTAGCCATCCCTGTTTAGCCATTTTGCACTTCCTGTCGATCTCATTTTTGAGACGTTTGTATTCCTTTTTGCCTGCTTCATTTACTGCATTTTTATATTTTCTCCTTTCATCAATTAAATTCAATATTTCTTCTGTTACCCAAGGATTTCTAGCAGCCCTCGTCTTTTTACCTACTTTATCCTCTGCTGCCTTCACTACTTCATCCCTCAGAGCTACCCATTCTTCTTCTACTGTATTTCTTTCCCCTATTCCTGTCAATTGTTCCCTAATGCTCTCCCTGAAACTCTGTACAACCTCTGGTTCTTTCAGTTTATCCAGGTCCCATCTCCTTAATTTCCCACATTTTTGCAGTTTCTTCAGTTTTAATCTACAGGTCATAACCAATAGATTGTGGTCAGAGTCCACATCTGCCCCTGGAAATGTCTTACAACTTAAAACCTGGTTCCTAAATCTCTGTCTTACCATTATATAATCTATCTGATACCTTTTAGTATCTCCAGGATTCTTCCACGTATACAACCTTCTTTCATGATTCTTAAACCAAGTGTTACCTATGACTAAGTTGTGCTCTGTACAAAATTCTACTAGGCGGCTTCCTCTTTCATTTCTTAGCCCCAATCCATATTCACCTACTATGTTTCCTTCTCTCCCTTTTCCTAGACTCGAATTCCAGTCACCCATTACTATTAAATTTTCGTCTCCCTTCACTATCTGAATAATTTCTTTTATTTCATCGTACATTTCTTCAATTTCTTCGTCATCTGCAGAGCTAGTTGGCATATAAACTTGTACTATTGTAGTAGGTGTGGGCTTCGTATCTATCTTGGCCACAATAATGCGTTCACTATGCTGTTTGTAGTAGCTTACCCGCATTCCTATTTTCCTATTCATTATTAAACCTACTCCTGCATTACCCCTATTTGATTTTGTGTTTATAACCCTGTCATCACCTGACCAGAAGTCTTGTTCCTCCTGCCACCGAACTTCACTAATTCCCACTATATCTAACTTTAACCTATCCATTTCAATTTTTAAATTTTCTAACCTACCTGCCCGATTAAGGGATCTGACATTCCACGCTCCGATCCGTAGAACGCCAGTTTTCCTTCTCCTGATAACGACATCCTCCTGAGTAGTCCCCGCCCGGAGATCCGAATGGGGGACTATTTTACCCCCGGAATATTTTACACAAGAGGATTCCATCATCATTTAATCATACAGTAAAGCTGCATGTCCTCGGGAAAAATTACGGCTGTAGTTTCCCCTTGCTTTCAGCCGTTCGCAGTACCAGCACAGCAACGCCGTTTTGGTTAATGTTGCAAGGCCAGATCAGTCAATCATCCAGACTGTTGCCCCCGCAACTACTGATAAGGCTGCTGCCCCTCTTCAGGAACCACACGTTTGTCTGGCCTCTCAACAGATACCCCTCCGTTGTGGTTGCACCTACGGTACGGCCATCTGTATCGCTGAGGCACGCAAGCCTCCCCACCAACGGCAAGGTCCATGGTTCATGGGGGGAAAGCCAGCTTAAAAGACAATAATCCATACCTAAAACTTGAATTGTACTACTTCTTACTCACTATTACATCAACTTAGAAGCTTCATCTGTGTTCTACTATTGTGCTTTTAGTGTCTCCGCATACCGCAGCACGCGACATAGCTTTGCAGACGATAAGTACAACCGTTTCAGAGAGAAGAGCGGCCAATGTGACGATCTGGTTTTAAGTCGATTCGATAACAAATGACGAAAACGGACGGATTTCTCAGGTTTTTAATACATATGAACACTTTTCACATTCTCCCGTGCTACAGGGCTACTAGTCCTCATTTCATGCAAAATCTTAACTTCCTAGTTCATGTCCAAGGCACCAAAGAAGGGTAAACAGTCAATAATCGATAAATAAAACTTGAATTGTACTACTTCTTACTGGCTATTACATCAACTTAGAAGCTTCATCCGTGTTCTACTATGGTCCTTTTAGTGTCTCCGCATACCGAAGCACGCGACATAGTTTTGCAGACGATAATTACAACCGTTGTAGAGAGAAGAGCGGCCAATGTGACGATTTGGCTTTAAGTCGATTCGATAGCAAATGACGAAAACGGACGGATTTCTCAGGTTTTTAGTACATATGAACACTTGTCACATTGTCCCGTGCAACGCAGCTGCTAATCCTCCTTTCATGCAAAATCTTAAGTTCCTAGCTCATGTCCAAATCACCAAAGAAGGGTAAAAAGTCAATAATCGATACCTAAAACTTGATTTTTACTATTTCTTACTGGCTATTACATCAACTTAGAAGCTTCATCTGTGTTCTACTATGGTGCTTTTAGTTTCTCCGCATATCGCAGCACGCGACATAGCTTTGCACGCGATAAATGTTACCGTTTCAGAGGGAAGAGCTGCCAATGTGACGATCTGGCTTTAAGTCGATTTGATAACAAATGACGAAAACGGACGGACTTCTCAGGTTTTTGCTACATATGGACAAGTTTCACATTCTCCCGTGCAACAGGGCTACTAGTCCTCATTTCATGCAAAATCTTAAGTTCCTAGCTCATCTCCAAGGCACCAAAGAAGGGTAAACAGCCAATGATCGATAAATAAAACTTGAATTGTACTGCTTCTTACTGGCTATTACATCAACTTAGAAGCTTCATATGTATTCTACTATGGTGCCTTTAGTGTCTCCGCACACCGCTGCACGGGACATAGCTTTGCAGACGATACGTACAACCGTATCAGAGAGAAGAGTGGCCAATGTGAGGATGTGGCTTTAAGTCGATTCGATAACAAATGAAAAAAAGGGACGGATTTCACAGGTTTTTACTACATATGAACACTTTTCACGTTCTCCCGTGCAACTCGGCTGCTAGACCTCTCTTTCATGTCGAATCTTAAGGTCCTAGCTCATGTCCAAGCCACCAAAGAAGGGTAATAAGTCAATAATCGATAACTAAAACTTGAATTGTACTACTTATTACTGGCTATTACATCAGCTTAGAAGTTTCAACTGTGTTCTACTATAGTGCTTTTAGTGTTTCCGCATACCGCAGCACGCGACATAGCTTTGCAGACGATAAGTACAACCGTTTCAGGGAGAAGAGCGGCCAATGTGACGATCTGGCGTTAAGTCGATTCGATAACAAATGACGAAAACGGACGGATTTCTCAGGGTTTTACTACATATGAACACTTTCCACATTCTCCCTTGCAACGCGGCTGCTAGTCCTCCTTTCATGCAACATCTTTAGTTCCTAGCTCATTTCTAAGGCACCAAAGAAGGGTAAAAAGTCAATAATCGATACCTAAAACTTGAATTTTACAACTTCTTACTGGCCATTACATCAACTTAGAAGCTTCATCTGTGTTCTACTATGGTGCTTTTAGTGTCTCCGCATACCGCAGCACGCGACATAGCTTTGCAGACGGTAAGTACACCCGTTTCAGAGTGAAGAGCGGCCAATGTGACAATCTGGCTTTAAGTCGATTCGTTAACAAATGACGAAAACGGACGGATGTCTCAGTTTTTTACTACATGTGAACACTTTCCAAATTGTCCCGAGCGACGCGGTTGCTAGTCCTCCTTTCATGCAAAATCTTAAGTTCCTAGCTCATGTCCAAGGCACCAAAGCCAGCTTAGAGGACAATAATCCATGCCTAAAACTTGAATTGCACTACTTCTTACTGACTATTACATCAACTTAGAAGCTTCATCTGTGTTCTACTATTGTGCATTTAGTGTCTCCGCATACCGCAGCACGCGACATAGCTTTGCAGACGATAAATGTAACTGTTTCAGACAGAAGTGCGGCCAATGTGACGATCGGGCTTTAAGTAGATTCGATAACAAATGAAAAAAAGTTACAGATTTCACAGGTTTTTACTACATATGAACACTTTTCAAATTCTCACGTGCAACAGGGCTACTAGTCCTCATTTCATGCAAAATCTTAAGTTCCTAGGTCATGTCCAAGGCACCAAATAAGAGTAAAAAAACTCAATTATCGATACCTAAAACTTGAACTGTACTACTTATACTGTCTATTACATCAACTCAGAAGCTTCAACTGTGTTCTACTATGGTGCTTTTAGAGTCTCCGCATATCGCAGCACGCGACATAGGTTGGCACACGATAAATGTAACCGTTTCAGAGAGAAGAGCGGCCATTGTGACGATCTGGCTTTTAGTCGATTTGATAACAAATGACGAAAATGGACGGATTTCTCAGGTTTTTACCACATATGAACACTTTTCAGGATCTCCCGTGCAACTCGGCTGCTAGTCATCCTCTCATGTCGAATCTTAAGGTCCTAGCTCACGTCCAAGCCACCAAAGAAGGGTAATAAGTCAATAATCGATAACTAAAACTTGAATTTTACTACTTCTTACTGGCTATTACATCAACTTAGAAGTTTCTACTGTGTTCTACTATGGTGCTTTTAGTGTCTCCGCATACCGCAGCACGCGACATAGCTTTGCAGACGATAAGTACACCCGTTTCAGAGTGAAGAGCGGGCAATGTGACGATCTGTCTTTAAGTCGATTCGATAACAAATGTCGAAAACGGACGGATTTCTCAGGGTTTTACTACATATGAACACTTTCCACATTCTCCCGTGCAACGCGGTTGCTAGTCCTCCTTTCATGCAAAATATTAAGTTCCTAGCTCATGTCCAAGGCACCAAAGAAGGATAAAAAGTCAATAATCGATTCCTAAAACCTGAATTGTACTACTTCTTACTGGCTATTACATCTACTTAGAAGCTTCAACTGTGTTCTACTATGGTGCTTTCATTGTCTCCGCATACCGCAGCACGCGACATAGCTTTGCAGTCGATAATTACAACCGTTTCAGAGGGAAGAGCGGCCAATGTGACGATCTGGCTTTAAGTCGATACGTTAACAATTGACCAAAACGGACGGATTTCTCAGGTTTTTACTACATACGAACACTTTCCAAATTGACCCGAGCGACGCGGTTGCTAGTCCTCCTTTCATGCAAAATCTTAAGTTCCTAGCTCATGTCCAAGGCACCAAAGGAGGGTAAAAAGTCAATAATCGATACCTAAAACTTGAATTGTACTACTTCTTACTGGCTATTACATCTACTTAGAAGCTTCAACTGTGTTCTACTATGGTGCTTTCATTGTCTCCGCATACCACAGCACGCGACATAGCTTTGCAGTCGATAATTACAACCGTTTCAGAGAGAAGAGCGGCCAATGTGACGATCTGGCTTTAAGTCGATTCGTTAACAATTGACGAAAACGGACGGATTTCTCAGGTTTTTACTACATATGGACACTTTTCTCATTCTCCCGTGCAACAGGGCTACTAGTCCTCATATCATGCAAAATCTTAAGTTCCTAGCTCATGTCCAAGGCACCAAAGAAGGGTAAACAGTCAATTATCGATAAATAAAACTTGAATTGTACTACTTCTTACTGGCTATTACATCTACTTAGAAACTTCAACTGTGTTCTACTATGGTGCTTTCATTGTCTCCGCATACCGCAGCACGCGACATAGCTTTGCAGACGATAAGTACAACCGTTTCAGAGAGAAGAGCGGCCAATGTGACGATCTGTCTTTAAGTCGATTCGATAACAAATGTCGAAAACGGACGGATTTCTCAGGGTTTTACTACATATGAACACTTTCCACATTCTCCCATGCAACGCGGCTGCTAGTCCTCCTTTGATGCAGAATCTCAAGGTCCTAGCTCATGTCCAAGGCACCAAAGCCAGCTTAGAGGACAATAATCCATGCCAAAAACTTGAATTGCACTACTTCTTACTGACTATTACATCAACTTAGAAGCTTCATCTGTGTTCTACTATTGTGCATTTAGTGTCTCCGCATACCGCAGCACGCGACATAGCTTTGCAGACGATAAATGTAACTGTTTCAGACAGAAGTGCGGCCAATGTGACGATCGGGCTTTAAGTAGATTCGATAACAAATGAAAAAAAGTTACAGATTTCACAGGTTTTTACTACATATGAACACTTTTCAAATTCTCACGTGCAACAGGGCTACTAGTCCTCATTTCATGCAAAATCTTAAGTTCCTAGGTCATGT
Source organism: Schistocerca gregaria (assembly GCF_023897955.1). NCBI lineage: Eukaryota > Metazoa > Arthropoda > Insecta > Orthoptera > Acrididae > Schistocerca > Schistocerca gregaria. The sequence goes on along the minus strand of NW_026061844.1, from coordinate 2,310,783 downwards.
CCAAGGCACCAAATAAGAGTAAAAAAACTCAATTATCGATACCTAAAACTTGAACTGTACTACTTATACTGTCTATTACATCAACTCAGAAGCTTCAACTGTGTTCTACTATGGTGGTTTTAGAGTCTCCGCATATCGCAGCACGCGACATAGGTTGGCACACGATAAATGTAACCGTTTCAGAGAGAAGAGCGGCCATTGTGACGATCTGGCTTTTAGTCGATTTGATAACAAATGACGAAAATGGACGGATTTCTCAGGTTTTTACCACATATGAACACTTTTCAGGATCTCCCGTGCAACTCGGCTGCTAGTCATCCTCTCATGTCGAATCTTAAGGTCCTAGCTCACGTCCAAGCCACCAAAGAAGGGTAATAAGTCAATAATCGATAACTAAAACTTGAATTTTACTACTTCTTACTGGCTATTACATCAACTTAGAAGTTTCTACTGTGTTCTACTATGGTGCTTTTAGTGTCTCCGCATACCGCAGCACGCGACATAGCTTTGCAGTCGATAATTACAACCGTTTCAGAGAGAAGAGCGGCCAATGTGACGATCTGGCTTTAAGTCGATTCGATAACAATTGACGAAAACGGACGGATTTCTCAGGTTTTTACTACATACGAACACTTTCCAAATTGACCCGAGCGACGCGGTTGCTAGTCCTTCTTTCATGCAAAATCTTAAGTTCCTAGCTCATGTCCAAGGCACCAAAGAAGGGTAAAAAGTCAATAATCGATACCTAAAACTTGAATTGTACTACTTCTTACTGGCTATTACATCTACTTAGAAGCTTCAACTGTGTTCTACTATGGTGCTTTCATTGTCTCCGCATACCGCAGCACGCGACATAGCTTTGCAGTCGATAATTACAACCGTTTCAGAGAGAAGAGCGGCCAATGTGACGATCTGGCTTTAAGTCGATTCGTTAACAATTGACGAAAACGGACGGATTTCTCAGGTTTTTACTACATATGGACACTTTTCTCATTCTCCCGTGCAACAGGGCTACTAGTCCTCATATCATGCAAAATCTTAAGTTCCTAGCTCATGTCCAAGGCACCAAAGAAGGGTAAACAGTCAATTATCGATAAATAAAACTTGAATTGTACTACTTCTTACTGGCTATTACATCTACTTAGAAAGTTCAACTGTGTTCTACTATGGTGCTTTCATTGTCTCCGCATACCGCAGCACGCGACATAGCTTTGCAGACGATAAGTACAACCGTTTCAGAGAGAACAGCGGCCAATGTGACGATCTGTCTTTAAGTCGATTCGATAACAAATGTCGAAAACGGACGGATTTCTCAGGGTTTTACTACATATGAACACTTTCCACATTCTCCCATGCAACGCGGCTGCTAGTCCTCCTTTGATGCAGAATCTCAAGGTCCTAGCTCATGTCCAAGGCACCAAAGCCAGCTTAAAAGTCAATAATCCATGTCTAAAACTTGAATTGTACTACTTCTTTCTGGCTATTACATCAACTTAGAAGCTTCATCTGTGTTCTACTATGGTGCTTTTATTGTCTCCGCATACCGCAGCACGCGACATAGCTTTGCAGTCGATAATTACAACCGTTTCAGAGAGAAGAGCGGCCAATGTGACGATCTGGCTTTAAGTCGATTCGATAACAAATGTCGAAAACGGACGGATTTCTCAGGGTTTTACTACATATGAACACTTTCCACATTCTCCCGTGCAACGCGGTTGCTAGTCCTCCTTTCATGCAAAATATTAAGTTCCTAGCTCATGTCCAAGGCACCAAAGAAGGATAAAAAGTCAATAATCGATTCCTAAAACCTGAATTGTACTACTTCTTACTGGCTATTACATCTACTTAGAAGCTTCAACTGTGTTCTACTATGGTGCTTTCATTGTCTCCGCATACCGCAGCACGCGACATAGCTTTGCAGTCGATAATTACAACCGTTTCAGAGGGAAGAGCGGCCAATGTGACGATCTGGCTTTAAGTCGATTCGTTAACAATTGACGAAAACGGACGGATTTCTCAGGTTTTTACTACATATGGACACTTTTCTCATTCTCCCGTGCAACAGGGCTACTAGTCCTCATTTCAGGCAAAGTCCTAAGTTCCTAACTCATGTCCAAGTCACCAAAGAAGGGTAAACAGTCAATAAACGATAAATAAAATTTGAATTGTACTACTTCTTACTGGCTATTACATCAACTTAGAAGCTTCATCTGTGTTCTACTATGGTGCTTTTAGTGTCGCCGCATACCGCAGCACGCGACATAGCTTTGCACACGGTAAGTACACAAGTTTCAGAGTGAAGAGTGGCCAATGTGACGATCTGTCTTTAAGTCGATTCGATAACAAATGACGAAAACGGACGGATTTCTCAGGGTTTTACTACATATGAACACTTTCCACAATCTCCCGTGCAACGCGGCTGCTAGTCCCCCTTTGATGCAGAATCTCAAGGTCCTAGCTCATGTCCAAGGCACCAAAGCCAGCTTAAAAGTCAATAATCCATGCCTAAAACTTGAATTGTACTATTTCTTACTGGCTATCATCAACTTAGAAGCTTCATCTGTGTTCTACTATGGTGCTTTTAGTGTCTCCACATATCACAGCACGCGACATAGCTTTGCACACGATAAATGAAACCGTTTCTCGAAGGAAGAGCGGACAATGTGACGATCTGGCTTTAAGTCGATTTGATAACAGATGACGAAAACGGACGGACTTCTAAGGTTCTTACTAGATATGACCTCTTTTCACATTCTCCCGTGCAACAGGGCTACTAGTCCTCATTTCATGCAAAATCTTAAGTTCGTAGCTCATGTCCAAGGCACCAAAGAAGGTTAACAGTCAATAATCGATAAATAAAACTTGAAGTTTACTACTTCTTACTGGCTATTACATCAACTTAGAAGCTTCATCTGTGTTCTACTATGGTGCCTTTAGTGTCTCCGCATACCGCAGCACGTGGCATAGCTTTGCAGACGATAAATATAACCGTTTCAGACAGAAGTGTGCCCAATGTGACGATCTGGGTTTAAGTCGATTCCATAACAAATGACGAAAACGGACGAATTTCTCAAGTTTTTACCACATATGAACACTTTTCACATTCTCCCGTGCAACGCGGCTGCTAGTCCACCTTTCATGCAAAATCTTAAGTTCCTAGCTCAAGTCCAAGGCACCATAGAAGGGTAAAAAGTCAATAATCGATACTTAAAACTTGAATTGTACTACATCTTACTGCCTATTACATCAACTTAGAAGCTTCATCTGTGTTCTACTATGGTGCTTTTAGTGTCTCCGCATACCGCAGCACGCGACATAGCTTTGCAGACGATAAATGTACCCGTTTCAGACATAGGTGTGTCCGATGTGACGATCTGGCTTTAAGTCGATTCGATAAGAAATGACGAAAACGGACGGATTTGTCAATTTTTTAAAACATATGAACACTTTTCACATTCTCCCGTGCAACGCGGCTGCTAGTCCTCCTTTAATGCAAAATCTTAAGTTCCTAGCTCATGTCCAAGGCACCAAAGAAGAGTAAAAAGTCAATAATCGATACCTAAAACTTGAATTGTAGTACTTCTTACTGGTTATTACATCAACTTAGAAGCTTCATCTGTGTTCTACTATGGTGCTTTTAGTGTCTCCTCATACCGCAGCACGTGACATAGCTTTGCAGACGGTAAATGTAACCGTTTCAGACACAAGTGCGGCCAATGTGACGATCTGGCTTTTAAGTCGATTCGGTAACAAATGAAGAAAACTTACGGATTTCTCAGGTTTTTACTAGATATGAACACTTTTCACATTCTCCCGTGCAAATCGGCTGCTAATCCTCCTTTCATGCAAAATCTTAAGTTCCTAGCTCAAGTCCAAGTCACCATAGACGGGTAAAAAGTCAATAATCGATACCTAAAACTTGAATTGCACTACATCTTACTGCCTATTACATCAACTTAGAAGCTTCATCTGTGTTCTACTATGGTGCTTTTAGTGTCTCCGCATACCGCAGCACGCGACATAGCTTTGCAGACGATAAATTTAACCGTTTCAGACAGAAGTGCGGCTAATGTGACGATCTGGCTTTAAGTCGATTTGATAACAAATGACGAAAACGGACGGACTTCTCAGGTTTTTGCTACATATGGACAAGTTTCACATTCTCCCGTGCAACAGGGCTACTAGTCCTCATTTCATGCAAAATCTTAAGTTCCTAGCTCATCTCCAAGGCACCAAAGAAGGGTAAACAGCCAATGATCGATAAATAAAACTTGAATTGTACTGCTTCTTACTGGCTATTACATCAACTTAGAAGCTTCATATGTATTCTACTATGGTGCCTTTAGTGTCTCCGCACACCGCTGCACGGGACATAGCTTTGCAGACGATACGTACAACCGTATCAGAGAGAAGAGTGGCCAATGTGAGGATGTGGCTTTAAGTCGATTCGATAACAAATGAAAAAAAGGGACGGATTTCACAGGTTTTTACTACATATGAACACTTTTCACGTTCTCCCGTGCAACTCGGCTGCTAGACCTCTCTTTCATGTCGAATCTTAAGGTCCTAGCTCATGTCCAAGCCACCAAAGAAGGGTAATAAGTCAATAATCGATAACTAAAACTTGAATTGTACTACTTATTACTGGCTATTACATCAGCTTAGAAGTTTCAACTGTGTTCTACTATAGTGCTTTTAGTGTTTCCGCATACCGCAGCACGCGACATAGCTTTGCAGACGATAAGTACAACCGTTTCAGGGAGAAGAGCGGCCAATGTGACGATCTGGCGTTAAGTCGATTCGATAACAAATGACGAAAACGGACGGATTTCTCAGGGTTTTACTACATATGAACACTTTCCACATTCTCCCTTGCAACGCGGCTGCTAGTCCTCCTTTCATGCAACATCTTTAGTTCCTAGCTCATTTCTAAGGCACCAAAGAAGGGTAAAAAGTCAATAATCGATACCTAAAACTTGAATTTTACAACTTCTTACTGGCCATTACATCAACTTAGAAGCTTCATCTGTGTTCTACTATGGTGCTTTTAGTGTCTCCGCATACCGCAGCACGCGACATAGCTTTGCAGACGGTAAGTACACCCGTTTCAGAGTGAAGAGCGGCCAATGTGACAATCTGGCTTTAAGTCGATTCGTTAACAAATGACGAAAACGGACGGATGTCTCAGTTTTTTACTACATGTGAACACTTTCCAAATTGTCCCGAGCGACGCGGTTGCTAGTCCTCCTTTCATGCAAAATCTTAAGTTCCTAGCTCATGTCCAAGGCACCAAAGCCAGCTTAGAGGACAATAATCCATGCCTAAAACTTGAATTGCACTACTTCTTACTGACTATTACATCAACTTAGAAGCTTCATCTGTGTTCTACTATTGTGCATTTAGTGTCTCCGCATACCGCAGCACGCGACATAGCTTTGCAGACGATAAATGTAACTGTTTCAGACAGAAGTGCGGCCAATGTGACGATCGGGCTTTAAGTAGATTCGATAACAAATGAAAAAAAGTTACAGATTTCACAGGTTTTTACTACATATGAACACTTTTCAAATTCTCACGTGCAACAGGGCTACTAGTCCTCATTTCATGCAAAATCTTAAGTTCCTAGGTCATGTCCAAGGCACCAAATAAGAGTAAAAAAACTCAATTATCGATACCTAAAACTTGAACTGTACTACTTATACTGTCTATTACATCAACTCAGAAGCTTCAACTGTGTTCTACTATGGTCCTTTTAGAGTCTCCGCATATCGCAGCACGCGACATAGGTTGGCACACGATAAATGTAACCGTTTCAGAGAGAAGAGCGGCCATTGTGACGATCTGGCTTTTAGTCGATTTGATAACAAATGACGAAAATGGACGGATTTCTCAGGTTTTTACCACATATGAACACTTTTCAGGATCTCCCGTGCAACTCGGCTGCTAGTCATCCTCTCATGTCGAATCTTAAGGTCCTAGCTCACGTCCAAGCCACCAAAGAAGGGTAATAAGTCAATAATCGATAACTAAAACTTGAATTTTACTACTTCTTACTGGCTATTACATCAACTTAGAAGTTTCTACTGTGTTCTACTATGGTGCTTTTAGTGTCTCCGCATACCGCAGCACGCGACATAGCTTTGCAGACGATAAGTACACCCGTTTCAGAGTGAAGAGCGGGCAATGTGACGATCTGTCTTTAAGTCGATTCGATAACAAATGTCGAAAACGGACGGATTTCTCAGGGTTTTACTACATATGAACACTTTCCACATTCTCCCGTGCAACGCGGTTGCTAGTCCTCCTTTCATGCAAAATATTAAGTTCCTAGCTCATGTCCAAGGCACCAAAGAAGGATAAAAAGTCAATAATCGATTCCTAAAACCTGAATTGTACTACTTCTTACTGGCTATTACATCTACTTAGAAGCTTCAACTGTGTTCTACTATGGTGCTTTCATTGTCTCCGCATACCGCAGCACGCGACATAGCTTTGCAGTCGATAATTACAACCGTTTCAGAGGGAAGAGCGGCCAATGTGACGATCTGGCTTTAAGTCGATTCGTTAACAATTGACCAAAACGGACGGATTTCTCAGGTTTTTACTACATACGAACACTTTCCAAATTGACCCGAGCGACGCGGTTGCTAGTCCTCCTTTCATGCAAAATCTTAAGTTCCTAGCTCATGTCCAAGGCACCAAAGGAGGGTAAAAAGTCAATAATCGATACCTAAAACTTGAATTGTACTACTTCTTACTGGCTATTACATCTACTTAGAAGCTTCAACTGTGTTCTACTATGGTGCTTTCATTGTCTCCGCATACCACAGCACGCGACATAGCTTTGCAGTCGATAATTACAACCGTTTCAGAGAGAAGAGCGGCCAATGTGACGATCTGGCTTTAAGTCGATTCGTTAACAATTGACGAAAACGGACGGATTTCTCAGGTTTTTACTACATATGGACACTTTTCTCATTCTCCCGTGCAACAGGGCTACTAGTCCTCATATCATGCAAAATCTTAAGTTCCTAGCTCATGTCCAAGGCACCAAAGAAGGGTAAACAGTCAATTATCGATAAATAAAACTTGAATTGTACTACTTCTTACTGGCTATTACATCTACTTAGAAACTTCAACTGTGTTCTACTATGGTGCTTTCATTGTCTCCGCATACCGCAGCACGCGACATAGCTTTGCAGACGATAAGTACAACCGTTTCAGAGAGAAGAGCGGCCAATGTGACGATCTGTCTTTAAGTCGATTCGATAACAAATGTCGAAAACGGACGGATTTCTCAGGGTTTTACTACATATGAACACTTTCCACATTCTCCCATGCAACGCGGCTGCTAGTCCTCCTTTGATGCAGAATCTCAAGGTCCTAGCTCATGTCCAAGGCACCAAAGCCAGCTTAAAAGTCAATAATCCATGTCTAAAACTTGAATTGTACTACTTCTTTCTGGCTATTACATCAACTTAGAAGCTTCATCTGTGTTCTACTATGGTGCTTTTAGTGTCTCCGCATACCGCAGCACGCGACATAGCTTTGCAGACGGTAAGTACACCCGTTTCAGAGTGAAGAGCGGCCAATGTGACAATCTGGCTTTAAGTCGATTCGATAACAATTGACGAAAACGGACGGATTTCTCAGGTTTTTACTACATACGAACACTTTCCAAATTGACCCGAGCGACGCGGTTGCTAGTCCTCCTTTCATGCAAAATCTTAAGTTCCTAGCTCATGTCCAAGGCACCAAAGCCAGCTTAGAGGACAATAATCCATGCCAAAAACTTGAATTGCACTACTTCTTACTGACTATTACATCAACTTAGAAGCTTCATCTGTGTTCTACTATTGTGCATTTAGTGTCTCCGCATACCGCAGCACGCGACATAGCTTTGCAGACGATAAATGTAACTGTTTCAGACAGAAGTGCGGCCAATGTGACGATCGGGCTTTAAGTAGATTCGATAACAAATGAAAAAAAGTTACAGATTTCACAGGTTTTTACTACATATGAACACTTTTCAAATTCTCACGTGCAACAGGGCTACTAGTCCTCATTTCATGCAAAATCTTAAGTTCCTAGGTCATGTCCAAGGCACCAAATAAGAGTAAAAAAACTCAATTATCGATACCTAAAACTTGAACTGTACTACTTATACTGTCTATTACATCAACTCAGAAGCTTCAACTGTGTTCTACTATGGTGGTTTTAGAGTCTCCGCATATCGCAGCACGCGACATAGGTTGGCACACGATAAATGTAACCGTTTCAGAGAGAAGAGCGGCCATTGTGACGATCTGGCTTTTAGTCGATTTGATAACAAATGACGAAAATGGACGGATTTCTCAGGTTTTTACCACATATGAACACTTTTCAGGATCTCCCGTGCAACTCGGCTGCTAGTCATCCTCTCATGTCGAATCTTAAGGTCCTAGCTCACGTCCAAGCCACCAAAGAAGGGTAATAAGTCAATAATCGATAACTAAAACTTGAATTTTACTACTTCTTACTGGCTATTACATCAACTTAGAAGTTTCTACTGTGTTCTACTATGGTGCTTTTAGTGTCTCCGCATACCGCAGCACGCGACATAGCTTTGCAGTCGATAATTACAACCGTTTCAGAGAGAAGAGCGGCCAATGTGACGATCTGGCTTTAAGTCGATTCGATAACAATTGACGAAAACGGACGGATTTCTCAGGTTTTTACTACATACGAACACTTTCCAAATTGACCCGAGCGACGCGGTTGCTAGTCCTTCTTTCATGCAAAATCTTAAGTTCCTAGCTCATGTCCAAGGCACCAAAGAAGGGTAAAAAGTCAATAATCGATACCTAAAACTTGAATTGTACTACTTCTTACTGGCTATTACATCTACTTAGAAGCTTCAACTGTGTTCTACTATGGTGCTTTCATTGTCTCCGCATACCGCAGCACGCGACATAGCTTTGCAGTCGATAATTACAACCGTTTCAGAGAGAAGAGCGGCCAATGTGACGATCTGGCTTTAAGTCGATTCGTTAACAATTGACGAAAACGGACGGATTTCTCAGGTTTTTACTACATATGAACACTTTCCACATTCTCCCGTGCAACGCGGTTGCTAGTCCTCCTTTCATGCAAAATATTAAGTTCCTAGCTCATGTCCAAGGCACCAAAGAAGGATAAAAAGTCAATAATCGATTCCTAAAACCTGAATTGTACTACTTCTTACTGGCTATTACATCTACTTAGAAGCTTCAACTGTGTTCTACTATGGTGCTTTCATTGTCTCCGCATACCGCAGCACGCGACATAGCTTTGCAGTCGATAATTACAACCGTTTCAGAGGGAAGAGCGGCCAATGTGACGATCTGGCTTTAAGTCGATTCGTTAACAATTGACGAAAACGGACGGATTTCTCAGGTTTTTACTACATATGGACACTTTTCTCATTCTCCCGTGCAACAGGGCTACTAGTCCTCATTTCAGGCAAAGTCCTAAGTTCCTAACTCATGTCCAAGTCACCAAAGAAGGGTAAACAGTCAATAAACGATAAATAAAATTTGAATTGTACTACTTCTTACTGGCTATTACATCAACTTAGAAGCTTCATCTGTGTTCTACTATGGTGCTTTTAGTGTCGCCGCATACCGCAGCACGCGACATAGCTTTGCACACGGTAAGTACACAAGTTTCAGAGTGAAGAGTGGCCAATGTGACGATCTGTCTTTAAGTCGATTCGATAACAAATGACGAAAACGGACGGATTTCTCAGGGTTTTACTACATATGAACACTTTCCACAATCTCCCGTGCAACGCGGCTGCTAGTCCCCCTTTGATGCAGAATCTCAAGGTCCTAGCTCATGTCCAAGGCACCAAAGCCAGCTTAAAAGTCAATAATCCATGCCTAAAACTTGAATTGTACTATTTCTTACTGGCTATCATCAACTTAGAAGCTTCATCTGTGTTCTACTATGGTGCTTTTAGTGTCTCCACATATCACAGCACGCGACATAGCTTTGCACACGATAAATGAAACCGTTTCTCGAAGGAAGAGCGGACAATGTGACGATCTGGCTTTAAGTCGATTTGATAACAGATGACGAAAACGGACGGACTTCTAAGGTTCTTACTAGATATGACCTCTTTTCACATTCTCCCGTGCAACAGGGCTACTAGTCCTCATTTCATGCAAAATCTTAAGTTCGTAGCTCATGTCCAAGGCACCAAAGAAGGTTAACAGTCAATAATCGATAAATAAAACTTGAAGTTTACTACTTCTTACTGGCTATTACATCAACTTAGAAGCTTCATCTGTGTTCTACTATGGTGCCTTTAGTGTCTCCGCATACCGCAGCACGTGGCATAGCTTTGCAGACGATAAATATAACCGTTTCAGACAGAAGTGTGCCCAATGTGACGATCTGGGTTTAAGTCGATTCCATAACAAATGACGAAAACGGACGGATTTCTCAAGTTTTTACCACATATGAACACTTTTCACATTCTCCCGTGCAACGCGGCTGCTAGTCCACCTTTCATGCAAAATCTTAAGTTCCTAGCTCAAGTCCAAGGCACCATAGAAGGGTAAAAAGTCAATAATCGATACTTAAAACTTGAATTGTACTACATCTTACTGCCTATTACATCAACTTAGAAGCTTCATCTGTGTTCTACTATGGTGCTTTTAGTGTCTTCGCATACCGCAGCACGCGACATAGCTTTGCAGACGATAAATGTACCCGTTTCAGACATAGGTGTGTCCGATGTGACGATCTGGCTTTAAGTCGATTCGATAAGAAATGACGAAAACGGACGGATTTGTCAATTTTTTAAAACATATGAACACTTTTCACATTCTCCCGTGCAACGCGGCTGCTAGTCCTCCTTTAATGCAAAATCTTAAGTTCCTAGCTCATGTCCAAGGCACCAAAGAAGAGTAAAAAGTCAATAATCGATACCTAAAACTTGAATTGTAGTACTTCTTACTGGTTATTACATCAACTTAGAAGCTTCATCTGTGTTCTACTATGGTGCTTTTAGTGTCTCCTCATACCGCAGCACGTGACATAGCTTTGCAGACGGTAAATGTAACCGTTTCAGACACAAGTGCGGCCAATGTGACGATCTGGCTTTTAAGTCGATTCGGTAACAAATGAAGAAAACTTACGGATTTCTCAGGTTTTTACTAGATATGAACACTTTTCACATTCTCCCGTGCAAATCGGCTGCTAATCCTCCTTTCATGCAAAATCTTAAGTTCCTAGCTCAAGTCCAAGTCACCATAGACGGGTAAAAAGTCAATAATCGATACCTAAAACTTGAATTGCACTACATCTTACTGCCTATTACATCAACTTAGAAGCTTCATCTGTGTTCTACTATGGTGCTTTTAGTGTCTCCGCATACCGCAGCACGCGACATAGCTTTGCAGACGATAAATGTAACCGTTTCAGACAGAAGAGCGGCCAAAGAGACGATCTGGCTTTAAGTCGATTCGATAACAAATGACGAGAACGGACGGATTTCTCAGGTTCTTACCACATATGAACACTTTTCACATTCTTCTGAGCAACGCGGCTGCTAGTCCTCCTTTCATGCAAAATCTTAAGTTCCTAGCTCTTGTCCGAGTCACCAAAGAAGGGTAAAAAGTCAATAAACGATACCTAAAACTTGAATAGTACTACTTCTTACTGGCTATTACATCAACTTAGAAGCTTCATCTGTGTTCTACTATGGTGCTTTTAGTGTCTCCGCATACCGCAGCACGTGACATAGATTTGCAGACGATAAGTACAACCGTTTCAGACAGAAGAGCGGCCAATGTGACGATCAGGCTTTAAGTCGATTCGATAACAAATGACGAAAACGGACGGGTTTCTCAGGTTTTTACTACATATGAACATTTTTCACATTCGCCCGTGCTACGCGGCTGCTAGTCCTCCTTTAATGCAAAATCTTAAGTTCCTAGGTTTTGTCCAAGGCACCAAAGAAGGGTAAAAAGTCAATAATCAATACCTGAAAATTGAAGTGTACTACTTCTTACTGGCTATTACATCAACTTAGAAGCTTCATCTGTGTTCTACTATGGTGCTTTTAGTGTCTCCGCATACCGAAGCACACGAAATAGCTATGCAGACGATAAATGTAACCGTTTCAGACAGAAGTGTGCCCAATGTGACGATCTGGGATTAAGTCGATTCGATAACAAATGACGAAAACGGACGGATTTCTCAAGTTTTTACCACATATGAACACTTTTCACATTCTCCCGTGCAACGCGGCTGCTAGTCCACCTTTCATGCAAAATCTTAAGTTCCTTGCTCATGTCAAAGGCACCAAAGAAGGGTGAAAAGTCAATAATCAATACCTAAAACTTGAATTGTACTACTTCTTAATGGTTATTACATCAACTTAGAAGCTTCATCTGTGTTCTACTATGGTGCTTTTAGTGTCTCCGCATACCGCAGCACGTGACATAACTTTGCAGACGGTAAATGTAACCGTTTCAGACACAAGTGCGGCCAATGTGACGATCTGGCTTTTAAGTCGATTCGGTAACAAATGAAGAAAACTTACGGATTTCTCAGGTTTTTACTAGATATGAACACTTTTCACATTCTCCCGTGCAAATCGGCTGCTAATCCTCCTTTCATGCAAAATCTTAAGTTCCTAGCTCAAGTCCAAGGCACCATAGAAGGGTAAAAAGTCAATAATCGAAACCTAAAACATGAATTGTACTACATCTTACTGCCTATTACATCAACTTAGAAGCTTCATCTGTGTTCTACTATGGTGCCTTTAGTGTCTCCGCATACCGCAGCACGCGACATAGCTTTGCAGACGATAAATGTACCCGTTTCAGACATAGGTGTGGCCGATGTGACGATCTGGCTTTAAGTCGATTCGATAACAAATGACGAAAACGGACGGATTTCTCGGGTTTTTAAAACATATGAACACTTTTCACATTCTCCCGTGCAACGCGGCTGCTAGTCCTCCCTTAATGCAAAATCTTAAGTTTCTAGCTCATGTCCAAGGCACCAAAGTAGAGTAAAAAGTCAATAATCGATACCTAAAACTTGAATTGTAGTACTTCTTACTGGTTATTAAATCAACTTAGAAGCTTCATCTGTGTTCTACTATGGTGCTTTTAGTGTCTCCGCATACCGCAGCACACGACATAACTTTGCAGACGATAAATGTAACCGTTTCAGAGAGAAGAGAGGCCAATGTGACGAACTGGCCTTAAGTCGATTTGATAACAAATGACGAAAACGGCCGAATACCTTAGGTTTTTACTACAAATGAACACTTGTCACACTCTCCCGTGTATCGCAGCTACTAGTCCTCCTTTCATGCAAAATCTTAAAGTCCTAGCTCACGTCCAAGGCACCATAGCCGGCTAAAAAGTCAATAATCGATAACTAAAACGTGAATTGTACTACTTTTTACTTGCTATTACATAAACTTAGAAGCTTTTTCAGTGTTCTACTATGGTGCTTTTTGTGTCTCCGCATACCGCAGCACTCGACATAGCTTTGCAGACGATAAATGTAACCGTTTCAGAGAGAAGAGCAGACAATGTAACGTCCTGGCTTTAAGTCAATTCGATATCAAATGACGAAAACCGACAGATTTCTCAGTTTTTTACTACATATGAACGCTTTAACACATTTTCCCGTGCAACGCGGCTGCTAGTCCTCCTTTCATGCAAAATCTTATGGTCCTAGCTCATGTCCAAGTGACTAAAGCCGGTTAAAAACTCAATAATCGAAAACTAAAACTTCAATTGTACTACCTATTACATCAACTTAGAAGCTTCTACTGTGTTCTACTATAAGGCTTTTAGTGTATCCGCATACCGCACCCAACGACATAACTTTGCAGACGGTAAATGTAACCGTTTCAGAGGGAAGAGCGGCCAATGTGATGATCTGGCTTTAAGTCGATTCGGTAACAAATGAAGAAAACGGACGGATTTCTCAGGTTTTTACTAGATATGAACACTTTTCACATTCTCCCGTGCAACTCGGCTGCTAATCCTCCTTTCATGCAAAATCTTAAGTTCCTAGCTCAAGTCCAAGGCACCATAGAAGGGTAAAAAGTCAATAATCGATACCTAAAACTTGAATTGTACTACATCTTACTGCCTATTACATCAACTTAGAAGTTTCATCTGTGTTCTACTATGGTGCTTTTAGTGTCTCCGCATACCGCAGCATTTGACACAGCTTTGCAGACGATAAATGTAACCGTTTCAGACAGAAGAGCGGCCAATGTGACGATCTGGCTTTAAGTCGATTCGATAACAAATGACGAAAACGGACGGATTTCTCAGGTTTTTACTACATATGAACACTTTTCACATTCGCCCGTGCTACACGGCTGCTAGTCCTCCTTTCATGCAAAATATTAAGTTCCTAGCTCATGTCCAAGGCACCAAAGAAGGTAAAAAGTCAATAATCAATACCAGAAACTTGAATTGTACTACTTCTTACGGACTATTACACAAACGTAGAAGCTTCATCTGTGTTCTACTATGGTGCTTTTAGTGTCTCCGCATATCGCAGCCTGCGACATAGCTTTGCAGACGATAAATGTAACCGTTTCAGACAGATGTGCGGCTAATGTGACGATCTGGCTTTAAGTCGATTCGATAACAAGTGACGAAAACGGACGGATTTCTCAGGTTTTTACTACATATGAACACTTTTCACATTCTCCCGTGCAACTCGGCTGCTAATCCTCTTTTCATGCAAAATCTTAAGTTCATAGCTCATGTCCAAGGCACCAAAGAAGGGTAAAAAGTCAATAATCGATACCTAAAACTTGAATTTTACTACATCTTACTGGCTATTACATCAACTAAGGAGCTTCATCTGTGTTCTACTATGGTGCTTTTAGTGTCTCCGCATACCGCAGCACGCGACATAGCTTTGCAGACGATAAATGTAACCGTTTCAGACAGAAGACCGGCCAATGTGACGATCTGGCTTTAAGTCGATTCGATAGCAAATGACGAGAACGGACGGATTTCTCAGGTTCTTACCACATATGAACACTTTTCACATTCTCCTGAGCAACTTGGCTGCTAGTCCACCTTTCATGCAAAATCTTAAGTTCCTAGCTCATGTCCGAGTCGCCAAAGAAGGGTAAAAAGTCAATAATCGATACCTAAAACTTGAATAGTACTACTTCTTACTGGCTATTACATCAACTTAGAAGCTTCATCTGTGTTCTACTATGGTGCTTTTAGTGTCTCCGCATACCGCAGCACGTGACATAGCTTTGCAGACGATAAGTACAACCGTTTCAGAGAGAAGAGCGGCCAATGTGACGATCTGGCTTTAAGACGATTCGATAACAAATGACGAAAACGGACAGGTTTCTCAGGTTTTTACTACATATGAACATTTTTCACATTCGCCCGTGCTACGCGGCTGCTATTCCTCCTTTAATGCAAAATCTTAAGTTCCTAGGTTTTGTCCAAGGCACCAAAGAAGGGTAAAAAGTCAATAATCAATACCTGAAAATTGAAGTGTACTACTTCTTACTGGCTATTACATCAACTTAGAAGCTTCATCTGTGTTCTACTATGGTGCTTTTAGTGTCTCCGCATACCGCAGCACACGACATAGCTATGCAGACGATAAATGTAACCGTTTCAGACAGAAGTGCGGCCAATGTGACGATCTGGCTTTAAGTCGATTCGACAACAAATGACGAAAACGGACTGATTTCTCAGGTATTTACTACATATGAACACTTTTCACAGTCTCCAGTACAACGCGGGTGCTAGTCCTCCTTTCATGCAAAATCTTAAGTTCCTAGCTCAAGTCCAAAGCACCAAAGAAGTGTAAAAAGTCAATAATCTATACCTAAAACACGAATTGTACTACATCTCACTGGCTATTACGTCAACTTAGAAGCTTCATCTGTGTTCTACTATGGTGCTTTTAGTGTCTCTGTATACCGCAGCACGCGACATAGCTTTGCAGACGATAAATATAACCGCTTCAGACAGAAGTGTGCCCAATGTGACGATCTGGGTTTAAGTGGATTTGATAACAAATGACGAAAACGGACGAATTTCTCAAGTTTTTACCACATATGAACACTTTTCACATTCTCCCGTGCAACGCGGCTGCTAGTCCACCTTTCATGCAAAATCTTATGTTCCTAGCTCATGTCAAAGGCACCAAAGAAGGGTGAAAAGTCAATAATCAATACCTAAAACTTCAATTGTACTACATCTTACTGGTTATTACATCAATTTAGAAGCTTCATCTGTGTTCTACTATGGTGCTTTTAGTGTCTCCGCATACCGCAGCACGCGACATAGCTTTGCAGACGATAAATGTAACCGTTTCAGACAGAAGTGCGGCCAATGAGACGATGTGGCTTTAAGTCGATTCGATAACAAATGACGAAAACTGACGGATTTCTCAGGTATTTACTACATACGAACACTTTTCACATTCTCCCGTGCAACGCGGGTGCTAGTCCTCCTTTCATGCAATATCATAAGTTCCTAGCTCAAGTCCAAGGCTCCAAAGAAAGGTAAAAAGTCAATAATCTATACCCAAAATACGAATTGTACTACATCTTACTGGCTATTACATCAACTTAGAAGCTTCATCTGTGTTCTACTACGGTGCTTTTAGTGTCTCCGCATACCGCAGCACGTGACATAACTTTGCAGACGATAAATGTAATTGTTTCAGAGAGAAGAGAGGCCAATGTGACGATCTGGCCTTAAGTCGATTTGATAGCAAATGACGAAACCGGCCGAATACCTTAGGTTTTTACTACAAACGAACACTTTTCACACTCTCCCGTGTATCGCAGCTACTAGTCCTCCTTTCATGCAAAATCTTAAGGTCCTAGCTCACGTCCAAGGCACCAAAGCCGGCCAAAAAGTCAATAATCGATAACTAAAACGTGAATTGTACTACTTTTTACTTGCTATTACATAAACTTAGAAGCTTTTTCAGTGTTCTACTATGGTGCTTTTTGTGTCTCCGCATACCGCAGCACGCGACATAGCTTTGAAGACGATAAATGTAACCGTTTCAGAGAGAAGAGCAGACAATGTAACGTCCTGGCTTTAAGTCAATTCGATAACAAATGAAGAAAACCGGCAGATTTCTCAGTTTTTTACTACATATGAACGCTTTAACACATTTTCCCGTGCAACGCGGCTGCTAGTCCTCCTTTCATGCAAAATCTTATGGTCCTAGCTCATGTCCAAGTGACTAAAGCCGGTTAGAAACTCAATAATCAAAAACTAAAACTTCAATTGTACTACCTATTACATCAACTTAGAAGCTTCTACTGTGTTCTACTATAAGGCTTTTAGTGTCTCCGCATACCGCACCCAACGACATAGCTTTGCAGACGATAAATAAAACCGTTTCAGAGAGAAGAGCGACCTATGTAACGATCTTGCTTTAAGTCGATTTGATAACAATGACGAAAACGGAAAGATTTCTCAGGTTCTTACTACATATGATCACTTTTCACATTTTCCCGTGCAACGCGGCTTCTAGTCCTTCTTTCATGCAAAATCTTAAGGTCCTAGCTCATGCCCAAGGCACCAAAGCCGGCTAAAAAGTCAATAATCGATTGCTAAAACGTGAATTTTACTACTTCTTACTGGGTATTACATCAACTTAGAAGCTACTACTGTATTATACTGTGCTGATTTTTGTGTCTCCGCATACCGCAGCACGCGACATAGCTTTGCAGACGATAAATGTAACCGTTTCAGAGACATGAGCGGCCAATGTGACGATCTGGCTTTAAGTCGATTCGATAACAAATGAACAAAACCGACGGATTTCTCAGGTTTTTACTACATATGAACACTTTTCACATTCTCCCCTGAAACGAGGCTGCTAGTCCTCCTTTCATGCAAAATCTTAAGGTCCTAGCTCATGTCCAAGGCACCAAAGCCGGCTAAAAAGTCAGTAATCGAAAACTAAAACTTGAATTGTGCTACTTCTTACTGGCTATTACATCAACTTAGAAGCTTCTTCTGTGTTCTAGTATAGTGCTTTTAGTGTCTCCGCATACCGCACCCAGCGACATAGCTTTGCAGACGATAAATGTAACCGTTTCAGAGGGTAGACCGGCCAATGTGACGATCTGCCTTTAAGTCGAATCGAAAACAAATTACGAACACGGACAGATTTCTCAGGTTTTTACTACATATGAACACTTTTCACATTCTCCCGTGCAACGCGGATGCTAGTAGTCCTTTTATTCAAAATCGTAACGTCCTAGCTCATGCCCAAGGCACCAAAAAAGGCTAAATAGTCAATAATCGATAACTAAAACGTGAATTGTACTACTTCTTACTAGGTATTACATCAACTTAGAAGCTACTTATGTGTTCTACTATGGTGATTTTAGAGTCCCGCATAACGCAGCACGCGACATAGCTTTGCAGACGATAAATGTAACCGTTTCAGAGAGAAGAGCGGCCAATGTGACGATCTGCCTTTAAGTCGAATCGAAAACTAATTACGAACACGGATGGATTTCTCAGGTTTTTAGTACATATGAACACTTTTCACATTCTCCCATGCAACGCGTCTAATAGTGCTCCTTTCATGCAAAATCTTAAGGTCCTAGCTGCTGTACAAGGCACCAAAGCCGGGTGAAAAGTGAATAATCGATAACGAATACTTGAATTGCACTACTTCTTACTGGCTATAACATCAACTTAGAAGCTTCTTCTGTGTTCTAGTATAGTGCTTTTAGTGTCTCCGCCTAACATAGCTCGCAACATAGCTTAGCAGACGATATATGTAACCGTTTCAGAGAGAAGAGCGCCCAATGTGACGATCTGGCCTTAAGTCGATTTGATAACAAATGACGAAAACGGCCGAATACCTTAGGTTTTTACTACAAATGAACACTTTTCACACTCTCCCGTGTATCGCAGCTACTAGTCCTCCTTTCATGCAAAATCTTAAGGTCCTAGCTCACGCCAAGGCACCAAAGCCGGCTAAAAAGTCAATAATCGATAACTAAAACGTGAATTGTACTACTTTTTACTTGCTATTACATAAACGTAGAAGCTTTTTCAGTGTTCTACTATGGTGCTTTTTGTGTCTCCGCATACCGCAGCACGCGACATAGCTTTGCAGACGATAAATGTAACCGTTTCAGAGAGAAGGGCAGACAATGTAACGTCCTGGCTTTAAGTCAATTCGATAACAAATGAAGAAAACGCACAGATTTCTCAGTTTTTTACTACATATGAACACTTTAACACATTTTCCCGTGCAACGCCGCTGCTAGTCCTCCTTTCATGCAAAATCTTATGGTCCTAGCTCATGTCCAAGTGACTAAAGCCGGCTAAAAACTCAATAATCGAAAACTAAAACTTCAATTGTACTACCTATTACATCAACTTAGAAGTTTCTACTGTGTTCTACTATGAGGCTTTTAGTGTCTCCGCATACCGCAGCACGCGACATAGCATTGCAGACGATAAATGTAACCGTTTCAGAGAGGAGAGAGGCCAATGTACAAATTAACAAATTACGAAAACGGACGGATTTCTCAGGTTTTTACTACATATGAACACTTTTCACATTCTCCCGTGCAACGCGGCTAATAGTCCTCCTTTCATGCAAAATCTTAATGTCCCAGCTGCTGTACAAGGTACCAAAGCCGGGTGAAAAGTGAATAATCGATAACGAATACTTGAATTACACTACTTCTTACTGGCTATAACATCAACTTAGAAGCTTCATCTGTGTTCTAGTATAGTGCTTTTAGTGTCTCCGCATTACGTAGCTCGCGACATATCTTTGGAGACGATAAATGTAACGGTTTCAGAGGGAAGAGCGGCCAATGTACGATCTGGCTTTAAGTCGATTCGATAACAATTGACGAAAACATACGGATTTCTCAGATTTCACTACATATGAACCTTTTCACATTCTCCCGTGCAACGCAGCTGCTAGTCCTCCTTTCATGCAAAATCTTATGGTTCCACCTCATGTCCAAGGAACCAAAGCCGGCTAAAAATCAATAATCAATAACCAATACTTGAATTGTACTGCTTCTGACTGGCTATTACAACAACTCAGAAGCTTCTTCTGTGTTCAACTATGGTGATTTTAGTGACTCCGCATACCGCAACACGCGACATAGCTTT
The DNA here is from genome assembly GCF_023897955.1 of Schistocerca gregaria. Classification (NCBI taxonomy): domain Eukaryota; kingdom Metazoa; phylum Arthropoda; class Insecta; order Orthoptera; family Acrididae; genus Schistocerca; species Schistocerca gregaria. The sequence goes on along the minus strand of NW_026061844.1, from coordinate 2,290,615 downwards.
GCAGACGATAAATGTAACCGTTTCAGAGAGAAGAGCGACCAATGTGACGATGTGGCTTTAAGTCGATTTGATAAGAAATGACGATAACGGACGGATTTCTCAGGTTTTTACTACATATGAACACTTTTCACATTCTCCCGTGCAACGCAGCAGCTAGTCCTCCTTTGATGCAAAGTCTTAAGGTCCTAGCTCATGTCCAAGACCACAAAGCCAGCTAAAAAGTCAATAATCGATATCTAAAACGTTATTGCACTACTTCTTACTGGCTATTACATCAACTTAGAAGTATCATCTGTGTTCTACTACGGTTCTGTTAGTGTCTCCGCGTACCGCAGCACGCGACATAGCTTTGCAGACGATAAATGTAACCGTTTCAGAGAGAAGAGTGTCCAATGTGACGATCTGGCTTTAAGTCGATTTGATAAGAAATGACGAAAACGGACGGATTTCTCAGGTTTTTGCTACATATGAACACTTTTCACATTCTCCCGCGCAACGGAGCTGCTAGTCCTCCTTTGATGCAAAGTCTTAAGGTCCTATCTCATGTCCAAGACCCCAAAGCCAGCTAAAAACGAAATAAAGGATATCTAAAACGTTATTGCACTACTTCTTACTGGCTATTACAACAACTTAGAAGTTTCTTCAGTGTTCTACTATGGTGCTGTTAGTGTCTCTGCATACCGCAGCACGCGACATAGCTTTGGAGACAATAATGTAACCGTTTCAGAGAGAAGAGCGACCAATGTGACGATCTGGTTTTAAGTCGATTTGATAAGAAATGACGAAAATGGATGGATTTCTCAGGTTTTTACTACATATGAACACTTTTCACATTCTCCCGTGCAACGCAACTGTTAGTCCTCCTTTGATGCAAAACCTTAAGGTCCTAGCTCATGTCCAAGTCCCCAAAGCCAGCTAAAAAGTCAATAATCGATATCTAAAACGTTATTGTACTACTTCTTACTGGCTATCACAACAACTTAGAAGCTTCGTCTGTGTTCTACTATGGTGCTGTTAGTGTCTCCAGATACCGCAGCACGCGACATAGCTTTGCAGACGATAAATGTGACCGTTTCAGAGAGAAGAGCGACCAATGTGGAGACCTGGCTTTAAGTCGATTTGATAAGAAATGACGAAAACGGACGGAATTCTCAGGTTTTTAGTACATATGAACACTTTTCACATTCTCCCGTGCAACGCAGCTGCTAGTTCTCCTTTGATGCAAAATCTTAAGGTCCTAGCTCATGTCCAAGTCCCCAAAGCCAGCTAAAAAGTCAATAATCGATATGTAAAACGTTATTGTACTACTTCTTACTGGCTATTACATCAACTTAGAAGTTTCATCAGTGTTCTACTATGGTGCTATTTGTGTCTCTGCATAGCGCAGCACGCGACATAGCTTTGCAGACGATAAATGTAACCGTTTCAGAGAGAAGAGCGACCAATGTGACGATCTGGCTTTAAGTCGATTTGATAAGAAATGACGAAAACGGACGGATTTCTCAGGTTTTTACTACATATGAACACTTTCCACAGTCTCCAGAGCAACGCAGCTGCTAGTTCTCCTTTGATGAAAAATCTTAAGGTCCTAGCTCATGTCCAAGTCCCCAAAGCAAGCTAAAAAGTCAATAATCGGTACCTAAAACGTTATTGTACTACTTCTTACTGGCTATTACATCAACTTAGAAGTTTCATCTGTTTTATACTATGGTGCTGTTAGTGTCTCCGCATGCCGCAGCACGCGACATAACTTTGCAGACGATAAATATAACCGTTTCAGAGAGAAGAGCGACCAATGTGACGATCTGGCTATAAGTCGATTTGATAAGAAATGACGAAAGCGGACGGATATCTCAGGGTTTTACTACATATGAACACTTTTGACATTCTCCCGTGCAACGCAGCTGCTAGTCCTCCATTCATGCAAAATCTTAAGGTCCTAGCTCATGTCCAAGTCCACAAAGCCAGCTAAAAAGCCAATAATCAAAATCTAAAACGTTATTGTACTACATCTTACTGGCTATTACATCAACTTAGAAGATTCATCTGTGTTCCGCTATGGTGCTGTTAGTTTCTCCGCATACCGCAGCACGCGACATAGCTTTGCAGACGATAAATGTAACCGTTTCAGAGATATGAGCGGCCAATGAGACGATCTGACATTAAGTCGATTCGGTAACAAATGACGAAAACGGACGGATTTCTCAGGTTTTTACTACATATGAACACTATTTACATTCTCCCGTGCAACGCAGCTGCTAGTCATCTTTTGATGCAAAATCTTAAGGTCCTAGCTCATGTCCAAGGCCCCAAAGCCAGCTAAAAAGTCAATAATCGATATCTAAAACGTTATTGTACTACTCTTTGCTGGCTATTACAATAACTGAGAAATTTCATCTGTGTTCTACTATGGTGCTGTTAGTGTCTCCGCATACCGCAGCACGCGACGTAGCTTTGCAGACGATAAATGTAACCGTTTCAGGGAGAAGAGCGACCAATGTGACGATCTGGCTTTAAGTCGATTTGATAAGAAATGACGAAAATGGACGGATTTCTCAGGTTTTTACTACATATGAACGCTTTTCACATTCTCCCGTGCAACGCAGCTGCTAGATCTCCTTTGATGGAAAATCTTAAGGTCCTAGCTCATGTCCAAGACCCCAAAGCCAGCTAAAAAGACAATAATCGGTATCTAAAACGTTATTGTACTACTTCTTGCAAGCTATTACATCAACTTAGAAGTTTCATCTGTTTTCTACTATGGTGCTGTGAGTGTCTCCGCATACCGCAGCACGCGACATAGCTTTGCAGCCAATAAATGTAACCGTTTCAGAGGGAAGAGCGATTAATGTGACGATCTGGCTTTAAGTCGATTTGATAAGAAATGACGATAACGGACGGATTTCTCAGGTTTTTACTACATATGAACACTTTCCACATTCTCCCGTGCAACGCAGCTGCTAGTCCTCCTTTGATGCAAAGTCTTAAGGTCCTAGCTCATGCCCAAGACCACAAAGCCAGCTAAAAAGTCAATAATCGATATCTAAAACGTTATTGCACTACTTCTTACTGGCTATTACATCAACTTAGAAGTTTCATCACTGTTCTACTGTGGTGCTGTTAGTGTCTCTGCATACCGCAGCACGCGACATTGCTTTGCAGACGATAAATGTAACCGTTTCAGAGAGAAGGGCGACCAATGTGACGATCTGGCTTTAAGTCGATTTGATAAGAAATGACGAAAACGGACGGATTTCTCAGGTTTTTACTACATATGAACACTTTTCACATTCTCCCGTGCAACGCAGCTGCTAGTTCTCCTTTGATGCAAAATCTTAAGGTCCTAGCTCATGTCCGAGGCCCCAAAGCCAGCTAAAAAGTCAATAATCGGTATCTAAAACGTTATATTACTACTTCTTACAGGCTATAACATCAACTTAGAAGCTTCGTCTGTGTTCTACTATGGTGCTCTTAGTGTCTCCACATACCGCAGCACGCGACATAGCTTTGCAGACGATAAATGTGACCGTTTCAGAGAGAAGAGCGACCAATGTGAAGACCTGGCTTTAAGTCGAATTGATAAGAAATGACGAAAACGGACGGATTTCTCATGTTTTAGTACATATGAACACTCTTCACATTCCCCCGGGCAACGCAGCTGCTAGTTCTCCTTTGATGCAAAATCTTAAGGTCCTAGCTCATGTCCAAGTCCCAAAGGCAGCTAAAAAGTCTATAATCGGTATCTAAAACGTTATTGTACTACTTCTTACGGGTTATTGCATCAACTTAGAAGTTTCATCTGTTTTCTACTATGGTGCTGTTAGTGTCTCCGCATACCACAGCACGCGACATAGCTTTGCAGACGATAAATGTAACCGTTTCAGAGAGAAGAGCGACCAATGTGACAATCTGGCTTTAAGTCGATTTGATACGAAATGACGAAGACGGACTGATTTCTCAGGTTTTTGCTACATTTGAACACTTTTTACCTTCTCCCGTGCAACGCAGCTGCTAGTGCTCCTTTGATGCAAAGTCTTAAGATACTAACTCATGTCCAAGACCCCAAAGCCAGCTAAAAAGTCAATAATCGATATCTAAAACGTTATTGCACTACTTCTTACCGGCAATTACATCATTTTAGAAGTTTCATCAGTGTTTTACTATGGTGCTGTTAGTGTCTCCGCATACCGCAGCACGGGACATTGCTTTGCAGACGATAAATGTAACCGTTTCAGAGAGAAGAGCGACCAATGTGACGATCTGGCTTTAAGTCGATTTTATAAGAAATGACGAAAATGTACGGATTTCTCAGGTTTTTACTACATATGAACACTTTTCACATTCTCCCATGCAACGCAGCTGCTAGTCCTCCTTTGATGCAAAATCTTAAGGTCCTAGCTCATGTCCAAGTCCCCAAAGCCAGCTAAAAAGTGAATAATCGATATCTAAAGTTATTGTACTACTTCTTACTGGCTATATCATCAACTTAGAAGTTTCATCTGTTTTCTACTATGGTGCTGTTAGGGTCTCCGCTTACCGCAGCACGCGACATAGCTTTGCAGACGATAAATGTAACCGTTTCAGGGAGAAGAGCGACCAATGTGACGATCTGGCTTTAAGTCGATTTGATAAGAAATGACGAAAACGGACGGATTTCTCAGGTTTTCACTACATATAAACACTTTTCACATTCTCCCGTGCAACGCAGCTGCAAGTTCTCCTTTGATGCAAAATCTTAAGGTCCTAGCTCATGTCCAAGGCCCCAAAGCAAGCTAAAAAGTCAATAATCGGAATCTAAAACGTTATTGTACTACATCTTGCAGGCTATTACATCAACTTAGAAGTTTCATGTGTTTTCTACTATGGTGCTGTTAGTGTCTCCGCATACCGCAGCACGCGACATAGCTTTGCAGACAATAAATGTAACCGTTTCAGAGAGAAGAGCGACCAATGTGACGATCTGGCTTTAAGTCGATTTGATAAGAAATGACGATAACGGTCGGATTTCTCAGGTTTTTACTACATATGAACACTTTTCACATTCTCCCGTGCAACGCAGCTGCTAGTCCTCCTTTGATGCAAAGTCTTAAGGTCCTAGCTCATGTCCAAGACCACAAAGCCAGCTAAAAAGTCAATAATCGATATCTAAAACGTTATTGCACTACTTCTTACTGGCTATTACATCAACTTAGAAGTTTCATCACTGTTCTACTGTGGTGCTGTTAGTGTCTCTGCATACCGCAGCACGCGACATTGCTTTGCAGACGATAAATGTAACCGTTTCAGAGAGAAGGGCGACCAATGTGACGATCTGGCTTTAAGTCGATTTGATAAGAAATGACGAAAATGGACGGATTTCTTAGGTTTTTACTACATATGAACATTTTTCACATTCTCCCGTGCAACGCAGCTGCTAGTTCTCCTTTGATGCAAAATCTTAAGGTCCTAGCTCATGTCTAAGGCCCCAAAGCCAGATAAAAAGTCAATAATCGATATCTAAAACGTTATTGCAATACTTCTTACAGGCTATTACATCAACTTAGAAGTTTCATCTGTGTTCTACTATGGTCCTGTTAGTGTCTCCGCATACCGCAGCACGCGACATAGCTTTGCAGACGATAAATGTAACCGTTTCAGAGAGAAGAGCGATCAATGTGACGATCTGGCTTTAAGTCGATTTGATAAGAATTGACGAAAACGGATGGATTTCTCAGGTTTTCACTACATATGAACACTTTTGACATTCTTACGTGATACGGAGCTGCTAGTCCTCCTTTGATGCAAAGTCTTAAGGTCCTAGCTCATGTCCAAGACCCCAAAGCCAGATAAAAAGTCAATTATCGATATCTAAAACGTTATTGCAATACTTCGTACTGGCTATTACAACAAGTTAGAAGTTTCATCAGTGTTCTACTATGGTGCTGTTAGTGTCTCTGCATACCGCAGCACGCGACATAGCTTTGCAGACGATAAATGTAACCGTTTCAGACAGAAGAGCGACCAATGTGACGATCTGGCTTTAAGTCGATTTGATAAGAAATGACGAAAATGGACGGATTTCCCAGTTTTTACTACATATGAACACTTTTCACATTCTCCCATGCAACTCGGCTGCTAGTCCTCGTTTCAAGCAGAATCTTACGGTCCTAGCTCATGTCGAAGGCACCAAAGCCAGCTAAAAAGTCAATAATCGATACCTAAAACTTGAATTGTGCTACCTCTTACTGGATTTTACATCAACTTAGAAGCTTCATCTGTGTTCTACTATGGTGCTTTTAGTGCCTCCGCATACCGCAACACGCGACATAGCTTTGCAGACGATAAGTACAACCCTTTCAGAGAGAAGGGCGGCCAATGTGACGGTCTGGCTTTAAGCCGATTCGATAACAAATGACGAAAACGGACGGATTTCTCAGGTTTTTACTACATATGTACACTTTTCACAATCTCTCGTGCAACGCGGCTGTTAGTCCTCCTTTCATGCAAAATCTTAAGTTCCTAGCTCATGTCCAAGGCACCAAAGAAGGGTAAAAAGTCAATAATCGATAATTAAAACTTGAATTGTACTACTTCTTATTGGCTATTGCATCATCTTAGAAGCTTCATCTGTTTTCTACTATGGTGCTTTTAGTGTCTCGGCATACCGCAGCACGCGACATAGCTTTGCAGACGATAAATGTAATCGTTTCAGAGAGAAGAGCGGCCAATCTGACGATCTGGCTTTAAGTCGATTCGATAACAAATGACGAAAACGGACGGATTTCTCAGGTTTTTAGTACATATGAACTCTTTCCACATTCTCCCGTGCAACGCGACTGCTAGTCCTCCTTTCATGCAAAATCTTAAGTTCCTAGCTCATTTCCAAGGCACCGAAGAAGGGTAAAAAGTTTATAATCGATACCTAAAACCTGATTTGAACTACTTTTTACTGGCTATTACATCAACTTAGAAGCTTCATCTGAGTTCTACTATGGTGCGTTTAGTGTCTGCGCATACCGCAACACGCGACATAGGTTTGCAGACGATAAGTACAACCTTTTCAGAGAGAATTACGGCCTATGTGAAGATCTGGCTTTAAGCCGATTCGATAACAAATGACGAAAACGGACGGATTTCTCACGTTTTTACTACATATGAACACTTTTCACATTCGCCTGTGCAACGCAGCCGCTAGTCCTCCTTTCATGCAAAATGTTAAGTTCCTAGCTCATGTCCAAGGCACCAAAGAAGGGTAAAAAGTCAATAATCGATAATTAAAACTTGAATTGTACTACTTCTTATTGGCTATTACATCAACTTAGAAGTTTCATCAGTGTTCTACTATGGTGCTGTTAGTGTCTCCGCATACCGCAGCACGCGACATAGCTTTGCAGACGATAAATGTAACCATTTCAGGGAGAAGAGCGACCAATGTGACGATCTGGCTTTAAGTCGATTTGATAAGAAATGACGAAAACGGACGGATTTCTCAGGTTTTTACTACATATGAACACTTTTCACATTCTCCCGTGCAACTCAGCTGCTAGTTCTCCTTTGATGCAAAATCTTAAGGTCCTAGCTCATGTCCAAGTCCCAAAGCCAGCTAAAAAGTCAATAATCGGTATCTAAAACGTTATTGTACTACTTCTTACAGGTTATTGCATCAACTTAGAAGTTTCATCAGTGTTCTACTATGGTGCTGTTTGTGTCTCTGCATACCGCAGCACGCAACATAGCTTTGCAGACGATAAATGTAACCGTTTCAGAGAGAAGAGCGACCAATGTGACGATCTGGCTTTAAGTCGCTTTTATAAGAAATGACGAAAACGGACGGATTTCTCAGGTTTTTACTACATATGAACACTTTTCACATTCTCCCGTGCAACGCAGCTGCTAGTCCTCCTTTGATGCAAAATCTTAAGGTCCTAGCTCATGTCCAAGTCCCCAAAGCCAGCTAAAAAGTCAATAATCGATATCTAAAAGTTATTGTACTATTTCTTACTGGCTATAACATCAACTTAGAAGTTTCATCTGTTTTCTACTATGGTGCTGTTAGGGTCTCCGCTTACCGCAGCACGCGACATAGCTTTGCAGACGATAAATGTAACCGTTCCAGAGAGAAGAGCGATCAATGTGACGATCTGGCTTTAAGTCGATTTGTTACGAAATGACGAAAACGGATGGATTTCTCAGGTTTTCACTACATATGAACACTTTTCACATTCTCCCGTGCAACTCAGCTGCTAGTCCTCCCTTGATGCAAAATCTTAAGGTCCTAGCTCATGTCCAAGTCCCCAAAGCCAGCTAAAAAGTCAATAATCGATATCTAAAACGTTATTGCACTACTTCTTACTGGCTATTACATCAACTTAGAAGTTTCATTAGTGTTCTACTATGGTGCTGTTAGTGTCTCCGCATACCGCAGCACGCGACTTTGCTTTGCAGACGATAAATGTAACCGTTTCAGAGAGAAGAGCGACTAATGTGACGATCTGGCTTTAAGTCGATTTGATAAGAAATGACGAAAACGGACGGATTTCTCAGGTTTTTACTACATATGAACACTTTTCACATTCTCACATGCAACTCGGCTGCTAGTCCTCCTTTCAAGCAGAATCTTACGGTCCTAGCTCATGTCCAAGGCACCAAAGCCAGCTAAAAAGTCAATAATCGATACCTAAAACTTGAATTGTGCTACCTCTTACTGGATTTTACATCAACTTAGAAGCTTCATCTGTGTTCTACTATGGTGCTTTTAGTGCCTCCGCATACCGCAACACGCGACATAGCTTTGCAGACGATAAGTACAACCCTTTCAGAGAGAAGGGCGGCCAATGTGACGGTCTGGCTTTAAGCCGATTCGATAACAAATGACGAAAACGGACGGATTTCTCAGGTTTTTACTACGTATGTACACTTTTCACAATCTCCCGTGCAACGCGGCTGTTAGTCCTCCTTTCATGCAAAATCTTAAGTTCCCAGCTCATGTCCAAGGCACCAAAGAAGGGTAAAAAGTCAATAATCGATAATTAAAACTTGAATTGTACTACTTCTTATTGGCTATTGCATCATCTTAGAAGCTTCATCTGTTTTCTACTATGGTGCTTTTAGTGTCTCGGCATACCGCAGCACGCGACATAGCTTTGCAGACGATAAATGTAATCGTTTCAGAGAGAAGAGCGGCCAATCTGACGATCTGGCTTTAAGGCGATTCGATAACAAATGACTAAACGGACGGATTTCTCACGTTTTTACTACATATGAACACTTTTCACATTCGCCTGTGCAACGCAGCCGCTAGTCCTCCTTTCATGCAAAATGTTAAGTTCCTAGCTCATGTCCAAGGCACCAAAGAAGGGTAAAAAGTCAATAATCCATACCTAAAACTTGAATTGTACTACCTCTCACTGGCTATTACATCGACTCAGGAGCTTCATCTGTGTTCTACTATGGTTCTTTTAGTGTCTGCGCATACCGCAGCACGCGACATAGCTTTGCAGACGATAAATGTAACCGTTTCAGACAGAAGAGCGGCCAATGTGATAATCTGGCTTTAAGTCATTTCGATAACAAATGAGGAAACGGACAGATTTCTTAGGTTTTTACTACATATGAACACTTTTCACATTCTCCCGTGCAACGCGGCTGCTAGTCCTCCTTTCATGCAAAATCTTAAGTTCCTAGCTCATGTCCAAGGCACCAAAGAAGGGTAAAAAGCCAATAATCGATACTTAAAACTTGAAGTGTACTACTTCTTACTGGCTATTACATCAACTTAGAAGTTTCATCAGTGTTCTACTATGGTGCTGTTAGTGTCTCCGCATACCGCAGCACGCGACATAGCTTTGCAGACGATAAATGTAACCATTTCAGGGAGAAGAGCGACCAATGTGACGATCTGGCTTTAAGTCGATTTGATAAGAAATGACGAAAACGGACGGATTTCTCAGGTTTTTACTACATATGAACACTTTTCACATTCTCCCGTGCAACTCAGCTGCTAGTTCTCCTTTGATGCAAAATCTTAAGGTAATAGCTCATGTCCAAGTCCCAAAGCCAGCTAAAAAGTCAATAATCTGTATCTAAAACGTTATTGTACTACTTCTTACAGGTTATTGCATCAACTTAGAAGTTTCATCAGTGTTCTACTATGGTGCTGTTTGTGTCTCTGCATACCGCAGCACGCAACATAGCTTTGCAGACGATAAATGTAACCGTTTCAGAGAGAAGAGCGACCAATGTGACGATCTGGCTTTAAGTCGTTTTTATAAGAAATGACGAAAACGGACGGATTTCTCAGGTTTTTACTACATATGAACACTTTTCACATTCTCCCGTGCAACGCAGCTGCTAGTCCTCCTTTGATGCAAAATCTTAAGGTCCTAGCTCATGTCCAAGGCCCCAAAGCAAGCTAAAAAGTCAATAATCGGAATCTAAAACGTTATTGTACTACTTCTTACAGGCTATTACATCAACTTAGAAGTTTCATCTGTTTTCTACTATGGTGCTGTTAGTGTCTCCGCATACCGCAGCACGCGACATAGCTTTGCAAACAATAAATGTAACCGTTTCAGAGAGAAGAGCGACCAATGTGACGATCTGGCTTTAAGTCGATTTGATAAGAAATGACGATAACGGTCGGATTTCTCAGGTTTTTACTACATATGAACACTTTTCACATTCTCCCGTGCAACGCAGCTGCTAGTCCTCCTTTGATGCAAAGTCTTAAGGTCCTAGCTCATGTCCAAGACCACAAAGCCAGCTAAAAAGTCAATAATCGATATCTAAAACGTTATTGCACTACTTCTTACTGGCTATTACATCAACTTAGAAGTTTCATCACTGTTCTACTGTGGTGCTGTTAGTGTCTCTGCATACCGCAGCACGCGACATTGCTTTGCAGACGATAAATGTAACCGTTTCAGAGAGAAGGGCGACCAATGTGACGATCTATCTTTAAGTCGATTTGATAAGAAATGACGAAAATGGACGGATTTCTCAGGTTTTTACTACATATGAACATTTTTCACATTCTCCCGTGCAACGCAGCTGCTAGTTCTCCTTTGATGCAAAATCTTAAGGTCCTAGCACATGTCCAAGGCCCCAAAGCCAGCTAAAAAGTCAATAATCGGTATCTAAAACGTTATTGTACTATTTCTTACTGGCTATTACATCAACTTAGAAGTTTCATCTGTGTTCTACTATGGTCCTGTTAGTGTCTCCGCATACCGCAGCACGCGACATAGCTTTGCAGACGATAAATGTAACCGTTCCAGAGAGAAGAGCGATCAATGTGACGATCTGGCTTTAAGTCGATTTGATACGAAATGACGAAAACGGATGGATTTCTCAGGTTTTCACTACATATGAACACTTTTGACATTCTTACGTGATACGGAGCTGCTAGTCCTCCTTTGATGCAAAGTCTTAAGGTCCTAGCTCATGTCCAAGACCCCAAAGCCAGATAAAAAGTCAATAATCGATATCTAAAACGTTATTGCAATACTTCTTACTGGCTATTACAACAAGTTAGAAGTTTCATCAGTGTTCTACTATGGTGCTGTTAGTGTCTCTGCATACCGCAGCACGCGACATAGCTTTGCAGACGATAAATGTAACCGTTTCAGACAGAAGAGCGACCAATGTGACGATCTGGCTTTAAGTCGATATGATAAGAGATGACGAAAATGGACGGATTTCCCAGTTTTTACTACATATGAACACTTTTCACATTCTCCCGTGCAACTCAGCTGCTAGTCCTCCCTTGATGCAAAATCTTAAGGTCCTAGCTCATGTCCAAGTCCCCAAAGCCAGCTAAAAAGTCAATAATCGATATCTAAAACGTTATTGCACTACTTCTTACTGGCTATTACATCAACTTAGAAGTTTCATTAGTGTTCTACTATGGTGCTGTTAGTGTCTCCGCATACCGCAGCACGCGACTTTGCTTTGCAGACGATAAATGTAACCGTTTCAGAGAGAAGAGCGACTAATGTGACGATCTGGCTTTAAGTCGATTTGATAAGAAATGACGAAAACGGACGGATTTCTCAGGTTTTTACTACATATGAACACTTTTCACATTCTCACATGCAACTCGGCTGCTAGTCCTCCTTTCAAGCAGAATCTTACGGTCCTAGCTCATGTCCAAGGCACCAAAGCCAGCTAAAAAGTCAATAATCGATACCTAAAACTTGAATTGTGCTACCTCTTACTGGATTTTACATCAACTTAGAAGCTTCATCTGTGTTCTACTATGGTGCTTTTAGTGCCTCCGCATACCGCAACACGCGACATAGCTTTGCAGACGATAAGTACAACCCTTTCAGAGAGAAGGGCGGCCAATGTGACGGTCTGGCTTTAAGCCGATTCGATAACAAATGACGAAAACGGACGGATTTCTCAGGTTTTTACTACATATGTACACTTTTCACAATCTCCCGTGCAACGCGGCTGTTAGTCCTCCTTTCATGCAAAATCTTAAGTTCCCAGCTCATGTCCAAGGCACCAAAGAAGGGTAAAAAGTCAATAATCGATAATTAAAACTTGAATTGTACTACTTCTTATTGGCTATTGCATCATCTTAGAAGCTTCATCTGTTTTCTACTATGGTGCTTTTAGTGTCTCGGCATACCGCAGCACGCGACATAGCTTTGCAGACGATAAATGTAATCGTTTCAGAGAGAAGAGCGGCCAATCTGACGATCTGGCTTTAAGGCGATTCGATAACAAATGACTAAACGGACGGATTTCTCACGTTTTTACTACATATGAACACTTTTCACATTCGCCTGTGCAACGCAGCCGCTAGTCCTCCTTTCATGCAAAATGTTAAGTTCCTAGCTCATGTCCAAGGCACCAAAGAAGGGTAAAAAGTCAATAATCCATACCTAAAACTTGAATTGTACTACCTCTCACTGGCTATTACATCGACTCAGGAGCTTCATCTGTGTTCTACTATGGTTCTTTTAGTGTCTGCGCATACCGCAGCACGCGACATAGCTTTGCAGACGATAAATGTATCCGTTTCAGACAGAAGAGCGGCCAATGTGATAATCTGGCTTTAAGTCATTTCGATAACAAATGAGGAAACGGACAGATTTCTTAGGTTTTTACTACATATGAACACTTTTCACATTCTCCCGTGCAACGCGGCTGCTAGTCCTCCTTTCATGCAAAATCTTAAGTTCCTAGCTCATGTCCAAGGCACCAAAGAAGGGTAAAAAGCCAATAATCGATACTTAAAACTTGAAGTGTACTACTTCTTACTGGCTATTACATCAACTTAGAAGTTTCATCAGTGTTCTACTATGGTGCTGTTAGTGTCTCCGCATACCGCAGCACGCGACATAGCTTTGCAGACGATAAATGTAACCATTTCAGGGAGAAGAGCGACCAATGTGACGATCTGGCTTTAAGTCGATTTGATAAGAAATGACGAAAACGGACGGATTTCTCAGGTTTTTACTACATATGAACACTTTTCACATTCTCCCGTGCAACTCAGCTGCTAGTTCTCCTTTGATGCAAAATCTTAAGGTCCTAGCTCATGTCCAAGTCCCAAAGCCAGCTAAAAAGTCAATAATCTGTATCTAAAACGTTATTGTACTACTTCTTACAGCTTATTGCATCAACTTAGAAGTTTCATCAGTGTTCTACTATGGTGCTGTTTGTGTCTCTGCATACCGCAGCACGCAACATAGCTTTGCAGACGATAAATGTAACCGTTTCAGAGAGAAGAGCGACCAATGTGACGATCTGGCTTTAAGTCGCTTTTATAAGAAATGACGAAAACGGACGGATTTCTCAGGTTTTTACTACATATGAACACTTTTCACATTCTCCCGTGCAACGCAGCTGCTAGTCCTCCTTTGATGCAAAATCTTAAGGTCCTAGCTCATGTCCAAGTCCCCAAAGCCAGCTAAAAAGTCAATAATCGATATCTAAAAGTTATTGTACTATTTCTTACTGGCTATAACATCAACTTAGAAGTTTCATCTGTTTTCTACTATGGTGCTGTTAGGGTCTCCGCTTACCGCAGCACGCGACATAGCTTTGCAGACGATAAATGTGACCGTTTCAGAGAGAAGAGCGACCAATGTGAAGACCTGGTTTTAAGTCGATTTGATAAGAAATGACAAAAACGGACGGATTTCTAAGGTTTTTACTACATATGAACACTTTTCACATTCTCCCGGGCAACGCAGCTGCTAGTCCTCCTTTGATGCAAAATCTTAAGGTCCTAGCTCATGTCCTAGGCCCCAAAGCCGGCTAAAAAGTCAATAATCGATATCTAAAACGTTATTGTACTACTCCTTACAGGCTATTACAATAACTGAGAAATTTCATCTGTGTTCTATTAAGGTGCTGTTAGTGTCTCCGCATACCTCAGCACGCGACGTAGCTTTGCAGACGATAAATGTAACCGTTTCAGGGAGAAGAGCGACCAATGTGACGATCTGGCTTTAAGTCGATTTGATAAGAAATGACGAATACGGACGGATTTCTCATTTTTTCACTGCATATGAACACTTTTCACATTCTCCCGTGCAACACAGCTGCTAGTTCTCCTTTGATGCAAAATCTTAAGGTCCTAGCTCATGTCCAAGGCCCCAAAGCCAGCTAAAAAGTCAATAATCGGTATCTAAAACGTTATTGTACTACTTCTTACTGGCTATTACATCAACTTAGAAGTTTCATCTGTGTTCTACTATGAACCTGTTAGTGTCTCCGCATACCGCAGCACGCGACATAGCTTTGCAGACGATAAATGTAACCGTTTCAGGGAGAAGAGCGACCAATGTGACGATCTGGCTTTAAGTCGATTTGATAAGAAATGACGAAAACGGACGGATTTCTCAGGTTTTCACTACATATGAACACTTTTGACATTCTCCTGTGCAACGGAGCTGCTAGTCCTCCTTTGATGCAAAGTGTTAAGGTCCTAGCTCATGTCCAAGACCCCAAAGCCAGATAAAAAGTCAATAATCGATATCTAAAACGTTATTGAAATACTTCTTACTGGCTATTACAACAAGTTAGAAGTTTCATCAGTGTTCTACTATGGTGCTGTTAGTGTCTCTGCATACCGCAGCACGCGACATAGCTTTGCAGTCGATAAATGTAACGGTTTCAGACAGAAGAGCGACCAATGTGACGATCTGGCTTTAAGTCGATTTGATAAGAAATGACGAAAACGGACGGATTTCTCATGTTTTAGTACATATGAACACTCTTCACATTCTCCCGGGCAACGCAGCTGCTAGTCCTCCTTTGATGCAAAATCTTAAGGTCCTAGCTCATGTCCAGGGCCCCAAAGCCAGCTTAAAAGTCAATAATCGGTTTCTAAAACGTTATTGTACTACTTCTTACTGGCTATTACATCAACTTAGAAGTTTCATCAGTGTTCTACTATGGTGCTGTTAGTGTCTCCGCATACCGCAGCACGCGACATAGCTTTGCAGACGATAAATGTAACCATTTCATGGAGAAGAGCGACCAATGTGACGAACTGGCTTTAAGTCGATTTGATAAGAAATGACGAAAATTGACGGATTTCTCAGTTTTTTACTACATATGAACACTTTTCACATTCTCCCGTGCAACTCAGCTGCTAGTTCTCCTTTGATGCAAAATCTTAAGGTCCTAGCTCATGTCCAAGTCCCCAAATCCAGCTAAAAAGTCAATAATCGGTACCAAAAACGTTATTGTACTACTTCTTACTGGCTATTACATCAACTTAGAAGTTTCACCAGTGTTCTTCTATGGTGCTGTTAGTTTCTCCGCATACCGCAGCACGCGACATTGCTTTGCAGACGATAAATGTAACCGTTACAGAGAGAAGAGCGACCAATGTGACGATCTGGCTTTAAGTCGATTTTATAAGAAATGACGAAAATGTACGGATTTCTCAGGTTTTTACTACATATGGACACTTTGCACATTCTCCCGTGCATCGCAGCTGCTAGTCCTCCCTTGATGCAAAATCCTAAGGTCCTAGCTCATGTCCAAGTCCCCAAAGCCAGCTAAAAACTCAATAATCGATATCTAAAACGTTATTGCACTACTTCTTACTGGCTATTACATCAACTTAGAAGTTTCATCAGTGTTCTACTATGGTGCTGTTAGTGTCTCCGCATACCGCAGCACGCGACATTGCTTTGCAGACGATAAATGTAACCGTTTCAGAGAGAAGAGCGACCAATGTGACGATCTGGCTTTAAGTCGATTTGATGAGAAATGACGAAAACGGACGGATTTCTCAGGTTTTTACTACATATGAACACTTTTCACATTCTCCCATGCAACTCGGCTGCTAGTCCTCCTTTCAAGCAGAATCTTACGGTCCTAGCTCATGTCCAAGGCACCAAAGCCAGCTAAAAAGTCAATAATCGATACCTAAAACTTGAATTGTGCTACCTATTACTGGATATTACATCAACTTAGAAGCTTCATCTGTGTTCTACTATGGTGCTTTTAGTGCCTCCGCATACCGCAAAACGCGACATAGCTTTGCAGACGATAAGTACAACCGTTTCAGAGAGAAGGGCGGCCAATGTGACGGTCTGGCTTTAAGCCGATTCGATAACAAATGACGAAAACGGACGGATTTCTCAGGTTTTTACTACATATGAACACTTTTCACAATCTCCTGTGCAACGCGGCTGTTAGTCCTCCTTTCATGCAAAATCTTAAGTTCCTAGCTCATGTCCAAGGCACCAAAGAAGGGTAAAAAGTTAATAATCGATAATTAAAACTTGAATTGTAGTACTTCTTATTGGCTATTGCATCATCTTAGAAGCTTCATCTGTTTTCTACTATGGTGCTTTTAGTGTCTCGGCATACCGCAGCACGCGACATAGCTTTGCTGACGATAAATGTAATCGTTTCAGAGAGACGAGCGGACAATCTGACGATCTGGCTTTAAGGCGATTCGATAACAAATGACTAAACGGACGAATTTCTTAGGTTTTTACTACATATGAACACTTTTCACATTCTCCCGTGAAACGCGACTACTAGTCCTCCTTTCATGCAAAATCTAAAGTTCCTAGCTCATTTCCAAGGCACCAAAGAAGGGTAAAAAGTTAATAATCGATAATTAAAACTTGAATTGTACTACTTCTTAATGGCTATTGCATCATCTTAGAAGCTTCATCTGAGTTCTACTATGGTGCGTTCAGTGTCTGCGCATACCGCAACACGCGACATAGGTTTGCAGACGATAAGTACAACCGTTTCAGAGAGAATTGCGGCCTATGTGAAGATCTGGCTTTAAGCCGATTCGATAACAAATGACGAAAACGGACGGATTACTCACGTTTTTACCACATATGAACACCGTTTCACATTCGCCTGTGCAACGCAGCCGCTAGTCCTCCTTTCATGCAAAATGTTAAGTTCCTAGCTCATGTCCAAGGCACCAAAGAAGGGTAAAAAGTCAATAATCCATACCTAAAACTTGAATTGTACTACCTCTCACTGGCTATTACATCGACTCATTAGCTTCATCTGTGTTCTACTATGGTTCTTTTAGTGTCTGCGCATACCACAGCACGCGACATAGCTTTGCAGACGATAAATGTAACCGTTTCAGACAGAAGAGCGGCCAATGTGATAATCTGGCTTTAAGTCATTTCGATAACAAATGAGGAAACGGACGGATTTCTTAGGTTTTTACTACATATGAACACTTTTCACATTCTCCCGTGCAACGCGGCTGCTAGTCCTCCTTTCATGCAGAATCCTTAAGTCCTAGCTCATGTCCAAGGCACCAAAGCCAGCTAAAAAGGCAATATTCGATACCTAAAACTTGAATTGTACTACTTCTTACTGGATATTACAACAACCTAGAAGCGTCATCTGTGTTCTACTATAGTGCTTGTAGTGTCTCCACATACCGCAGCACGCGACATAGCTTTGCAGACGATAAATGTAACCGTTTCAGAGAGAAGAGCGACCAATGTGACGATCTGGCTTTAAGTCGATTTTATAAGAAATGACGAAAATGTACGGATTTCTCAGGTTTTTACTACATATGAACACTTTGCACATTCTCCCGTGCATCGCAGCTGCTAGTCCTCCCTTGATGCAAAATCTTAAGGTCCTAGCTCATGTCCAAGTCCCCAAAGCCAGCTAAAAACTCAATAATCGATATCTAAAACGTTATTGCACTACTTCTTACTGGCTATTACATCAACTTAGAAGTTTCATCAGTGTTCTACTATGGTGCTGTTAGTGTCTCCGCATACCGCAGCACGCGACATTGCTTTGCAGACGATAAATGTAACCGTTTCAGAGAGAAGAGCGACCAATGTGACGATCTGGCTTTAAGTCGATTTGATGAGAAATGACGAAAACGGACGGATTTCTCAGGTTTTTACTACATATGAACACTTTTCACATTCTCCCATGCAACTCGGCTGCTAGTCCTCCTTTCAAGCAGAATCTTACGGTCCTAGCTCATGTCCAAGGCACCAAAGCCAGCTAAAAAGTCAATAATCGATACCAAAAACTTGAATTGTGCTACCTATTACTGGATATTACATCAACTTAGAAGCTTTATCTGTGTTCTACTATGGTGCTTTTAGTGCCTCCGCATACCGCAAAACGCGACATAGCTTTGCAGACGATAAGTAAAACCGTTTCAGAGAGAAGGGCGGCCAATGTGACGGTCTGGCTTTAAGCCGATTCGTTAACAAATGACGAAAACGGACGGATTTCTCAGGTTTTTACTACATATGAACACTTTTCACAATCTCCTGTGCAACGCGGCTGTTAGTCCTCCTTTCATGCAAAATCTTAAGTTCCTAGCTCATGTCCAAGGCACCAAAGAAGGGTAAAAAGTTAATAATCGATAATTAAAACTTGAATTGTACTACTTCTTATTGGCTATTGCATCATCTTAGAAGCTTCATCTGTTTTCTACTATGGTGCTTTTAGTGTCTCGGCATACCGCAGCACGAGACATAGATTTGCTGACGATAAATGTAATCGTTTCAGAGAGACGAGCGGCCAATCTGACGATCTGGCTTTAAGGCGATTCGATAACAAATGACTAAACGGACGAATTTCTTAGGTTTTTACTACATATGAACACTTTTCACATTCTCCCGTGCAACTCGGCTGCTAGTCCTCCTTTCATGCAGAATCCTTAAGTCCTAGCTCGTGTCCAAGGCACCAAAGCCAGCTAAAATGGCAATATTCGATACCTAAAACTTGAATTGTACTACTTCTTACTGGATATTACAACAACCTAGAAGCGTCATCTGTGTTCTACTATAGTGCTTGTAGTGTCTCCACATACCGCAGCACGCGACATAGGTTTGCAGACGATAAATGTAACCGTTTCAGACAGAAGAGCGGCCAATGTGGCTATCTATCTTTAAGTCGATTCGATAACAAATGACGAAAACGGACAGATTTCTCAGGTTTTTACTACATATGAACACTTTTCACATTCTCCCATGCAACTCGGCTGCTAGTCCTCCTTTCAAGCAGAATCTTTCGGTCCTAGCTCATGTCCAAGGTACCAAAGCCAACTAAAAAGTCAATAATCGATACCTAAAACTGGAATTGTGCTACTTCTTTCTGGATATTACATCAACTTAGAAGCTTCATCTGTGTTCTACTTTGGTGCTTTTAGTGTCTTCGCATACCGCAGCACGCGAAATAGCTTTGCAGACGATAAGTAAAACTGTTTCAGAATGAAGAGCGGTCATTGTGACGATCTGGCTTAAGTCGTTTCGATAACAAATGACGAAAACGGACAGATTTCTCAGGTTTTTACTACATATGAACACTTTTCACATTCTCCCGTGCAACGCGACTGCTAGTCCTCCTTTCATGCAAAATCTTAAGTTCCTAGATCATTTCCAAGGCACCGAAGAATGGTAAAAAGTTTATAATCGATACCTAAAACTTGATTTGTACTACTTCTTACTGGCTGTTACATCAACTTAGAAGCTTCATCTGTGTTCTACTATGGTGCTTTAAGTGCCTCCGCATACCGCAGCACGCGACATAGCTTTGCAGACGATAAATGTAACCGTTTCAGACAGAAGTGCGGCCAATGTGACGATCTGGCTTTAAGTCGATTCGATAACAAATGACGAAAACGGACTTGTTTCTCAGGTTTTTACTACATATGAACACTTTTCACATTCTCCCGTGCAACTCGGCTGCTAATCCTCCTTTCATGCAAAATCTTAAGTTCCTAGCTCAAGTCCAAGGCACCATAGAAGGGTAAAAAGTCAATAATTGATACCTAAAACTTGAATTGTACTACTTCTTACTGGCTATTACATCAACTTAGAAGCTTCATCTGTGTTCTACTATGGTGCTTTTAGTGTCTCCGCATGCCGCAGCACGCGACGTAGCTTTGCAGACGATAGTTACAACCTTTATAGAGAGAAGAGCGGCCAATGTGTCGATCTGGCTTTAAGTCGATTCCATAACAAATGACGAAAACGGACAGATTTCTCAGGTTTTTACTACAGATGAACTCTTTTCACTTTCTCCCGTGCCACGCGGCTGCTAGTCCTCCTTTCATGCAAAATCTTAAGATCCTAGCTCTTGTCCAAGGCACCAAAGAAGGGTAAAAGGTCAGTAATCGATACCTAAAACTTGAATTGTACTACTTCTTACTAGCTATTACATCAACTTAGAAGCGTCATCTGTGTTCTACTATGGTGCTTTTAGAGTCTCCGCATACCGCAGCACGCGACTTAGCTTTGCAGACGATAAATGTAATCGTTTCAGACAGAAGAGCGGCCAATGTGACGATCTGGCTTTAAGTCGATTCGATAACAAATGACGAAAACTGACGGATTTCTCGTTTTTACTACATATGAACACTTTTCACATTCTCCCGTGCAACTCGGCTGCTAGTCCTCCTTTCATGCAGAATCTTAAGGTCCTAGCTCATGTCCAAGGCACCAAGGCCAGCTAACAAGTCAATAATCGATACCTAAAACTTGTATTCTACTACATCTTACTGGCTATTACATCAACTTAGAAGCTTCATCTGTGGTCTACTATGGTGCTTTTAGTGTCTCCGCATACCGCAGCACGCGACATAGCTTTGCAGACGATAAATGTAACCGTTTCAGACAGAATAGCGGCCAATGTGACCATCTGGCTTTAAGTCGGTTCAATAACAAATGACGAAAACGGACGGATTTCTCAGGTTTTTACTACATATGAACACTTTTCACATTCTCCCGTGCAACTCGGCTGCTAGTCCTCCTTTCATGCCGAATCTTAAAGTCCTTGCTCATGTCCAAGACACCAAAGCCAGCTAACAACGCAATAATCGATACCTAAAACTTCAATTGTACTACTTCTTACTGGATATTACATCAACTTAGAAGCGTCATTTTTTTCTACTATGGTGCTTTTAGTGTCTCCACATACCGCAGAACGCGACATAGCTTTGCAGACGATAAGTACAACCGTTTCAGAGAGAAGTGCGGCCAATGTGACGATCTGGCTTTAAGACGATTCGATAACAAATGACGAAAACGGACGGATTTCTCAGCTTTTTACTACATATGAACACTTTTCACATTCTCCCATGCAACGCGGCAGCTAGTCCTCCTTTCCTGCTAATCTTAAGTTCCTAGAACATGTCCAAGGTACCAAAGAAATGTAAAAAGTCAATAATCGGTACATAAAACTTGAATTGTACTACTTCTTACTGGCTATTACATCAACTTAGAAGCTTCATCTGTGTTCTACTATGGTGCTTTTAGTGCCTCCGCATACCGCAACACGCGACATAGCTTTGCAGACGATAAGTACAACCGTTTCAGAGAGAAGGGCGGCCTATGTGACAATCTGGCTTGAAGCCGATTGGATAACAAATGACGAAAACGGACGGATTTCTCAGGTTTTTACTACATATAAACACTTTTCACAATCTCCCATGCAACGCGGCTGTTAGTCCTACTTTCATGCAAAATCTTAAGTTCCTAGCTCATGTCCAAGGCACCAAAGAAGGGTAAAAAGTCAATAATCGATAATTATAACTTGAATTGTACTACTTCTTGTTGGCTATTGCATCATCTTAGAAGCTTCATCTGTTTTCTACTATGGTGCTTTTAGTGTCTCGGCATACCGCAGCACGCGACATAGCTTTGCAGACGATAAATGTAATCGTTTGAGACAGAAGAGCGGCCAATGTGACAATCTGGCTTTAAGGCGATTCGATAACAAATGACGAAACGGACGAATTTCTTAGGTTTTTACTACATATGAACACTTTTCACATTCTCCCGTGCAACGCGACTGCTAGTACTCCTTTCATGCAAAATCTTAAGTTCCTAGCTCATTTCCAAGGCACCGAAGAAGGGTAAAAAGTTTATAATCGATACCTAAAACTTGATTTGAACTACTTCTTACTGGCTATTACATCAACTTAGAAGCTTCATCTGAGTTCTACTATGGTGCGGTCAGTGTCTGCGCATACCGCAAATCGCGACATAGGTTTGCAGACGATAAGTACAACCGTTTCAGAGAGAAGGGCGGCCAATGTGTAGATCTGGCTTTAAGCCGATTCGATAACAAATGACGAAAACGGACGGATTTCTCAGGTTTTTACTACATATGAACACTTTTCACAATCTCTCGTGCAACGCGGCTGCTAGTCCTCCTTTCATGCAAAATCTGAAGTTCCTAGCTCATGTCCAAGGCAGCAAAGAAGGGTAAAAAGTCAATAATCGATACCTAAAACTTAAATTGTACTACTTCTTATTGGCTATTACATTAACTTAGAAGCGTCATCTGTGTTCTACTATGGTGCTTTTAGTGTCTCCGCATACCGCAGCACGCGACATAGCTTTGCAGACGATAAATGTAATCGTTTCAGACAGAAGAGCGGCCAATGTGACGATCTGGCTTTAAGTCGATTCGATAACAAATGACGAAAACGGATGGATTTCTCAAGTTTTTAGTACATATGAACACTTTTCACATTCTCCCGCGCAACGCGGCTGCTAATCCTCCTTTCATGCAGAATCTTAATGTCCTAGCTCATGTCCAAGGCACCAAAGCCAGCTAAAAAGTCAATAATCGATACCCAATACTTGAATAGTACTACTTCTTACTGGCTATTGCATCAACTAAGAAGATTCATCTGTGTTCTACTATGGTGCTTTTAGTGTCCCCGCACACCGCAGCACGCGACATAGCTTTGCAGACGATAAGTACAACCGTTTCAGAGAGAAGAGCGGCCAATGTGACGATCTGGCTTTAAGTCGATTCGATAACAAATGACGAACACGGACGGATTTCTCAGGTTTTTACTACATATGAACACTTTTCACATTCGCCTGTGCAACGCAGCCGCTAGTCCTCCTTTCATGCAAAATGTTAAGTTCCTAGCTCATGTCCAAGGCACCATACAACGGTAAAAAGTCAATAATCCATATCTAAAACTTGAATTGTACTACCTCTCACTGGCTATTACATCGACTCACGAGCTTCATCTGTGTTCTACTATGGTTCTTTTAGTGTCTCCGCATACCGCAGCACGCGACATAGCTTTGCAGACGATAAATGTAACCGTTTCAGACAGAAGAGCGGCCAATGTGACAATCTGGCTTTAAGTCATTTCGATAACAAATGACGAAACGGACGGATTTCTTAGGTTTTTACTACATATGAACACTTTTCACAATCTCCCGTGCAACGCGGCGGCTAGTCCTCCTTTCATGCAAAATCTTAAGTTCCTAGCTCATGTCCAAGGCACCAAAGAAGGGTACAAAGCCAATAATCGATACTTAAAACTTGAATTGTACTACTTCTTACTGGCTATTACATCAACTTAGAAGCTTCATCTGTTTTCTACTATGGTGCTTTTAGTGTCTCGGCATACCGCAGCACGCGTCATAGCTTTGCAGACGATAAATGTAATCGTTTCAGACAGAAGAGCGGCCAATGTGACGATCTGGCTTTAAGGCGATTCGATAACAAATGACGAAACGGACGAATTTCTTAGGTTTTTACTACATATGAACACTTTTCACATTCTCCCGTGCAACGCGACTGCTAGTACTCCTTTCATGCAAAATCTTAAGTTCCTAGCTCATTTCCAAGGCACCGAAGAAGGGTAAAAAGTTTATAATCGATACCTAAAACTTGATTTGAACTACTTCTTACTGGCTATTACATCAACTTAGAAGCTTCATCTGTGTTCTACTATGGTGCTTTTAGTGTCTCCGCATACCGCAGCACGTGACATAACTTTGCAGACGATAAATGTAACCGTTTCAGACACAAGTGCGGCCAATGTGACGATCTGTCATTAAGTCGATTCGGTAACTAATGAAGAAAACGGACGTATTTCTCAGGTTTTTACTAGATGTGAACACTTTTCACATTCTCCCGTGCAACTCGGCTGCTAATCCTCCTTTCATGCAAAATCTTAAGTTCCTAGCTCAAGTCCAAGGCACCATAGAAGGGTAAAAAGTCAATAATTGATACCTAAAACTTGAATTGTACTACTTCTTACTGGCTATTACATTAACTTAGAAGCGTCATCTGTGTTCTACTATGGTGCTTTTAGTGTCTTCGCATACCGCAGCACGCGACATAGCTTTGCAGACGGTAAATGTAATCGTTTCAGACAGAAGAGCGGCCAAAGTGACGATCTGGCTTTAAGTCGATTCGATAACAAATGACGAAAACGGATGGATTTCTCAAGTTTTTACTACATATGAACACTTTTCACATTCTCCCGTGCAACGCGGCTGCTAATCCTTATTTCATGCAGAATCTTAATGTCCTAGCTCATGTCCAAGGCACCAAAGCCAGCTAAAACGTCAATAATCGATACCTAAAACTTGAATTCTACTACCTCTTATTGGCTATTACATCAACTTAGAAGCTTCATCTGTGTTCTGCTGTGGTGCGTTTAGTGTCTCCGCATACCGCAGCACGTGACATAGCTTTGCAGACGATAAATTTAACCGTTTCAGACAGAAGAGCGGCTAATGTGACCATCTGGCTTTAAGTCGGTTCAATAACAAATGACGAAAACGGACGGATTTCTCAGGTTTTTACTACATATGAACACTTTTCACATTCTCTCGTGCAATTCGGCTGCTAGTCCTCCTTTCATGCAGAATCTTAAGGTCCTAGGTCATGTCCAAGGCACCAAAGCCAGCTAAAAAGTCAATAATCGATACCCAATACTTGAATAGTACTACTTCTTACTGGCTATTGCATCAACTAAGAAGATTCATCTGTGTTCTACTATGGTGCTTTTAGTGTCCCCGCACACCGCAGCACACGACATAGCTTTGCAGACGATAAGTACAACCGTTTCAGAGAGAACAGCGGCCAATGTGACGATCTGGCTTTAAGTCGATTCGATAACAAATGACGAACACGGACGGTTTTCTCAGGTTTTTACTACATATGAACACTTTTCACATTCGCCTGTGCAACGCAGCCGCTGGTCCTCCTTTCATGCAAAATGTTAAGTTCCTAGCTCATGTCCAAGGCACCAAACAAGGGTAAAAAGTCAATAATCCATATCTAAAACTTGAATTGTACTACCTCTCACTGGTTATTACATCGACTCAGGAGCTTCATCTGTGTTCTACTATGGTTCTTTTACTGTCTCCGCATACCGCAGCACGCGACATAGCTTTGCAGACGATAAATGTAATCGTTTCAGACAGAAGAGCGGCCAATGTGACAATGTGGCTTTAAGTCATTTCGATAACAAATGACGAAACGGACGGATTTCTTAGGTTTTTACTACATATGAACACTTTTCACATTCTCCCGTGCAACGCGGCGGCTAGTCCTCCTTTCATGCAAAATCTTAAGTTCCTAGCTCATGTCCAAGGCACCAAAGAAGGGTACAAAGCAAATAATCGATACTTAAAATTTGAATTGTACTACTTCTTACTGGCTATTACATCAACTTAGAAGCTTCATCTGTGTTCTACTATGGTGCTTTTAGTGTCTCCGCATGCCGCAGCACGCGACGTAGCTTTGCAGACGATAGTTACAACCCTTATAGAGAGAAGAGCGGCCAATGTGTCGATCTGGCTTTAAGTCGATTCCATAACAAATGACGAAAACGGACGTATTTCTCAGGTTTCTACTACAGATGAACTCTTTTCACTTTCTCCCGTGCCACGCGGCTGCTAGTCCTCCTTTCATGCAAAATCTTAAGATCCTAGCTCTTGTCCAAGGCACCAAAGAAGGGTAAAAGGTCAGTAATCGATACCTAAAACTTGAATTGTACTACTTCTTACTAGCTATTACATCAACTTAGAAGCGTCATCTGTGTTCTACTATGGTGCTTTTAGAGTCTCCGCATACCGCAGCACGCGACTTAGCTTTGCAGTCGATAAATTTAATCGTTTCAGACAGAAGAGCGGCCGATGTGACGATCTGGCTTTAAGTCGATTCGATAACAAATGACGAAAACTGACGGATTTCTCAAGTTTTTACTACATATGAACACTTTTCACATTCTCCCGCGCAACGCGGCTGCTAATCCTCCTTTCATGCAGAATCTTAATGTCCTAGCTCATGTCCAAGGCACCAAAGCCAGCTAAAAAGTCAATAATCGATACCCAATACTTGAATAGTACTACTTCTTACTGGCTATTGCATCAACTAAGAAGATTCATCTGTGTTCTACTATGGTGCTTTTAGTGTCCCCGCACACCGCAGCACGCGACATAGCTTTGCAGACGATAAGTACAACCGTTTCAGAGAGAAGAGCGGCCAATGTGACGATCTGGCTTTAAGTCGATTCGATAACAAATGACGAACACGGACGGATTTCTCAGGTTTTTACTACATATGAACACTTTTCACATTCGCCTGTGCAACGCAGCCGCTAGTCCTCCTTTCATGCAAAATGTTAAGTTCCTAGCTCATGTCCAAGGCACCATACAAGGGTAAAAAGTCAATAATCCATATCTAAAACTTGAATTGTACTACCTCTCACTGGCTATTACATCGACTCACGAGCTTCATCTGTGTTCTACTATGGTTCTTTTAGTGTCTCCGCATACCGCAGCACGCGACATAGCTTTGCAGACGATAAATGTAACCGTTTCAGACAGAAGAGCGGCCAATGTGACAATCTGGCTTTAAGTCATTTCGATAACAAATGACGAAACGGACGGATTTCTTAGGTTTTTACTACATATGAACACTTTTCACAATCTCCCGTGCAACGCGGCGGCTAGTCCTCCTTTCATGCAAAATCTTAAGTTCCTAGCTCATGTCCAAGGCACCAAAGAAGGGTACAAAGCCAATAATCGATACTTAAAACTTGAATTGTACTACTTCTTACTGGCTATTACATCAACTTAGAAGCTTCATCTGTTTTCTACTATGGTGCTTTTAGTGTCTCGGCATACCGCAGCACGCGTCATAGCTTTGCAGACGATAAATGTAATCGTTTCAGACAGAAGAGCGGCCAATGTGACGATCTGGCTTTAAGGCGATTCGATAACAAATGACGAAACGGACGAATTTCTTAGGTTTTTACTACATATGAACACTTTTCACATTCTCCCGTGCAACGCGACTGCTAGTACTCCTTTCATGCAAAATCTTAAGTTCCTAGCTCATTTCCAAGGCACCGAAGAAGGGTAAAAAGTTTATAATCGATACCTAAAACTTGATTTGAACTACTTCTTACTGGCTATTACATCAACTTAGAAGCTTCATCTGTGTTCTACTATGGTGCTTTTAGTGTCTCCGCATACCGCAGCACGTGACATAACTTTGCAGACGATAAATGTAACCGTTTCAGACACAAGTGCGGCCAATGTGACGATCTGTCATTAAGTCGATTCGGTAACTAATGAAGAAAACGGACGTATTTCTCAGGTTTTTACTAGATGTGAACACTTTTCACATTCTCCCGTGCAACTCGGCTGCTAATCCTCCTTTCATGCAAAATCTTAAGTTCCTAGCTCAAGTCCAAGGCACCATAGAAGGGTAAAAAGTCAATAATTGATACCTAAAACTTGAATTGTACTACTTCTTACTGGCTATTACATTAACTTAGAAGCGTCATCTGTGTTCTACTATGGTGCTTTTAGTGTCTTCGCATACCGCAGCACGCGACATAGCTTTGCAGACGGTAAATGTAATCGTTTCAGACAGAAGAGCGGCCAAAGTGACGATCTGGCTTTAAGTCGATTCGATAACAAATGACGAAAACGGATGGATTTCTCAAGTTTTTACTACATATGAACACTTTTCACATTCTCCCGTGCAACGCGGCTGCTAATCCTTATTTCATGCAGAATCTTAATGTCCTAGCTCATGTCCAAGGCACCAAAGCCAGCTAAAACGTCAATAATCGATACCTAAAACTTGAATTCTACTACCTCTTATTGGCTATTACATCAACTTAGAAGCTTCATCTGTGTTCTGCTGTGGTGCGTTTAGTGTCTCCGCATACCGCAGCACGTGACATAGCTTTGCAGACGATAAATTTAACCGTTTCAGACAGAAGAGCGGCTAATGTGACCATCTGGCTTTAAGTCGGTTCAATAACAAATGACGAAAACGGACGGATTTCTCAGGTTTTTACTACATATGAACACTTTTCACATTCTCTCGTGCAATTCGGCTGCTAGTCCTCCTTTCATGCAGAATCTTAAGGTCCTAGGTCATGTCCAAGGCACCAAAGCCAGCTAAAAAGTCAATAATCGATACCCAATACTTGAATAGTACTACTTCTTACTGGCTATTGCATCAACTAAGAAGATTCATCTGTGTTTTACTATGGTGCTTTTAGTGTCCCCGCACACCGCAGCACGCGACATAGCTTTGCAGACGATAAGTACAACCGTTTCAGAGAGAACAGCGGCCAATGTGACGATCTGGCTTTAAGTCGATTCGATAACAAATGACGAACACGGACGGTTTTCTCAGGTTTTTACTACATATGAACACTTTTCACATTCGCCTGTGCAACGCAGCCGCTGGTCCTCCTTTCATGCAAAATGTTAAGTTCCTAGCTCATGTCCAAGGCACCAAACAAGGGTAAAAAGTCAATAATCCATATCTAAAACTTGAATTGTACTACCTCTCACTGGTTATTACATCGACTCAGGAGCTTCATCTGTGTTCTACTATGGTTCTTTTACTGTCTCCGCATACCGCAGCACGCGACATAGCTTTGCAGACGATAAATGTAATCGTTTCAGACAGAAGAGCGGCCAATGTGACAATGTGGCTTTAAGTCATTTCGATAACAAATGACGAAACGGACGGATTTCTTAGGTTTTTACTACATATGAACACTTTTCACATTCTCCCGTGCAACGCGGCGGCTAGTCCTCCTTTCATGCAAAATCTTAAGTTCCTAGCTCATGTCCAAGGCACCAAAGAAGGGTACAAAGCAAATAATCGATACTTAAAATTTGAATTGTACTACTTCTTACTGGCTATTACATCAACTTAGAAGCTTCATCTGTGTTCTACTATGGTGCTTTTAGTGTCTCCGCATGCCGCAGCACGCGACGTAGCTTTGCAGACGATAGTTACAACCCTTATAGAGAGAAGAGCGGCCAATGTGTCGATCTGGCTTTAAGTCGATTCCATAACAAATGACGAAAACGGACGTATTTCTCAGGTTTCTACTACAGATGAACTCTTTTCACTTTCTCCCGTGCCACGCGGCTGCTAGTCCTCCTTTCATGCAAAATCTTAAGATCCTAGCTCTTGTCCAAGGCACCAAAGAAGGGTAAAAGGTCAGTAATCGATACCTAAAACTTGAATTGTACTACTTCTTACTAGCTATTACATCAACTTAGAAGCGTCATCTGTGTTCTACTATGGTGCTTTTAGAGTCTCCGCATACCGCAGCACGCGACTTAGCTTTGCAGTCGATAAATTTAATCGTTTCAGACAGAAGAGCGGCCGATGTGACGATCTGGCTTTAAGTCGATTCGATAACAAATGACGAAAACTGACGGATTTCTCAAGTTGTTACTACATATGAACACTTTTCACATTCTCCCGTGCAACTCGGCTGCTAGTCCTCCTTTCATGCAGAATCTTAAGGTCCTAGCTCATGTCCAAGGCACCAAAGCCAGCTAACAAGTCAATAATCGATACCTAAAACTTGAATTCTACTACATCTTACTGGCTATTACATCAACTTAGAAGCTTCATCTGTGGTCTACTATGGTGCTTTTAGTGTCTCCGCATACCGCAGCACGCGACATAGCTTTGCAGACGATAAATGTAACCGTTTCAGACAGAATAGCGGCCAATGTGACCATCTGGCTTTAAGTCGGTTCAATAACAAATGACGAAAACGGACGGATTTCTCAGGTTTTTACTACATATGAACACTTTTCACATTCTCCCGTGCAACTAGGCTGCTAGTCCTCCTTTTATGCCGAATCTTAAAGTCCTTGCTCATGTCCAAGACACCAAAGCCAGCTAACAACGCAATAATCGATACCTAAATCTTCAATTGTACTACTTCTTACTGGATATTACATCAACTTAGAAGCGTCATCTGTGTTCTACTATGGTGCTTTTAGTGTCTCCACATACCGCAGCACGCGACATAGCTTTGCAGACGATAAGTACAACCGTTTCAGAGAGAAGAGCGGCCAATGAGACGATCTGGTTTTAAGTCGAATCGATAACAAATGACGATCACGGAAGGATTTCTCTGGTTCTTACTACATATGAACACTTTTCAAATTCGCCCGTGCAACGCGGCCGCTAGTCCTCCTTTCATGCAAAATGTTAAGTTCCTAGCTCATGTCCAAGGCACCAAAGAAGGGTAAAAAGTCAATAATCCGTAACTAAAACTTGAATTGTACTACTTCTCACTGGCTATTACAGCGACTTAGGAGCTTCATCTGTGTTCTACTATGGTGCTTTTAGTGTCTCCGCATACAGCAGCACACGACATAGCTTTGCAGACGATAAATGTAACCGTTTCAGACAGAAGTGCGGCCAATGTGACGATCTGGCTTTAAGACGATTCGATAACAAATGACGAAAACGGACGGATTTCTCAGCTTTTGACTACATATGAACACTTTTCACATTCTCCCATGCAACGCGGCTGCTAGTCGTCCTTTCCTGCTAATCTTAAGTTCCTAGAACATGTCCAAGGCACCAAAGAAATGTAAAAAGTCAATAATCGGTACATAAAACTTGAATTGTACTACTTCTTACTGGCTATTACATCAACTTAGAAGCTTCATCTGTGTTCTACTATGGTGCTTTTAGTGCCTCCGCATACCGCAACACGCGACATAGCTTTGCAGACGATAAGTACAACCGTTTCAGAGAGAAGGGCGGCCAATGTGACAATCTGGCTTGAGGCCGATTGGATAACAAATGACGAAAACGGACGGATTTCTCAGGTTTTTAGTACATATGAACACTTTTCACATTCTCCCGTGCAACGCGGCTGCTAATCCTCCTTTCATGCAGAATCTTAATGTCCTAGCTCATGTCCAAGGCACCAAAGCCAGCTAAAAAGTCAATAATCGATACCCAATACTTGAATAGTACTACTTCTTACTGGCTATTGCATCAACTAAGAAGATTCATCTGTGTTCTACTATGGTGCTTTTAGTGTCCCCGCACACCGCAGCACGCGACATAGCTTTGCAGACGATAAGTACAACCGTTTCAGAGAGAAGAGGGGCCAATGTGACGATCTGGCTTTAAGTCATTTCGATAACAAATGACGAAACGGACGGATTTCTTAGGTTTTTACTACATATGAACACTTTTCACATTCTTCCGTGCAACGCGGCGGCTAGTCCTCCTTTCATGCAAAATCTTAAGTTCCTAGCTCATGTCCAAGGCACCAAAGAAGGGTACAAAGCCAATAATCGATACTTAAAACTTGAATTGTACTACTTCTTACTGGCTATTACATCAACTTAGAAGCTTCATCTGTGATCTACTATGGTGCTTTTAGTGTCTCCGCATGCCGCAGCACGCGATATAGCTTTGCAGACGATAAATGTAATCGTTTCAGACAGAAGAGCGGCCAATGTGACGATCTGGCTTCAAGTCGATTCGATAACAAATGACGAAAACG
Organism: Schistocerca gregaria; assembly: GCF_023897955.1. Taxonomy (NCBI): domain Eukaryota; kingdom Metazoa; phylum Arthropoda; class Insecta; order Orthoptera; family Acrididae; genus Schistocerca; species Schistocerca gregaria. The sequence continues at coordinate 2,258,562 of NW_026061844.1, read as the reverse complement.
GATGGATTTCTCAAGTTTTTACTACATATGAACACTTTTCACATTCTCCCGTGCAACGCGGCTGCTAATCCTCCTTTCATGCAGAATCTTAATGTCCTAGCTCATGTCCAAGGCACCAAAGCCAGCTAAAACGTCAATAATCGATACCTAAAACTTGAATTCTACTACCTCTTATTGGCTATTACATCAACTTAGAAGCTTCATCTGTGTTCTACTATGGAGCTTTTAGTGTCTCCGCATACCGCAGCACGCGACATAGCTTTGCAGACGATAAATGTAACCGTTTCAGAGAGAAGGGCGGCCAATGTGACAATCTGGCTTGAAGCCGATTGGATAACAAATGACGAAAACGGACGGATTTCTCAGGTTTTTACTACATATGAACACTTTTCACAATCTCCCGTGCAACGCGGCTGTTAGTCCTCCTTTCATGCAAAATCTTAAGTTCCTAGCTCATGTCCAAGGCACCAAAGAAGGGTAAAAAGTCAATAATCGATAATTAAAACTTGAATTGTACTACTTCTTATTGGCTATTGCATCATCTTAGAAGCTTCATCTGTTTTCTACTCTGGTGCTTTTAGTGTCTCGGCATACCGCAGCACGCGACATAGCTTTGCAGACGATAAATGTAACCGTTTCAGACAGAATAGCGGCCAATGTGACGATCTGGCTTTAAGTCGATTCGATAACAAATGACGAAAACGGTCGGATTTCTCAGGTTTTTACTACACATGAACACTTTTCACATTCTCCCGTGCAACTCGGCTGCGAGTCCTCCTTTCGTGCAGAATCTTAAAGTCCTAGCTCGTGTCCAAGGCACCAAAGCCAGCTAAAAAGTCTATAATCGATACCTAAAACTTGAATTGAACTGCTTCTTACTGGATATTACAACAACCTAGAAGCGTCATCTGTGGTCTACTATGGTGCTTCTAGTGTCTCCGCATACCGCAGCACGCGACATAGCTTTGCAGACGATAAATGTAACCGTTTCAGACAGAATAGCGGCCAATGTGATGATCTGGCTTTAAGTCGATTCGATAACAAATGACGAAAACTGACGGATTTCTCACGTTTTTACTACATATGAACACTTTTCACATTCTCCCATGCAACTCGGCTGCTAATCCTCCTTTCATGCAGAATCTTAAGGTCCTAGCTCATGTCCAAGGCACCAAAGCCTGCTAACAAGTCAATAATCGATACCTAAAACTTGATTTGAACTACTTCTTACAGGCTATTACATCAACTTAGAAGCTTCATCTGAGTTCTACTATGGTGCGGTCAGTGTCTGCGCATACCGCAACACGCGACATAGGTTTGCAGACGATAAGTACAACCGTTTAAGAGAGAAGGGCGGCCAATGTGTAGATCTGGCTTTAAGCCGATTCGATAACAAATGACGAAAACGGACGGATTTCTCAGGTTTTTACTACATATGAACACTTTTCACAATCCCTCGTGCAACGCGGCTGCTAGTCCTCCTTTCATGCAAAATCTGAAGTTCCTAGCTCATGTCCAAGGCAGCAAAGAAGGGTAAAAAGTCAATAATCGATACCTAAAACTTAAATTGTACTACTTCTTATTGGCTATTACATTAACTTAGAAGCGTCATCTGTGTTCTACTATGGTGCTTTTAGTGTCTCCGCATACCGCAGCACGCGACATAGCTTTGCAGACGATAAATGTAATCGTGTCAGACAGAAGAGCGGCCAATGTGACGATCTGGCTTTAAGTCGATTCGATAACAAATGACGAAAACGGATGGATTTCTCAAGTTTTTAGTACATATGAACACTTTCCACATTCTCCCGTGCAACGCGGCTGCTAATCCTCCTTTCATGCAGAATCTTAATGTCCTAGCTCATGTCCAAGGCACCAAAGCCAGCTAAAAAGTCAATAATCGATACCCAATACTTGAATAGTACTACTCCTTACTGGCTATTGCATCAACTAAGAAGATTCATCTGTGTTCTACTATGGTGCTTTTAGTGTCCCCGCACACCGCAGCACGCGACATAGCTTTGCAGACGATAAGTACAACCGTTTCAGAGAGAAGAGCGGCCAATGTGACGATCTGGCTTTAAGTTGATTCGATAACAAATTACGAACACGGACGGATTTCTCAGGTTTTTACTACATATGAACAGTTTTCACATTCGCCTGTGCAACGCAGCCGCTAGTCCTCCTTTCATGCAAAATGTTAAGTTCCTAGCTCATGTCCAAGGCACCATACAAGGGTAAAAAGTCAATAATCCATATCTAAAACTTGAATTGTACTACCTCTCACTGGCTATTACATCGACTCACGTGCTTCATCTGTGTTCTACTATGGTTCTTTTAGTGTCTCCGCATACCGCAGCACGCGACATAGCTTTGCAGACGATAAATGTAACCGTTTCAGACAGAAGAGCGGCCAATGTGACAATCTGGCTTTAAGTCATTTCGATAACAAATGACGAAACGGACGGATTTCTTAGGTTTTTACTACATATGAACACTTTTCACATTCTTCCGTGCAACGCGGCGGCTAGTCCTCCTTTCATGCAAAATCTTAAGTTCCTAGCTCATGTCCAAGGCACCAAAGAAGGGTACAAAGCCAATAATCGATACTTAAAACTTGAATTGTACTACTTCTTACTGGCTATTACATCAACTTAGAAGCTTCATCTGTGTTCTACTATGATGCTTTTAGTGTCTCCGCATGCCGCAGCACGCGACATAGCTTTGCAGACGATAAATGTAATCGTTTCAGACAGAAGAGCGGCCAATGTGACGATCTGGCTTTAAGTCGATTCGATAACAAATGACGAAAACGGATGGATTTCTCAAGTTTTTACTACATATGAACACTTTTCACATTCTCCCGTGCAACGCGGCTGCTAATCCTCCTTTCATTCAGAATCTTAATGTCCTAGCTCATGTCCAAGGCACCAAAGCCAACTAAAACGTCAATAATCGATACCTAAAACTTGAATTCTACTACATCTTACTGGCTATTACATCAACTTAGAAGCTTCATCTGTGGTATACTATGGTGCTTTTAGTGTCTCCGCATAACGCAGCACGCGACATAGCTTTGCAGATGGTAAATGTAACCGTTTCAGACAGAAGAGCGGCTAATGTGGCGATCTGTCTTTAAGTCGATTCGATAACAAGTGACGAAAGCGGACAGATTTCTCAGGTTTTTACTACATATGAACACTTTTCACATTCTCCCATGCAACTCGGCTGCTAGTCCTCCTTTCAAGCAGAATCTTTCGGTCCCCTCTCATGTCCAAGGCACCAAAGCCAGCTAAAAAGTAAATAATCGAAACCTAAAACTAGAATTGTGCTACTTCTTACTGGCTATTACATCAACTTAGAATCTTCATCTGTGTTCTACTTTGGTGCTTTTAGTGTCTTCGCATACCGCAGCGCGCGACATAGCTTTGCAGACGATAAGTACAACTGTTTCAGAGAGAAGAGCGGTCATTGTGACGATCTGGCTTAAGTCGTTTCGATAACAAATGAAGAAAACGGACGGATTTCTCAGGTTTTTACTACATATGAACACTTTTCACATTCTTTCGTGCAACTCGGCTGCTAGTCCTCCTTTCATGCAGAATCTTAAATTCCTAGGTAATGTCCAAGGCACCAAAGCCAGCTAAAACGTCAGTAATCGATACCTAAAACTTGAATTCTACTACTTCTTACTGGCTATTACATCAACTTAGAAGCTTCATCTGTGTTCTACTATGGTGCTTTTAGTGTCTCCGCATACCGCAGCACGCGACATAGCTTTGCAGACGATAAATGTAACCGTTTCAGACAGAAGAGCGGCTAATATGACCATCTGGCTTTAAGTCGGTTCAATAACAAATGTCGAAAACGGACGGATTTCTCAGGTTTTTACTACATATGAACACTTTTCACATTCTCTCGTGCAACTCGGCTGCTAGTCCTCCTTTCATGCAGAATCTTAAGGTCCTAGGTAATGTCCAAGGCACCAAAGCCAGCTAAAAAGTCAATAATCGATAACTAAAACTTGAATTGTACTACTTCTTACTGGCTATTACATCAACTTAGAAGCTTCATCTGTGGTCTACTATGGTGCTTTTAGTGTCTCCGCATACCGCAGCACGCGACATAGCTTTGCAGACGATAAATGTAATCGTTTCAGACAGAAGAGCGGCCAATGTGACGATCTGGCTTAAGTCGTTTCGATAACAAATGAAGAAAACGGACGGATTTCTCAGGTTTTTACTACATATGAACACTTTTCACATTCTTTCGTGCAACTCGGCTGCTAGTCCTCCTTTCATGCAGAATCTTAAATTCCTAGGTAATGTCCAAGGCACCAAAGCCAGCTAAAACGTCAATAATCGATACCTAAAACTTGAATTCTACTACTTCTTACTGGCTATTACATCAACTTAGAAGCTTCATCTGTGTTCTACTATGGTGCTTTTAGTGTCTCCGCATACCGCAGCACGCGACATAGCTTTGCAGACGATAAATGTAACCGTTTCAGACAGAAGACCGGCTAATGTGACCATCTGGCTTTAAGTCGGTTCAATAACAAATGTCGAAAACGGACGGATTTCTCAGGTTTTTACTACATATGAACACTTTTCACATTCTCTCGTGCAACTCGGCTGCTAGTCCTCCTTTCATGCAGAATCTTAAGGTCCTAGGTCATGTCCAAGGCACCAAAGCCAGCTAAAAAGTCAATAATCGATACCCAATACTTGAATAGTACTACTTCTTACTGGCTATTGCATCAACTAAGAAGATTCATCTGTGTTCTACTATGGTGCTTTTAGTGTCCCCGCACACCGCAGCACGCGACATAGCTTTGCAGACGATAAGTACAACCGTTTCAGAGAGAAGAGCGGCCAATGTGACGATCTGGCTTTAAGTCGATTCGATAACAAATGACGAACACGGACGGATTTCTCAGGTTATACCTACATATGAACACTTTTCACATTCGCCTGTGCAACGCAGCCGCTAGTCCTCCTTTCATGCAAAATGTTAAGTTCCTAGCTCATGTCCAAGGCACCTAACGAGGGTAAAAAGTCAATAATCCATATTTAAAACTTGAATTGTACTACCTCTCACTGGCTATTACATCGACTCAGGAGCTTCATCTGTGTTCTACTATGGTTCTTTTAGTGTCACCGCATACCGCAGCACGCGACATAGCTTTGCAGACGATAAATGTAACCGTTACAGACAGAAGAGCGGCCAATGTGACAATCTGGCTTTAAGTCATTTCGATAACAAATGACGAAACGGACGGATTTCTTAGGTTTTTACTACATATGAACACTTTTCACATTCTCCCGTGCAACGCGGCGGCTAGTCCTTCTTTCATGCAAAATCTTAAGTTCCTAGCTCATGTCCAAGGCACCAAAGAAGGGTACAAAGCCAATAATCGATACATAAAACTTGAATTGTACTACTTCTTACTGGCTATTATATCAACTTAGAAGCTTCATCTGTGTTCTACTATGGTGCTTTTAGTGTTTCCGCTTGCCGCAGCACGTGACGTAGCTTTGCAGCCGATAATTACAACCTTTATAGAGAGAAGAGCGGCCAATGTGTCGATCTGGCTTTAAGTCGATTCCATAACAAATGACGAAAACGGACGTATTTCTCAGGTTTTTACTACATATGAACTCTTTTCACATTCTCCCGTGCCACGCGGCTGCTAGTCCTCCTTTCATGCAAAATCTTAAGATCCTAGCTCTTGTCCAAGGCACCAAAGAAGGGTAAAAGGTCAGTAATCGATACCTAAAACTTGAATTGTACTACTTCTTACTAGCTATTACATCAACTTAGAAGCTTCATCTGTGGTCTACTATGGTTCTTTTAGTGTCTCCGCATACCGCAGCACGCGACATAGCTTTGCAGATGATAAATGTAACCGTTTCAGACAGAAGAGCGGCTAATGTGGCGATCTGTCTTTAAGTCGATTCGATAACAAATGACGAAAGCGGACAGATTTCTCAGGTTTTTACTACATATGAACACTTTTCACATTCTCCCATGCAACTCGGCTGCTAGTCCTCCTTTCAATCAGAATCTTTCGGTCCTAGCACATGTCCAAGGCACCAAAGCCAGCTAAAAAGTCAATAATCGATACCTAAAACTAGAATTGTGCTACTTCTTACTGGCTATTACATCAACTTCGAAGCTTCATCTGTGTTCTACTTTGGTGCTTTTAGTGTCTTCGCATACCGCAGCGCGCGACATAGCTTTGCAGACGATAAGTACAACTGTTTCAGAGAGAAGAGCGGTCATTGTGACGATCTGGCTTAAGTCGTTTCGATAACAAATGACGAAAACGGACGGATTTCTCAGGTTTTTACTACATATGAACACTTTTCACATTCTCTCGTGCAACTCGGCTGCTAGTCCTCCTTTCAAGCAGAATCTTTCGGTCCTAGCTCATGTCCAAGGCAAAAAAACCAGCTAAAAAGTCAGTAATCGATACCTAAAACTAGAATTGTGCTACTTCTTACTGGCTATTACATCAACTTAGAAGCTTCATCTGTGTTCTACTTTGGTGCTTTTAGTGTCTTCGCATACCGCAGCGCGCGACATAGCTTTGCAGACGATAAGTACAACTGTTTCAGAGAGAAGAGCGGTCATTGTGACGATCTGGCTTAAGTCGTTTCGATAACAAATGACGAAAACGGACGGATTTCTCAGGTTTTTACTACATATGAACACTTTTCACATTCTCTCGTGCAACTCGGCTGCTAGTCCTCCTTTCATGCAGAATCTTAAAGTCCTAGGTAATGTCCAAGGCACCAAAGCCAGCTAAAAAGTCAATAATCGATATCTAATACTTGAATAGTACTATTTCTTACTGGCTATTGCAATCAACTAAGCAGATTCATCTGCGTTCTACTATGGTGCTTTTAGTGTCCCCGCATACCGCAGCACGCGACATAGCTTTGCAGACGATAAGTACAACCGTTTCAGAGAGAAGAACGGCCAATGTGACGATCTGGCTTTAAGTCGATTCGATAACAAATGACGAACACGGACGGATTTCTCAGGTTTTTACTACATATGAACACTATTCCATTCGCCTGTGCAACGCAGCCGCTAGTCCTCCTTTCATGCAAAATGTTAAGTTCCTAGCTCATGTCCAAGGCACCAAACAAGGGTAAAAAGTCAATAATCCATATTTAAAACTTGAATTGTACTACCTCTCACTGGCTATTACATCGACTCAGGAGCTTCATCTGTGTTCTACTATGGTTCTTTTAGTGTCTCCGCATACCGCAGCACGCGACATAGCTTTGCAGACGATAAATGTAACCGTTTCAGACAGAAGAGCGGCCAATGTGACAATCTGGCTTTAAGTCATTTCGATAACAAATGACGAAACGGACGGATTTCTTAGGTTTTTACTACATATGAACACTTTTCACATTCTCCCGTGCAACGCGGCGGCTAGTCCTCATTTCATGCAAAATCTTAAGTTCCTAGCTCATGTCCAAGGCACCAAAGAAGGGTACAAATCCAATAATCGATACTTAAAACTTGAATTGTACTACTTCTTACTGGCTATTATATCAACTTAGAAGCTTCATCTGTCTTCTACTATGGTGCTTTTAGTGTCTCCGCATGCCGCAGCACGCGACGTAGCTTTGCAGATTCGATAACAAATGACGAACACGGACGGATTTCTCAGGTTTTTACTACATATGAACACTATTCCATTCGCCTGTGCAACGCAGCCGCTAGTCCTCCTTTCATGCAAAATGTTAAGTTCCTAGCTCATGTCCAAGGCACCAAACAAGGGTAAAAAGTCAATAATCCATATTTAAAACTTGAATTGTACTACCTCTCACTGGCTATTACATCGACTCAGGAGCTTCATCTGTGTTCTACTATGGTTCTTTTAGTGTCTCCGCATACCGCAGCACGCGACATAGCTTTGCAGACGATAAATGTAACCGTTTCAGACAGAAGAGCGGCCAATGTGACAATCTGGCTTTAAGTCATTTCGATAACAAATGACGAAACGGACGGATTTCTTAGGTTTTTACTACATATGAACACTTTTCACATTCTCCCGTGCAACGCGGCGGCTAGTCCTCATTTCATGCAAAATCTTAAGTTCCTAGCTCATGTCCAAGGCACCAAAGAAGGGTACAAATCCAATAATCGATACTTAAAACTTGAATTGTACTACTTCTTACTGGCTATTATATCAACTTAGAAGCTTCATCTGTCTTCTACTATGGTGCTTTTAGTGTCTCCGCATGCCGCAGCACGCGACGTAGCTTTGCAGACGATAATTACAACCTTTATAGAGAGAAGAGCGGCCAATGTGTCGATCTGGCTTTAAGTCGATTCCATAACAAATGACGAAAACGGACGTATTTCTCAGGTTTTTACTACATATGAACTCTTTTCACATTCTCCCGTGCCACGCGGCTGCTAGTCCTCCTTTCATGCAAAATCTTAAGATCCTAGCTTTTGTCCAAGGCACCAAAGAAGGGTAAAAGGTCAGTAATCGATACCTAAAACTTGAATTGTACCACTTCTTACTAGCTATTACATCAACTTAGAAGCGTCATCTGTGTTCTACTACGGTGCTTTTAGTGTCTCCGCATACCGCAGCACGCGACTTAGCTTTGCAGACGATAAATGTAATCGTTTCAGACAGAAGAGCGGCCAATGTGACGATCTGGCTTTAAGTCGATTCGATAACAAATGACGAAAACGGACGGATTTCTCAGGTTTTTACTACATATGAACACTTTTCACATTCTCCCGTGCAACGCAGCTGCTAGTCCTCCTTTCATGTAAAATCTTAAGGTTCCACCTCATGTCCAATCCACCAAAGCCGGCTAAAAAGTGAATAATCGATAACTAAAACTTGAATTGTACTACTTCTTACTGGCTATTACATCAACTTAGAAGCTTCATCTGTGTTCTACTATGGTGCTTCTATTGTCTCCACATACCGCAGCACGTGAAATAGCTTTGCAGACGATAAGTACTACTGTTTCAGAGAGGAGATGGCCAATGTGACGATCTGGCTTTAAGTCGATTCGATAACAAATGACGAAAACAGACGGATTTCTCAGGTTTTTACTACATATGAACTCTTTTCACATTCTCCAGTGCAACGCTATTGTTAGTCCTCTTTTCATGCAAAATCGTAAGGTCCTAGGTCATGTCTAAGCCACCAAAGTCGGCTAAAAAGTGAATAATCGACAACTAAAACTTGAATTGTACTACTTCTTACTGGCTATTACTTCAACTTAGAAGCTTCTTCTGTGTTCTACTATGGTGCTTATAGTGTCTTCGCATACCGCAGCACGCGACATAGCTTTGCAGACGATAAATGTAACCGTTTCAGACAGAAGAGCGGCCAATGTGACGATCTGGCTTTAAGTCGTTTCGATATCAAATGACGAAAACGGACGGATTTCTCAGGTGTTTACTACATATGAACACTTTTTACATTCTCCCGTACAACGCGGCTGCTAGTCCTCCTTTCATGCAAAATGTTAAGGTCCTAGCTCATGTCCAAGGCACCAAAACCAGCTGAAAAGTCAATAATTGATAACTAAAACTTGAATTGTACTACTTCTTACTGGCTATTACATCAAATTAGAAGCTTCATCTGTCTTCTACTATGGTGCTTTTAGTGTCTCCGCATACCGCAGCACGCGACATAGCTTTGCAGACGATAAATGTAACCGTTTCAGAGAGAAGAGCGGCCAATGTGACGATCTGGCTTTAAGTCGATTTGATAACAAAAGACGAAAACGGACGGATTTCTAAGGTTCTTACTACATATGAACACTTTTCACATTCTCCCGTGCAACGCGGCTGCTAGTCGTCATTTCATGCAAAATCTTAAGGTCCTAGGTCAAGTCCAAGCCACCAAAGCCGGCTAAAAAGTGAATAATCGACAACTGAAACTTGAATTGTACTACTTCTTACTTACTATTACTTCAACTTAGAAGCTTATTCTGTGTTCTACTATGGTGCTTTTAGTCTCTCCGCAGACCGCAGCACGCGAAATAGCTTTGCAGACGATAAATGTAACTGTTTCAGAGAGAAGAGCGGCCAATGTGACAATCTGGCTTTAAGTCGATTCGATGACAAATGACGATACCGGACGGCTTTCTCAGGTTTTTTACTACATATGAACACTTTTCACATTCTCCCGTGCAACGCGGCGGCTAGTCCTTCTTTCATGCAAAATCTTAAGGTCCTAGGTCATGTCCAAGCCACCAAAGGCGGCTAAAATGCGAATAATCGACAACTAAAAGTAGAATTGTACTACTTCTTACTGGCTATTACTTCAACTTAGCAGCTTCTTCTGTGTTCTACTATTATAGTGTCTTCGCATACCGCAGCACGCGACATAGCTTTGCAGACGATAAATGTAACCGTCTCAGAGAGAAAAGCGGCAAATGTGACGATCTGGCTTTAAGTCGATTCGATAACAAATGACGAAAACGGACGAATTTCTCAGGTTTTTACTACATATGAACACTTTTCACATTCTCCCGTGCAACGCGGCTGCTAGTCCTCTTTTCATGCAAAATCGTAAGGTCCTAGGTCATGTCCAAGCCACCAAAGTCGGCTAAAAAGTGAATAATCGACAACTAAAACTTGAATTGTACTACTTCTTACTGGCTATTACTTCAACTTAGAAGCTTCTTCTGTGTTATACTTTGTGCTTTTAGTGTCTGCGCATACCGCAGCACGCGACATAGCTTTGCAGACGATAAATGTAACCGTTTCAGACAGAAGTGCGGCCAATGTGACGATCTGGCTTTAAGTCGTTTCGATATCAAATGACGAAAACGGACGGATTTCTCAGGTGTTTACTACATATGAACACTTTTTACGTTCTCCCGTACAACGCGGCTGCTAGTCCTCCTTTCATGCAAAATGTTATGGTCCTAGGTCATGTCCAAGCCACCAAAGCCGGCTAAAAAGTGAATAATCGACAACTGAAACTTGAATTGTACTACTTCTTACTGGCTATTACATCAACTTAGAAGCGTCATCTGTCTTCTACTATGGTGCTTTTAGTGTCTCCGCATACCGCAGCACGCGACATAGCTTTGCAGACGATAAATGTAACCGTTTCAGACAGAAGAGCTTCCAATGTGACGATCTGGCTTTAAGTCGATTTGATAACAAATGACGAAAACGGACGGATTTCTAAGGTTCTTACTACATATGAACACTTTTCACATTCTCCCGTGCAACGCGGCTGCTAGTCCTCATTTCATGCAAAATCTTAAGGTCCTAGGTCATGTCCAAGCCACCAAAGCCGGCTAAAAAGTGAATAATCGACAACTGAAACTTGAATTGTACTACTTCTTACTGGCTATTACTTCAACTTAGAAGCTTATTCTGTGTTCTACTATGGTGCTTTTAGTCTCTCCGCAGACCGCAGCACGCGAAATAGTTTTGCAGACGATAAATGTAACTGTTTCAGAGAGAAGAGCGGCCAATGTGACAATCTGGCTTTAAGTCGATTCGATGACAAATGACGATACCGGACGGCTTTCTCAGGTTTTTACTACATATGAGCACTTGTCACATTCTCCCATGCAACGCGGCTGCTAGTCCTATTTTCATGCAAAATCTTATGGTCCTATGTCATGTCCAAGCCACCAAAGGCGGCTAAAATGTGAATAATCGACAACTAAAAGTAGAATTGTACTACTTCTTACTGGCTATTACTTCAACTTAGAAGCTTCTTCTGTGTTCTACTATTATAGTGTCTTCGCATACCGTAGCACGCGACATAGCTTTGCAGACGATAAATGTAACCGTCTCAGAGAGAAAAGCGGCCAATGTGATGATCTGGCTTTAAGTCGATTTGATAACAAATGACGAAAACAGACGGATTTCTCAGGTTTTTACTACATATGAACTCTTTTCACATTCTCCAGTGCAACGCTATTGTTAGTCCTCTTTTCATGCAAAATCGTAAGGTCCTAGGTCATGTCCAAGCCACCAAAGTCGGCTAAAAAGTGAATAATCGACAACTAAAACTTGAATTGTACTACTTCTTACTGGCTATTACTTCAACTTAGAAGCTTCTTCTGTGTTCTACTATGGTGCTTTTAGTGTCTTCGCATACCGCAGCATGCGACATATCTTTGCAGACGATAAATGTAACCGTCTCAGAGAGAAAAGCGGCCAATGTGATGATCTGGCTTTAAGTCGATTCGATAACAAATGACGAAAACGGACGGATTTCTCAGGTTTTTACTACACATGAACACTTTTCACACTCTCCCGTGCAACGCGGCTGCTAGTCCTCTTTTCATGCAAAATCGTAAGGTCCTAGGTCATGTCCAAGCCATCAAAGTCGGCTAAAAAGTGATTAATCGTCAACTAAAACTTGAATTGTACTACTTCTTACTGGCTATTACATCAACATAGAAGCTTCTTCTGTGTTATACTTTGGTGCTTTTAGTGTCTCCGCATACCGCAGCACGCGACATAGCTTTGCAGACGATAAATGTAACCGTTTCAGACAGAAGAGCTTCCAATGTGACGATCTGGCTTTAAGTCGATTTGATAACAAATGACGAAAACGGACGGATTTCTAAGGTTTTTACTACATATGAACACTTTTCACATTCTCCCGTGCAACGCGGCTGCTAGTCCCTCATTTCATGCAAAATCTTAAGGTCCTAGGTCATGTCCAAGCCACCAAAGCCGGCTAAAAAGTGAATAATCGACAACTGAAACTTGAATTGTACTACTTCTTACTGGCTATTACTTCAACTTAGAAGCTTATTCTGTGTTCTACTATGGTGCTTTTAGTCTCTCCGCAGACCGCAGCACGCGAAATAGCTTTGCAGACGATAAATGTAACCGTCTCAGAGAGAAAAGCGGCCAATGTGATGATCTGGCTTTAAGTCGATTCGATAACAAATGACGAAAACGGACGGATTTCTCAGGTTTTTACTACATATGAACACTTTTCACATTTTCCCGTGCAACGCGGCTGCTAGTCCCCTTTTCATGCAAAATCGTAAGGTCCTAGGTCGTGTCCAAGCCACCAAAGTCGGCTAAAAAGTGAATAATCGACAACTAAAACTTGAATTGTACTACTTCTTACTGGCTATTACATCAACATAGAAGCTTCTTCTGTGTTCTACTATGGTGCTTTCAGTGTCTCCGCATACCGAGGCCACGCGACATAGCTTTGCAGACGATAAGTACAACCGTTTCAGAGAGAAAAGCGGCCAATGTGACGATCTGGCTTTAAGTCGGTTCGATAACAAATGACGAAAACGGACGGATTTCTCAGGTATTTACTACATATGAACACTTTTCACATTCTCCCGTGCAACGCAGCTGCTAGTCCTCCTTCCATGCAAAATCTTAAGTTCCTAGCTCATGTCCAAGGAAACAAAAAAGTGTAAAAAGTCAATAATCGATACCCAAAACTTGAATTGTACTACTTCTTACTGGCTATTACATCAACTTAGAACTTTTTTCTGTTTTCTACTATGGAGCTTTTAGTGTCTCCGGATACCGCAGCATGCGACATAGCTTTGCAGACGATAAGTACAACCATCTCAGAGAGAAAAGCGGCCAATGTGACGATCTGGCCTTAAGTCGATTCGATAACAAATGACGAAAACGGACGGATTTCTCAGGTTTTTACTACATATGAACACTTTTCACATTCTCCCGTGCAACTCGGCTGCTAGTCCTCCTTTCATGAAGAATCTTAAGTTCCTAGCTCATGTCCAAGGCACCAAAGCCAGCCAAAAAGTCAATAATCGATACCTAAAACTTGAATTGTACTATTTCTTACTACCTATTACATCAACTTAGATGCTTCATCTGTGTTCTACTATGGTGCTTTTAGTGTCTCCGCATACCGCAGCACGCTACATAGCTTTGCAGACGATAAGTACAACCGTATCATAGAGAAGAGCGGCCAATGTGACGATCTGGCTTTAAGTCGATTCGATAACAAATGACGAAAACGGACGGATTTCTCAGGTTTTTACTACATATGAACACTTTTCACATTCTCCCGTGAAACACGGCTGCTAGTCCTCCTTTCATGAAGAATCTTAAAATCCTAGCTCATGTCCAAGGCACCAAAGCCAGCTAAAAAGTCAATAATCGATACCTAAAACTTGAATTGTACTATTTTTTACTAGCTATTACATCAACTTAGATGCTTCATCTGTGTTCTGCTATGGTGCGTTTAGTGTCTCCGCATAACGCAGCACGCGACTTAGGTTTGCAGACGATAAATGTAACCGTTTCAGACAGAACAGTAGCCAAATAGACGATCGGGCTTTAAGTCGATTCGATATCAAATGACGAACACGGACGGCTTTCTCAGGTTTTTACTACACATGAACACTTTTCACATTCTCCCGTGCAGCGCGGCTGCTAGTCCTCCGTTCATGCAGAATCTTAAGTTCCTAGCTCATGTCCAAGGCACCAAAAAAGGGTAAAAAGTCAATAATCGATAGCTAAAACTTCAATTTTACTACTTCTTACTGGCTATTACATCAACTTAGAAGCTTCATCTGTGTTCTACTATGGTGCTTTTAGTGTCTCCGCATACCGCAGCACGCGACATAGCCTTGCGGACGATAAGGACAACCGTTTCAGAAAGAAGAGCGGCCAATGTGACGATCTGGATTTAAGTCGATTTCATAACAAATGACGAAAACGGACGGATTTCTCAGGTTTTTACTACATATGAACACTTTTCACATTCTCCCGTGCAACTCGGCTGCTAGTCCTCCTTTCATGCAGAATCTGAAGGTCCTAGCTCATGTCCAAGGCACCAAAGCCAGCTAAAAAGTCAATAATCGATACCCAAAAGTGGAATTGTAGTACTTCTTACTGGCTATTACATCAACTTAAAAGCTTCATCTGTGTTCTACTATGGTGCTTTTAGTGTCTCCGTACATCGCAGCACGCGACATAGGTTTGCGGACGATAAGTACAACCGTTTCAGGAGAAGAGCGGCGAATGTGACGATCTGGCTTTAAGTCGATTCGATAACAAATTACGAAAACGGACAGATTTCTCAGGTTTTTACTACATATGAACACTTTTCTCATTCTCCCGTGCAACTCGGCTGCTAGTCCTCCTTTCATGCAGAATCTTAAGGTCCTAGCTCATGTCCAAGGCACCAAAGTCAGCTAAAAAGTCAATAATCGATACCTAAAACTTGAATTGTACTACTTCTTAAAGGCTATTACTTCAAATTAGAAGCTTCATCTGTGTTCTACTATGGTGCTTTTAGTGTCTCCGCAAACCGCAGCACGCGACATAGCTTTGCGGACGGTAAGTACAACCGTTTCAGAGAGAAGAGCGGCCAATGTGACGATCTGGCTTTAAGTCGATTCGATAACAAATGACGAAAACGGAGAGGATTTCTCATGTTTTTACTACATATGAACACTTTTCACATTCTCCCGTGCAACTCGGCTGCTAGTCCTCCTTTCATGCAGAATCTTAAGGTCCTAGCTCATGTCCAAGGCACCAAAGCCACCTAAAAAGTCAATAATCGATACCTAAAACTTGAATTGTACTACTTCTTAATGGCTATTACTTCAAATTAGAAGCTTCATCTGTGTTCTACTATGGTGCTTTTAGTGTCTCCGCAAACCGCAGCACGCGACATAGCTTTGCGGACGATAAGTACAACCGTTTCAGAGAGAAGAGCGGCCAATGTGACGATCTGGCTTTAAGTCGATTCGATAACAAATGACGAAAACGGACATGATTTCTCATGTTTTTACTACATATGAACACTTTTCTCATTCTCCCGTGCAACTCGGCTGCTAGTCCTCCTTTCATGCAGAATCTTAAGGTCCTAGCTCATGTCCAAGGCACCAAAGCCAGCTAAAAAGTCAATAATCGATACCTAAAACTTGAATTGTACTACTTCTTAATGGCTATTACTTCAAATTAGAAGCTTCATCTGTGTTCTACTATGGTGCTTTTAGTGTCTCCGCAAACCGCAGCACGCGACATAGCTTTGCGGACGATAAGTACAACCGTTTCAGAGAGAAGAGCGGCCAATGTGACGATCTGGCTTTAAGTCGATTCGATAACAAATGACGAAAACTTACAGGATTTCTCATGTTTTTACTACATATGAACACTTTTCTCATTCTCCCGTGCAACTCGGCTGCTAGTCCTCCGTTCATGCAGAATCTTAAGTTCCTAGCTCATGTCCAAGGCACCAAAAAGGGGTAAAAGTTCAATAATCGATAGCTAAAACTTCAATTTTACTACTTCTTACTGGCTATTACATCAACTTAGAAGCTTCATCTGTGTTCTACTATGGTGCTTTTAGTGTCTCCGCATACCGCAGCACGCGACATAGCCTTGCGGATGATAAGGACAACCGTTTCAGAAAGAAGAGCGGCCAATGTGACGATCTGGATTTAAGTCGATTCGATAACAAATTACGAAAACAAACAGATTTCTCATTTTTTTACTACATATGAACACTTTTCTCATTCTCCCGTGCAACTCGGCTGCTAGTCTTCCTTTCATGCAGAATCTTAAGGTCCTAGCTCATGTCCAAGGCACCAAAGCCAGCTAAAAAGTCAATAATCGATACTTAAAACTTGAATTGTACTACTTCTTAATGGCTATTACTTCAAATTAGAAGCTTCATCTGTGTTCTACTATGGTGCTTTTAGTGTCTCCGCAAACCGCAGCACGCGACATAGCATTGCGGACGATAAGTACAACCGTTTCAGAGAGAAGAGCGGCCAATGTGACGATCTGGCTTTAAGTCGATTCGATAACAAATGACGAAAACGGACAGGATTTCTCATGTTTTTACTACATATGAACACATTTCACATTCTCCCATGCAACTCTCTTGCTAGTCCTCCTTTCATGCAGAATCTTAAGTTCCTAGCTCATGTCCAAGGCACCAAAGCCAGCTAAAACGTCAATAATCGATACCTAAAACTTGAATTTTACTACTTCTTTCTAGCTATTACATCAACTTAGATGCTTCATCTGTTTTCTACTATGGTGCTTTTAGTGTCTCCGCGTACCGCACCACGCGACATAGCTTTGCAGACGATAAATGTAACCGTTTCAGTCAGAAGAGCGGCCAATGTGACGATCTGGCTTTAGGTCGATTCGATAAGAAGTGACGAAAACGGACGGACTTCTCAGGTTTTTACTACGTATGAACACTTTTCACATTCTCCTGTGCAACTCGGCTGGTAGTCTTCCTTTCATGAACAATCTTAAGTTCCTAGCTCATGTCCAAGGCACCAAAGAAGGGTAAAAAGTCAATAATCGATACCTAAAACTTGAATTGTACTACTTCTTACTGGCTATTACATCAACTTAGAAGCTTCATCTGTGTTCTACTATGGTGCTTTTAGTGTCTCCGCATACCGCAGCACGCGACATAGCCTTACGGACGATAAGGACAACCGTTTCAGAGAGAAGAGCAGCCAATGTGACGATCTCGATTTAAGTCGATTTCATAACAAATGACGAAAACGGAAGAATTTCTCAGGTTTTTACTACATATGAACACTTTTCACCTTCTCCCGAGCAACTCGGCTGCTAGTCCTCCTTTGATGCAGAATCTGAAGGTCCTAGCTCATGTCCAAGGCACCAAAGCCTGCTAAAAAGTCAATAATCGATACCTATAACTTGAATTGTTCTACTTCTTAATGGCTATTACATCAACTTAGAAGCTTCATCTGTGTTCTACTATGGTGCTTTTAGTGTCTCCGCATATCGCAGCACGCGACATAGCTTTGCGGACGATAAGTACAACCGTTTCAGGAGAAGAGCGGCGAATGTGACGATCTGGCTTTAAGTCGATTCGATAACAAATTACGAAAACGGACATATTTCTCATGTGTTTACTACATATGAACACTTTTCACATTCTCCCGTGCAACTCGGCTGCTAGTCCTCCTTTCATGCAGAATCTTAAGGTCCTAGCTCATGGCCAAGGCACCAAAGCCAGCTAAAAAGTCAATAATCGATACCTAAAACTTGAATTGTACTACTACTTAATGGCTATTACATCAACTTAGAAGCTTCATCTGTGTTCTACTATGGTGCTTTTAGTGTCTCCGCATATCGCAGCACGCGACATAGCTTTGCGGACGATAAGTACAACCGTTCAGGAGAAGAGCGGCGAATGTGACGATCTGGCTTTAAGTCGATTCGATAACAAATTACGAAAACGGACAGATTTCTCAGGTGTTTACTACATATGAACACTTTTCTCATTCTCCCGTTCAACTCGGCTGCTTGTCCTCCTTTCATGCAGAATCTTAAGGTCCTAGCTCATGTCCAAGGCACCAAAGCCAGCTAAAACGTCAATAATCGATACCTAAAACTTGAATTGTACTACTTCTTAATGGCTATTACTTCAAATTAGAAGCTTCATCTGTGTTCTACTATGGTGCTTTTAGTGTCTCCGCAAACCGCAGCACGCGACATAGCTTTGCGGACGATAAGTACAACCGTTTCAGAGAGAAGAGCGGCCAATGTGACGATCTGGCTTTAAGTCGATTCGATAACAAATGACGAAAACGGAGAGGATTTCTCATGTTTTTACTACATATGAACACTTTTCACATTCTCCCATGGAACTCTGCTGCTAGTCCTCCTTTCATGCAGAGTCTTAAGCTCCTAGCTCATGTCCAAGTTACCAAAGCCAGCTAAAACGTCAATAATCGATACCTAAAACTTGAATTTTACTACTTCTTTCTAGCTATTACATCAACTTAAATGCTTCATCTGTGTTCTACTATGGTGCTTTTAGTTTCTCCGCGTACCGCACCACGCGACATAGCTTTGCAGACGATAAATGTAACCGTTTCAATCAGAAGAGCGGCCAATGTGACGATCTGGGTTTAAGTCGATTCGATAACAAATGACGAAAACGGACGGATTTCTCAGGTGTTTACTACATATGATCACTTTTCACATTGTCCCATGCAACGCGGCTGCTAGTCCTCCTTTCATGCAAAACCTTTAGTTTCTAGCTCATGTCCAAGGCAACAAAGATGGGTAAAAAGTCAATAATCGATAACAGAACTTGAATTATACTACTTCATACTAACTATTATATCAACTTAGAAGCTTCATCTGTGTTCTACTATGGTGCTTATAGTGTCTCCGCATACCGCAGCACGCGACATAGCTTTGCAGACGATAAGTACAACCGTTTCAGAGAGAAGAGCGGCAAATGTGACGATCTGGCTTTAAGTTGATTCGATAACAAATGACGAAAACGGACGGATTTCTCAGGTTTTTACTACATATGAACACTTTTCACATTCTCCCGTGCAAGGCGGCTGCTAGTCTTCCTTTCATGCAAAATCTTAGGGTCCTAGGTCATGTCCAAGCCACCAAAGCCGGCTAAAAAGTGAATAATCGACAACTAAAACTTGAATTGTACTACTTCTTACTGACTATTACATCAACTTAGAAGCTTCATCTGTGTTCTACTATGGTGCTTTTAGTGTCTCCGCATACCGCAGCACGCGACATAGCTTTGCAGACGATAAGTAAAACCGTTTCAGAGAGAAGAGCGGCAAATGTGACGATCTGGCTTTAAGTTGATTTGATAACTAATGACGAAAACGGAAGGATTTCTCAGGTTTTTACTACATATGAACACTTTTCACATTCTCCCGTGCAACTCGGCTGCTAGTCCTCCTTTCATGAAGAAACTTAAGTTCCTAGCTCATGTCCAAAGCACCAAAGCCAGCTAAAAAGTCAATAATCGATACCTAAAACTTGAATTGTACTATTTCTTACTAGCTATTACATCAACTTAGATGCTTCATCTGTGTTCTACTATGGTGCTTTTAATGTCTCCGCATACCGCAGCACGCGTCATAGTTTTGCAGACGATAAGTACAATCGTTTCAGAGAGAAGAGCGGCAAATGTGACGATCTGGCTTTAAGTCGATTCGATAACAAATGACGAAAACGGACGGATTTCTCAGGTTTTTACTACATATGAACACTTTTTACATTCTCCCATGCACACGTGGCTGCTAGTCCTCCTTTCATGAAAAATCTTAATATCCTAAATCATGTCCAAGGCACCAAAGAAGGGTAAAAAGTCAATAATCGATACCTAAAACTTGAATTGTACTACTTCTTACTGGCTATTACATCAACTTAGAAACTTCATCCGTGTTCTACTATGGTGCTTTTAGGGTCTCCACATACCGCAGCACGCGACATAGCTTTGCAGACGATAAGTAAAACCGTTTCAGAGAGAAGAGCGGCGAATGTGACGATCTGGCTTTAAGTCGATTCGATAACAAATTACGAAAACGGACATATTTCTCATGTGTTTACTACATATGAACACTTTTCTCATTCTCCCGTGCAACTCGGCTGCTAGTCCTCCTTTCATGCAGAATCTTAAGGTCCTAGCTCATGGCCAAGGCACCAAAGCCAGCTAAAAAGTCAATAATCGATACCTAAAACTTGAATTGTACTACTACTTAATGGCTATTACATCAACTTAGAAGCTTCATCTGTGTTCTACTATGGTGCTTTTAGTGTCTCCGCATATCGCAGCACGCGACATAGCTTTGCGGACGATAAGTACAACCGTTCAGGAGAAGAGCGGCGAATGTGACGATCTGGCTTTAAGTCGATTCGATAACAAATTACGAAAACGGACAGATTTCTCAGGTGTTTACTACATATGAACACTTTTCTCATTCTCCCGTTCAACTCGGCTGCTTGTCCTCCTTTCATGCAGAATCTTAAGGTCCTAGCTCATGTCCAAGGCACCAAAGCCAGCTAAAACGTCAATAATCGATACCTAAAACTTGAATTGTACTACTTCTTAATGGCTATTACTTCAAATTAGAAGCTTCATCTGTGTTCTACTATGGTGCTTTTAGTGTCTCCGCAAACCGCAGCACGCGACATAGCTTTGCGGACGATAAGTACAACCGTTTCAGAGAGAAGAGCGGCCAATGTGACGATCTGGCTTTAAGTCGATTCGATAACAAATGACGAAAACGGAGAGGATTTCTCATGTTTTTACTACATATGAACACTTTTCACATTCTCCCATGGAACTCTGCTGCTAGTCCTCCTTTCATGCAGAGTCTTAAGCTCCTAGCTCATGTCCAAGTTACCAAAGCCAGCTAAAACGTCAATAATCGATACCTAAAACTTGAATTTTACTACTTCTTTCTAGCTATTACATCAACTTAAATGCTTCATCTGTGTTCTACTATGGTGCTTTTAGTTTCTCCGCGTACCGCACCACGCGACATAGCTTTGCAGACGATAAATGTAACCGTTTCAATCAGAAGAGCGGCCAATGTGACGATCTGGGTTTAAGTCGATTCGATAACAAATGACGAAAACGGACGGATTTCTCAGGTGTTTACTACATATGATCACTTTTCACATTGTCCCATGCAACGCGGCTGCTAGTCCTCCTTTCATGCAAAACCTTTAGTTTCTAGCTCATGTCCAAGGCAACAAAGATGGGTAAAAAGTCAATAATCGATAACAGAACTTGAATTATACTACTTCATACTAACTATTATATCAACTTAGAAGCTTCATCTGTGTTCTACTATGGTGCTTATAGTGTCTCCGCATACCGCAGCACGCGACATAGCTTTGCAGACGATAAGTACAACCGTTTCAGAGAGAAGAGCGGCAAATGTGACGATCTGGCTTTAAGTTGATTCGATAACAAATGACGAAAACGGACGGATTTCTCAGGTTTTTACTACATATGAACACTTTTCACATTCTCCCGTGCAAGGCGGCTGCTAGTCTTCCTTTCATGCAAAATCTTAGGGTCCTAGGTCATGTCCAAGCCACCAAAGCCGGCTAAAAAGTGAATAATCGACAACTAAAACTTGAATTGTACTACTTCTTACTGACTATTACATCAACTTAGAAGCTTCATCTGTGTTCTACTATGGTGCTTTTAGTGTCTCCGCATACCGCAGCACGCGACATAGCTTTGCAGACGATAAGTAAAACCGTTTCAGAGAGAAGAGCGGCAAATGTGACGATCTGGCTTTAAGTTGATTTGATAACTAATGACGAAAACGGAAGGATTTCTCAGGTTTTTACTACATATGAACACTTTTCACATTCTCCCGTGCAACTCGGCTGCTAGTCCTCCTTTCATGAAGAAACTTAAGTTCCTAGCTCATGTCCAAAGCACCAAAGCCAGCTAAAAAGTCAATAATCGATACCTAAAACTTAAATTGTACTATTTCTTACTAGCTATTACATCAACTTAGATGCTTCATCTGTGTTCTACTATGGTGCTTTTAATGTCTCCGCATACCGCAGCACGCGTCATAGTTTTGCAGACGATAAGTACAATCGTTTCAGAGAGAAGAGCGGCAAATGTGACGATCTGGCTTTAAGTCGATTCGATAACAAATGACGAAAACGGACGGATTTCTCAGGTTTTTACTACATATGAACACTTTTTACATTCTCCCATGCACACGTGGCTGCTAGTCCTCCTTTCATGAAAAATCTTAATATCCTAAATCATGTCCAAGGCACCAAAGAAGGGTAAAAAGTCAATAATCGATACCTAAAACTTGAATTGTACTACTTCTTACTGGCTATTACATCAACTTAGAAACTTCATCCGTGTTCTACTATGGTGCTTTTAGGGTCTCCACATACCGCAGCACGCGACATAGCTTTGCAGACGATAAGTAAAACCGTTTCAGAGAGAAGAGCGGCCAATGTGACGATCTGGTTTTAAGTCGATTCGATAACAAATGACGAAATCGGACGGATTTCTCAGGTTTTTACTACATATGAACACTTTTCATATGCTCCCGTGCAACTCGGCTGCTAGTCCTCCTTTCATGCAGAATCTGAAGGTCCTAGCTCATGTCCAAGGCACCAAAGCCAGCTAAAAAGTCATTAATCGATACCTAAAACTTGAATTGTACTACTTCTTAATGGCTATTACTTCAAATAAGAAGCTTCATCTGTGTTCTACTATGGTGCTTTTAGTGTCTCCGCATACCGCAGCACGCAACATAGCTTTGCGGACTTTAAGTACAACCGTTTCAGAGAGAAGAGCGGCCAATGTGACGATCTGGCTTTAAGTCGATTCGATAAGAAATGACGAAAACGGACGGATTTCTCAGGTTTTTACTACGTATGAACACTTTTCACATTCTCCTGTGCAACTCGGCTGCTAGTCCTCCTTTCATGCACAATCTTAAGTTCCTAGCTCATGTCCAAGGCACCAAAGAAGGGTAAAAAGTCAATAATCGATACCTAAAACTTGAATTGTACTACTTCTTACTGGCTATTACATCAACTTAGAACTTCATCTGTGTTCTACTATGGTGCTTTTAGTGTCTCCCCATACCGCAGCACGCGACATACTTTTGCAGATGATAAGTACAACCGTTTCAGAGAGAAGAGCGGCCAATGTGACGATCTGGCTCTAAGTCGATTCGAAAACAAATGACGAAAACGGACGGATTTCTCAGGTTTTTACTACATATGATCACTTTTCACATTGTCCCATGCAACGCGGCTGCTAGTCCTCCTTTCATGCAAAATCTTTAGTTTCTAGCTCATGTCCAAGGCACCAAAGATGGGTAAAAAGTCAATAATCGATAACATAACTTGAATTATACTACTTCATACTGACTATTACATCAACTTAGAAGCTTCATCTGTGTTTTACTATGGTGCTTTTAGTGTCTCCGCATACCGCAGCACGCGACATAGCTTTGCAGACGATAAGTACAACCGTTTCAGAGAGAAGAGCGGCAAATGTGACGATCTGGCTTTAAGTCGATTCTATAACAAATGACGAAAACGGACGGATTTCTCAGGTTTTTACTACATATCAACACTCTTCACATTCTCCCGTGCAACTCGGCTGCTCGTCCTCCTTTCATGAAGAACCTTAAGTTCCTAGCTCATGTCCAAAGCACCAAAGCCAGCTAAAAAGTCAATAATCGATACCTAAAACTTGAATTGTACTACTATTTAATGGCTATTACATCAACTTAGAAGCTTCATCTGTGTTCTACTATGGTGCTTTTAGTGTCTCTCCGCATATCGCAGCACGCGACATATCTTTGCGGACGATAAGTACAACCGTTTCAGGAGAAGAGCGGCGAATGTGACGATCTGGCTTTAAGTCGATTCGATAACAAATTACGAAAACGGACAGATATCTCAGGTGTTTACTACATATGAACACTTTTCTCATTCTCCCGTGCAACTCGGCTGCTAGTCCTCCTTTCATGCAGAATCTTAAGGTCCTAGCTCATGTCCAAAGCACCAAAGCCAGCTAAAAAATCAATAATCGATACCTAAAACTTGAATTGTACTACTTCTTAATGGCTATTACTTCAAATTAGAGGCTTCATCTGTGTTCTACTATGGTGCTTTTAGTGTTCCGCATACCGCAGCACGTGACATAGCTTTGCGGACGATAAGTACAACCGTTTCAGAGAGAAGAGCGGCCAATGTGACGATCTGGGTTTAAGTCGATTCGATAACAAATAACGAAAACGGACGGATTTCTCAGGATTTTACTACGTATGAAGACTTTTCACATTCTCCCATGCAACTCTGCTGCCAGTCCTCCTTTCATGCAGAATCTTAAGCTCCTAGCTCATGTCCAAGACACCAAAGCCAGCTAAAACGTCAATAATCAATACCTAAAACTTGAATTTTACTACTTCTTTCTAGCTATTACATCAACTTAGGTGCTTCATCTGTGTTCTACTATGGTGCTTTTAGTGTCTCCGCGTACCGCACCACGCGACATAGCTTTGCAGACGATAAATGTAACCGTTTCAGTCAGAAGAGCGGCCAATGTGGCGATCTGGGTTTAAGTCGATTCGATAACAAATGACGAAAACGGACGGATTTCTCAGGTTTTTACTACATATGATCACTTTTCACATTGTCCCATGCAACGCGGCTGCTAGTCTTCCTTTCATGCAAAATCTTAAGGTCCTAGGTCATGTCCAAGCCACCAAAGCCGGCTAAAAAGTAAATAATCGACAACTAAAACTTGAATTGTACTACTTCTTACTGACTATTACATCAACTTAGAAGCTTCATCTGTGTTCTACTATGGTGCTTTTAGTGTCTCCGCATACCGCAGCACGCGACATAGCTTTGCAGACGATAAGTAAAACCGTTTCAGAGAGAAGAGTGGCCAATGTGACGATCTGGCTTTAAGTTGATTTGATAACTAATGACGAAAACGGACGGATTTCTCAGGTTAGTACTACATATGAACACTTTTCACATTCTCCGTGCAACTCGGCTGCTAGTCCTCCTTTCATGAAGAAACTTAAGTTCCTAGCTCATGTCCAAAGCACCTAAGCCAGCTAAAAAGTCAATAATCGATACCTAAAACTTGAATTGTATTACTTCTTACTGGCTATTACATCAACTTAGAAACTTCATCCGTGTTCTACTATGGTGCTTTTAGGGTCACCACATACCGCAACACGCGACATAGCTTTGCAGACGATAAGTACAACCGTTTCAGAGAGAAGAGCGGCCAATGTGACGATCTTGCTTTAAATCGATTCGATAACAAATGACGAAAACGGATGGATTTCTCAGGTTTTTACTACATATGAATACTTTTCACATTCTCCCGTGCAACGCGGCTGCTAGTCCTCCTTTCATGTAAAATCTTAAGGTTCCACCTCATGTCCAAGCCACCAAAGCCGGCTAAAAAGTGAATAATCGATAACTAAAACTTGAATTGTACTACTTCTTACTGGCTATTACTTCAACTTAGAAGCTTCTTCTCTGTTCTACTATGGTGCTTTTAGTGTCTCCGCATACCGCAGCACGCGACATAGCTTTGCAGACGATAAATGTAACCGTTTCAGAGAGAAGAGCGGCCAATGTGACGATCTGGCTTTAAATCGATTCCACAACAAATGACGAAAACGGACGGATTTCTCAGGTTTTTACTACATATGAACACTTTTCACATTCTCCCGTGCAACGCGGCTGCTAGACTTCCTTTCATGCAAAATCCTAATGTCCTAGGACATGTCCAAGCCAGCAAAGCCGGTTAAAAAGTGATTAATCGACAACTAAAACTTAAATAGTACTACTTCTTACTGGCTATTACTTCAACTTAGAAGCTTCTTCTGTGTTGTAATATGGTGCTTTTAGTGTCTCCGTATACCGCAGCACGCGACAGAGCTTTGCAGACGATAAATCGTCTCAGAGAGAAAAGCGGCCAATGTGACGATCTGGCTTTAAGTCGATACGATAACAAATGACGAAAACCCACGGATTTCTCAGGTTTTTACTACATATGAACACTTTTCACATTCTCCCGTGCAACGCGGCTGCTAGTCCTCCTTTCATGTAAAATCTTAAGGTTCCACCTCATGTCCAAGCCACCAAAGCCGGCTAAAAAGTGAATAATCGACAACTAAAACTTGAATTGCACTACTTCTTACTGGCTATTACTTCAACTTAAAAGCTCCTTCTGTGTTCTACTATGATGCTTTTAGTGTTTCCGCATACCGCAGCACGCGACATAGCTTTGCAGACGATTAATGTAACCGTCTCAGAGAGAAAAGCGCCAATATGACGATCTGGCTTTAAGTCGATTCGATAACAAATGACGAAAACGGACCGATTTCTCAGGTTTTTACTACATATGAACACTTTTCACATTCTACCGTGCAACGCGGCTGCTAGTCCTCCTTTCATGCAAAATCTTAAGGTCCTAGGTCATGTCCAAGCCACCAAAGCCGGCTAAGAAGTGAATAATCGACAACTAAAACTTGAATTGTACTACTTCTTACTGGCTATTACTTCAACTTAGAAGCTTCATCTGTGTTCTACTATGGTCTTTTTAGTGTTTCCGCATACCGCAGCAGGCGACATAGCTTTGCAGACGACAATTGTAACCGTTTCAGAGAGGAGAGCGGCCAATGTGACGATCTGGCTTTAAATCGATTCGATAACAAATGACGAAAACGGACGGATTTCTCAGGTTTTTACTACATATGAACACTTTTCACATTCTCCCGTGCAACGCGGCTGCTAGTCCTCCTTTCATGCAAAATCTTAAGGTCCTAGGTCATGTCCAAGCCACCAAAGCCGGCTAAAAAGTGAATAATCGACAACTAAAACTTGAATTGCACTACCTCTTACTGGCTATTACTTCAACTTAAAAGCTCCTTCTGTGTTCTACTATGATGCTTTTAGTGTTTCCGCATACCGCAGCACGCGACATAGCTTTGCAGACGAAAAATGTAACCGTCTCAGAGAGAAAAGCGGCCAATGTGACGATCTGGCTTTAAGTCGATTCGATAACAAATGACGAAAATGGACAGATTTCTCAGGTTTTTACTACATATGAACACTTTTCACATTCGCCCATGCAACGCGGCAGCTAGTCCTCCATTCATGCAAAATCTTAAGGTCCTAGGTCATGTCCAAGCCACCAAAGCCGGCTAAAAAGTGATTAATCGACAACTAAACTTTAATTGTACTACTTTTTACTAGCTATTACTTCAACTTATAAGCTTCTTCTGTGTTCTAATATGGTGCTTTTAGTGTTTCCGCATACCGCAGCACGCGACATAGCTTTGCAGACGATAAATGTAACCGTTCAGAGATAAGAGCGGCCAATGTGACGTTCTGGCTTTAAATCGATTCGATAACAAATGACGAAAACGGACGGATTTCTCAGGTTTTTACTACATATGAACACTTTTCACATTGTCCCGTGCAACGCGGCGGTAGTCTTCCTTTCATGCAAAATTTTAAGGTCCTAGGTCATGTCCAACCCACCAAAGCCAGCTAAAAAGTGATTAATCGACAACTACAACTTGAATTGTACTACTTCTTACTTGCTATTACTTCAACTTATAAGCTTCTTCTGTGTTCTAATATGGTGCTTTTAGTGTCTCCGCATACCGCAGCACGCGACATAGCTTTGCAGACGATAAATGTAACCCTTTCAGAGAGAAGAGCGGCCAATGTGACGATCTGGCTTTAAATCGATTCGATAACAAATGACGAAAACGGACGGATTTCTCAGGTTTTTACTACATATGAACACTTTTCACATTCTCCCGTGCAACGCGGCTGCTAGTCTTCCTTTCCTGCAAAAGTATGAGGTCCTAGGACATGTCCAAGCCACCAAAGCCGGTTAAAAAGTGATTAAACGACAACTAAAACTTAAATAGTACTACTTTTTACTGGCTATTACTTCAACTTAGAAGCTTCTTCTCTGTTTTACTATGGTGCTTTTAGTGTTTCCGCATACCGCAGCACGCGACATAGCTTTGCAGACGATAAGTGCAACCGTTTCGGAGAGAAAAGCGGCCACTGTGACGATCTGGCTTTAAATCGATTCGATAACAAATGACGAAAACGGACGGATTTCTCAGGTTTTTACTACATATGAACACTCTTCACATTCTCCCGTGCAACGCGGCTGCTAGTCTTCCTTTCATGCAAAATCTTAAGGTCCTACGACATGTACAAGCCACCAAAGTCGGTTAAAAAGTGATTAATCGACAACTAAAACTTAAATAGTACTACTTCTTACTGGCTATTACTTCAACTTAGAAGCTTCTTCTGTGTTCTAATATGGTGCTTTTAGTGTCTCTGCATACCGCAGCACGCGACATAGCTTTGCAGACGATAAATGTAACCGTATCAGAGAGAAAAGCGGCCTATGTGACTATCTGGCTTTAAGTCGATACGATAACAATATGATGAAAACCCAAGGATTACTCAGGTTTTTACTACATATGAACACTTTTCACATTCTCCCGTGCAACGCGGCTGCTAGTCCTCCTTTCATGCAAAATCTTAAGGTCCTAGGTAATGTCCAAGCCACCAAAGCCGGCTAAAAAGTGAATAATCGAGAACTAAAACTTGAATTTTACTACTTCTTACTGGCTATTACTTCAACTTAAAAGCTCCTTCTGTGTTCTACTATGATGCTTTAAGTGTCTCCGCATACCGCAGCACGCGACATAGCTTTGCAGACGAAAAATGTAACCGTCTCAGAGAGAAAAGCTGCCAATGTGACAATCTGGCTTTAAGTCGATTCGATAACAAATGACGAAAATGGACAGATTTCTCAGGTTTTTACTACATATGAACACTTTTCACATTCTCCCATGCAACGCGGCAGCTAGTCCTCCATTCATGCAAAATCTTAAGGTCCTAGGTCATGTCCAAGCCACCAAAGCCGGCTAAAAAGTGAATAATCGACAACTAAAATTTGAATTGTAGTACTTCTTACTGGCTATTACTTCAACATAGAAGCTTCTTCTGTGTTCTAATATGGTGCTTTTAGTGTCTCCGCATACCGCAGCACGCGACATAGCTTTGCAGACGATAAATGTAACCGTCTCAGAGAGAAAAGCGGCCAATGTGACGATCTGGCTTTAAGTCGATCCGATAACAAATGACGAAAACGGACTGATTTCTCAGGTTTTTACTACATATGAACACTTTTCACATTCTCCCGTGCAACGCGGCTGCTAGTCCTCCTTTCATGCAAATCCTTAAGGTCCTAGGTCATATCCAAGCCACCAAAGTCGGCTAAAATGTGAATAATCTATAATTAAAACTTGAATTGTACTACTTCTTACTGGCTGTTACTTCAACTTAGAAACTTATTCTGAGTTCTACTGTGGTGCTTTTAGTGTTTCCGTATACCGCAGCACGCGACATAGCTTTGCAGACGATAAATGTAACCGTTTCAGAGAGAAGAGCAGCCATTGTGACGATCTGGCTTTAAATCGATTCGATAACAAATGACGAAAACGGACGGATTTCTCAGGTTTTTACTACATATGAACACTTTTCACATTCTCCCGTGCAACGCGGCTGCTAGTCCTCCTTTCATGTAAAATCTTAAGGTTCCACCTCATGTCCAAGCCACCAAAGCCGGCTAAAAAGTGAATAATCGATAACTAAAACTTGAATTGTACTACTTCTTACTGGCTATTACTTCAACTTAGAAGCTTCTTCTCTGTTCTACTATGGTGCTTTTAGTGTCTCCGCATACCGCAGCACGCGACATAGCTTTGCAGACGATAAATGTAACCGTTTCAGAGAGAAGAGCGGCCAATGTGACGATCTGGCTTTAAATCGATTCCACAACAAATGACGAAAACGGACGGATTTCTCAGGTTTTTACTACATATGAACACTTTTCACATTCTCCCGTGCAACGCGGCTGCTAGACTTCCTTTCATGCAAAATCTTAAGGTCCTAGGTCATGTCCAAGCCACCAAAGCCGGCTAAAAAGTGAATAATCGACAACTAAAACTTGAATTGTACTACTTCTTACTGACTATTACATCAACTTAGAAGCTTCATCTGTGTTCTACTATGGTGCTTTTAGTGTCTCCGCATACCGCAGCACGCGACATAGCTTTGCAGACGATAAGTAAAACCGTTTCAGAGAGAAGAGTGGCCAATGTGACGATCTGGCTTTAAGTTGATTTGATAACTAATGACGAAAACGGACGGATTTCTCAGGTTAGTACTACATATGAACACTTTTCACATTCTCCGTGCAACTCGGCTGCTAGTCCTCCTTTCATGAAGAAACTTAAGTTCCTAGCTCATGTCCAAAGCACCTAAGCCAGCTAAAAAGTCAATAATCGATACCTAAAACTTGAATTGTATTACTTCTTACTGGCTATTACATCAACTTAGAAACTTCATCCGTGTTCTACTATGGTGCTTTTAGGGTCACCACATACCGCAACACGCGACATAGCTTTGCAGACGATAAGTACAACCGTTTCAGAGAGAAGAGCGGCCAATGTGACGATCTTGCTTTAAATCGATTCGATAACAAATGACGAAAACGGATGGATTTCTCAGGTTTTTACTACATATGAACACTTTTCACATTCTCCCGTGCAACGCGGCTGCTAGTCTTCCTGTCATGCAAAATCTTAAGGTCCTAGGTCATGTCCAAGCCACCAAAGCCGGCTAAAAAGTTGATAATCGACAACTAAAACTTAAATAGTACTACTTCTTACTGGTTATTACTTCAACTTAGAAGCTTCTTCTGTGTTCTAATATGGTGCTTTTAGTGTCTCCGCATACCGCAGCACGCGACATAGCTTTGCAGACGATAAATCGTCTCAGAGAGAAAACCGGCCAATGTGACGATCTGGCTATATGTCGATACGATAACAAATGACGAAAACCCACGGATTTCTCAGGTTTTTACTACATATGAATACTTTTCACATTCTCCCGTGCAACGCGGCTGCTAGTCCTCCTTTCATGTAAAATCTTAAGGTTCCACCTCATGTCCAAGCCACCAAAGCCGGCTAAAAAGTGAATAATCGATAACTAAAACTTGAATTGTACTACTTCTTACTGGCTATTACTTCAACTTAGAAGCTTCTTCTCTGTTCTACTATGGTGCTTTTAGTGTCTCCGCATACCGCAGCACGCGACATAGCTTTGCAGACGATAAATGTAACCGTTTCAGAGAGAAGAGCGGCCAATGTGACGATCTGGCTTTAAATCGATTCCACAACAAATGACGAAAACGGACGGATTTCTCAGGTTTTTACTACATATGAACACTTTTCACATTCTCCCGTGCAACGCGGCTGCTAGACTTCCTTTCATGCAAAATCCTAATGTCCTAGGACATGTCCAAGCCAGCAAAGCCGGTTAAAAAGTGATTAATCGACAACTAAAACTTAAATAGTACTACTTCTTACTGGCTATTACTTCAACTTAGAAGCTTCTTCTGTGTTGTAATATGGTGCTTTTAGTGTCTCCGTATACCGCAGCACGCGACAGAGCTTTGCAGACGATAAATCGTCTCAGAGAGAAAAGCGGCCAATGTGACGATCTGGCTTTAAGTCGATACGATAACAAATGACGAAAACCCACGGATTTCTCAGGTTTTTACTACATATGAACACTTTTCACATTCTCCCGTGCAACGCGGCTGCTAGTCCTCCTTTCATGTAAAATCTTAAGGTTCCACCTCATGTCCAAGCCACCAAAGCCGGCTAAAAAGTGAATAATCGACAACTAAAACTTGAATTGCACTACTTCTTACTGGCTATTACTTCAACTTAAAAGCTCCTTCTGTGTTCTACTATGATGCTTTTAGTGTTTCCGCATACCGCAGCACGCGACATAGCTTTGCAGACGATTAATGTAACCGTCTCAGAGAGAAAAGCGCCAATATGACGATCTGGCTTTAAGTCGATTCGATAACAAATGACGAAAACGGACCGATTTCTCAGGTTTTTACTACATATGAACACTTTTCACATTCTACCGTGCAACGCGGCTGCTAGTCCTCCTTTCATGCAAAATCTTAAGGTCCTAGGTCATGTCCAAGCCACCAAAGCCGGCTAAGAAGTGAATAATCGACAACTAAAACTTGAATTGTACTACTTCTTACTGGCTATTACTTCAACTTAGAAGCTTCATCTGTGTTCTACTATGGTCTTTTTAGTGTTTCCGCATACCGCAGCAGGCGACATAGCTTTGCAGACGACAATTGTAACCGTTTCAGAGAGGAGAGCGGCCAATGTGACGATCTGGCTTTAAATCGATTCGATAACAAATGACGAAAACGGACGGATTTCTCAGGTTTTTACTACATATGAACACTTTTCACATTCTCCCGTGCAACGCGGCTGCTAGTCCTCCTTTCATGCAAAATCTTAAGGTCCTAGGTCATGTCCAAGCCACCAAAGCCGGCTAAAAAGTGAATAATCGACAACTAAAACTTGAATTGCACTACCTCTTACTGGCTATTACTTCAACTTAAAAGCTCCTTCTGTGTTCTACTATGATGCTTTTAGTGTTTCCGCATACCGCAGCACGCGACATAGCTTTGCAGACGAAAAATGTAACCGTCTCAGAGAGAAAAGCGGCCAATGTGACGATCTGGCTTTAAGTCGATTCGATAACAAATGACGAAAATGGACAGATTTCTCAGGTTTTTACTACATATGAACACTTTTCACATTCGCCCATGCAACGCGGCAGCTAGTCCTCCATTCATGCAAAATCTTAAGGTCCTAGGTCATGTCCAAGCCACCAAAGCCGGCTAAAAAGTGATTAATCGACAACTAAACTTTAATTGTACTACTTTTTACTAGCTATTACTTCAACTTATAAGCTTCTTCTGTGTTCTAATATGGTGCTTTTAGTGTTTCCGCATACCGCAGCACGCGACATAGCTTTGCAGACGATAAATGTAACCGTTCAGAGATAAGAGCGGCCAATGTGACGTTCTGGCTTTAAATCGATTCGATAACAAATGACGAAAACGGACGGATTTCTCAGGTTTTTACTACATATGAACACTTTTCACATTGTCCCGTGCAACGCGGCGGTAGTCTTCCTTTCATGCAAAATTTTAAGGTCCTAGGTCATGTCCAACCCACCAAAGCCAGCTAAAAAGTGATTAATCGACAACTACAACTTGAATTGTACTACTTCTTACTTGCTATTACTTCAACTTATAAGCTTCTTCTGTGTTCTAATATGGTGCTTTTAGTGTCTCCGCATACCGCAGCACGCGACATAGCTTTGCAGACGATAAATGTAACCCTTTCAGAGAGAAGAGCGGCCAATGTGACGATCTGGCTTTAAATCGATTCGATAACAAATGACGAAAACGGACGGATTTCTCAGGTTTTTACTACATATGAACACTTTTCACATTCTCCCGTGCAACGCGGCTGCTAGTCTTCCTTTCCTGCAAAAGTATGAGGTCCTAGGACATGTCCAAGCCACCAAAGCCGGTTAAAAAGTGATTAAACGACAACTAAAACTTAAATAGTACTACTTTTTACTGGCTATTACTTCAACTTAGAAGCTTCTTCTCTGTTTTACTATGGTGCTTTTAGTGTTTCCGCATACCGCAGCACGCGACATAGCTTTGCAGACGATAAGTGCAACCGTTTCGGAGAGAAAAGCGGCCACTGTGACGATCTGGCTTTAAATCGATTCGATAACAAATGACGAAAACGGACGGATTTCTCAGGTTTTTACTACATATGAACACTCTTCACATTCTCCCGTGCAACGCGGCTGCTAGTCTTCCTTTCATGCAAAATCTTAAGGTCCTACGACATGTACAAGCCACCAAAGTCGGTTAAAAAGTGATTAATCGACAACTAAAACTTAAATAGTACTACTTCTTACTGGCTATTACTTCAACTTAGAAGCTTCTTCTGTGTTCTAATATGGTGCTTTTAGTGTCTCTGCATACCGCAGCACGCGACATAGCTTTGCAGACGATAAATGTAACCGTATCAGAGAGAAAAGCGGCCTATGTGACTATCTGGCTTTAAGTCGATACGATAACAATATGATGAAAACCCAAGGATTACTCAGGTTTTTACTACATATGAACACTTTTCACATTCTCCCGTGCAACGCGGCTGCTAGTCCTCCTTTCATGCAAAATCTTAAGGTCCTAGGTCATGTCCAAGCCACCAAAGCCGGCTAAAAAGTGAATAATCGACAACTAAAACTTGAATTTTACTACTTCTTACTGGCTATTACTTCAACTTAAAAGCTCCTTCTGTGTTCTACTATGATGCTTTAAGTGTCTCCGCATACCGCAGCACGCGACATAGCTTTGCAGACGAAAAATGTAACCGTCTCAGAGAGAAAAGCTGCCAATGTGACAATCTGGCTTTAAGTCGATTCGATAACAAATGACGAAAATGGACAGATTTCTCAGGTTTTTACTACATATGAACACTTTTCACATTCTCCCATGCAACGCGGCAGCTAGTCCTCCATTCATGCAAAATCTTAAGGTCCTAGGTCATGTCCAAGCCACCAAAGCCGGCTAAAAAGTGAATAATCGACAACTAAAATTTGAATTGTAGTACTTCTTACTGGCTATTACTTCAACATAGAAGCTTCTTCTGTGTTCTAATATGGTGCTTTTAGTGTCTCCGCATACCGCAGCACGCGACATAGCTTTGCAGACGATAAATGTAACCGTCTCAGAGAGAAAAGCGGCCAATGTGACGATCTGGCTTTAAGTCGATCCGATAACAAATGACGAAAACGGACTGATTTCTCAGGTTTTTACTACATATGAACACTTTTCACATTCTCCCGTGCAACGCGGCTGCTAGTCCTCCTTTCATGCAAATCCTTAAGGTCCTAGGTCATATCCAAGCCACCAAAGTCGGCTAAAATGTGAATAATCTATAATTAAAACTTGAATTGTACTACTTCTTACTGGCTGTTACTTCAACTTAGAAACTTATTCTGAGTTCTACTGTGGTGCTTTTAGTGTTTCCGTATACCGCAGCACGCGACATAGCTTTGCAGACGATAAATGTAACCGTTTCAGAGAGAAGAGCAGCCATTGTGACGATCTGGCTTTAAATCGATTCGATAACAAATGACGAAAACGGACGGATTTCTCAGGTTTTTACTACATATGAACACTTTTCACATTCTCCCGTGCAACGCGGCTGCTAGTCCTCCTTTCATGTAAAATCTTAAGGTTCCACCTCATGTCCAATCCACCAAAGCCGGCTAAAAAGTGAATAATCGATAACTAAAACTTGAATTGTACTACTTCTTACTGGCTATTACTTCAACTTAGTGCTTCTTCTGTGTTCTACTATGGTCCTTTTAGTGTCTCCGCATACCGCAGCACGCGACATAGCTTTGCAGACGATTAATGTAACCGTCTCAGAGAGAAAAGCGGCCAATATGGCGATCGGGCTTTAAGACGATTCGATAACAAATGACGAAAACGGACGGATTTCTCAGGTTGTTACTACATATGAACACTTTTCACATTCTCCGTGCAACGCGGCTGCTAGTCTTCCTTTCATGCAAAATCTTAAGGTCCTAGGTCATGTCCAACCCACCAAAGCCAGCTAAAAAGTGATTAATCGACAACTATAACTTGAATTGTACTACTTCTTACTTGCTATTGCTTCAACTTATAAGCTTCTTCTGTGTTCTAATATGGTGCTTTTAGTGTCTCCGCATACCGCAGCACGCGACATAGCTTTGCAGACGATAAATGTAACCGTCTCAGAGAGAAAAGCAGCCAATGTGTCGATCTGAATTTAAGTCGATTCGATAACAAATGACGAAAACGGACGGATTTCTCAGGTTTTTACTACATATGAACACTTTTCACATTCTCCCGTGCAACGCGGCTGCTAGTCCTCCTTTCATGCAAATCCTTAATGTCCTAGGTCATATCCAAGCCACCAAAGCCGTCTAAAATGTGAATAATCTATCATTAAAACTTGAATTGTACTACTTCTTACTGGCTATTACTTCAACTTAGAAACTTATTCTGAGTTCTACTGTGGTGCTTTTAGTGTTTCCGTATACCGCAGCATTCGACATAGCTTTGCAGACGATAAATGTAACCGTTTCAGAGAGAAGAGCGGCCATTGTGACGATCTGGCTTTAAATCGATTCGATAACAAATGACGAAAACGGACGGATTTCTCAGGTTTTTACTACATATGAACACTTTTCACATTCTCCCGTGCAACGCGGCTGCTAGTCTTCCTTTCTTGCAAAATCTTAAGGTCCTAGGACATGTCCAAGCCACCAAAGCCGGTTAAAAAGTGATTAATCGACAACTAAATCTTAAATATTACTACTTCTTACTGGCTATTACTTCAACTTAGAAGCTTCTTCTCTGTTCTACTATGGTGCTTTTAGTGTCTCCGCATACCGCAGCACGCGACATAGCTTTGCAGACGATTAATGTAACCGTCTCAGAGAGAAAAGCGGGCAATATGACGATCTGGCTTTAAGTCGATTCGATAACAAATGACGAAAACGGACGAATTTCTCAGGTTATTACTACATATGAACACTTTTCACATTCTCCCGTGCAACGCGGCTGCTAGTCCTCCTTTCATGCAAAATCTTAAGGTCCTGGGTCATGTCCAAGTCACCAAAGCCGGCTAAAAAGTGAATAATCGACAACTAAAACTTGAATTGTACTACTTCTTACTGGCTCATACTTCAACTTATAAGCTTCTTCTGTGTTCTACTATGGTGCTTTTAGTGTTTCCGCATACCGCAGCACGCGACATAGCTTTGCAGACGATAAATGTAACCGTTTCAGAGAGAAGAGCGGCCAATGTGACGATCTGGCTTTAAATCGATTCGATAACAAATGACGAAAACGGACGGATTTCTCAGGTTTTTACTACATATGAACACTTTTCACATTCTCCCGTGCAACGCGGCTGCTAGTCTTCCTTTCATGCAAAATCTTAAGTTTCCACCTCATGTCCAAGCCACCAAAGCCGGCAAAAAGTGAATAATCGATAACTTAAACTTGAATTGTACTACTTCTTACTGGCTATTACTTCAACTTAGTGCTTCTTCTGTGTTCTACTATGGTGCTTTTAGTGTCTCCGCATACCGCAGCACGCGACATAGCTTTGCAGACGATAAATGTAACCGTCTCAGAGAGAAAAGCGGCCAATATGACGATCGGGCTTTAAGTCGATTCGATAACAAATGACGAAAACGGACGGATTTCTCAGGTTTTTACTACATATGAACACTTTTCACATTCTCCCGTGCAACGCGGCTACTAGTCCTCCTTTCATGCAAAATCGTAAGGTCCTAGGTCATGTCCAAGCCACCAAAGCCGGCTAAAAAGTGAATAATCGACAACTAAAACTTGAATTGTACTACTTCTTACTAGCTATTACTTCAACTTAGAAGCTTCTTCTGTGTTCTACTATGGTGCTTTTAGTGTTTCCGCATAACGCAGCACGCGACATAGCTTTGCAGACCATAAATGTAACCGTTTCAGAGAGAAGAGCGGCCAATGTGGCGATCTGGCTTTAAATCGATTCGATAACAAATGACGAAAACGGACGGATTTCTCAGGTTTTTACTACATATGAACACTTTTCACATTCTCCAGTGCAACGCGGCTGCTAGTCTTCCTCTCATGCAAAATCTTAAGGTCCTAGGTCATGTCCAAGCCACCAAAGCCGGCTAAAAAGTGAATAATCGACAACTTAAACTTGAATTTTTCTACTTCTTACTGGCTATTCCTTCAACTTAGAAGCTTCTTCTGTGTTCTACTATGGTGCTTTTAGTGTCTCCGCATACCGCAGCACGCGACATAGCTTTGCAGACGATAAATGTAAACGTTTCGGAGAGAAGAGCGGCCACTGTGACGATCTGGCTTTAAATCGATTCGATAACAAATGACGAAAACGGACGGATTTCTCAGGTTTTTACTACATATGAACAGTTTTCACATTCTCCCGTGCATCGCGGCTGCTAGTCTTCCTGTCATGCAAAATCTTAATGTCCTAGGTCATGTCCAAGCCACCAAAGCCGGTTAAAATGTGATTAATCGACAACTAAAACTTAAATAGTACTACTTTTTACTGGCTATTACTTCAACTTTGAAGCCTATTCTGTGTTCTAATATGGTGCTTTTAGTGTCTCCGCATACCGCAGCACGCGACATAGCTTTGCAGACGATAAATGTAACAGTCTCAGAGAGAAAAGCGGCCAATGTGACGATCTGGCTTTAATTCGATACGATAACAAATGACGAAAACCCATGGATTTCTTAGGTTTTTACTACATATGAACACTTTTCACATTCTCCCATGCAACGCGGTTGTTAGTCCTCCTTTCGTACAAAATCTTAAGGTTCCATCTCATGTCCAAGCCACCAAAGCCGGCTAAAAAGTGAATAATCGATAACTAAAACTTGAATTGTACTACTTCTTACTGGCTATTACTTCATCTTAGAAGCTTCTTCTGTGTTCTACTATGGTGCTTTTAGTGTCTCCGCATACCGCAGCATGCGACATAGCTTTGCAGACGCTTAATGTAACCGCCTCAGAGAGAAAAGCGGCCAATGTGTCGATCTGAATTTAAGTCGATTCGATAACAAATGACGAAAACGGACGGATTTCTCAGGTTTTTACTACATATGAACTCTTTTCACATTCTCCCGTGCAACGCGGCTGCTAGTCTTCCTTTCATGCAAAATCTTAAGGTCCTAGGACATGTCCAAGCCACAAAAGCCGGTTAAAAAGTGATTAATCGACAACTAAATCTTAAATATTACTACTTCTTACTGGCTATTACTTCAACTTAGAAGCTTCTTCTCTGTTCTACTATGGTGCTTTTAGTGTCTCCGCATACCGCAGCACGCGACATAGCTTTGCAGACGATTAATGTAACCGTCTCAGAGAGAAAAGCGGGCAATATGACGATCTGGCTTTAAGTCGATTCGATAACAAATGACGAAAACGGACGAATTTCTCAGGTTTTTACTACATATGAACACTTTTCACATTCTCCCGTGCAACGCGGCTGCTAGTCCTCCTTTCATGCAAAATCTCAAGGTCCTGGGTCATGTCCAAGCCACCAAAGCCGGCTAAAAAGTGAATAATCGACAACTTAAACTTGAATTGTACTACTTCTTACTGGCTCATACTTCAACTTATAAGCTTCTTCTGTGTTCTACTATGGTGCTTTTAGTGTTTCCGCATACCGCAGCACGCGACATAGCTTTGCAGACGATAAATGTAACCGTTTCAGAGAGAAGAGCGGCCAATGTGACGATCTGGCTTTAAATCGATTCGATAACAAATGACGAAAACGGACGGATTTCTCAGGTTTTTACTACATATGAACACTTTTCACATTCTCCCGTGCAACGCGGCTGCTAGTCTTCCTCTCATGCAAAATCTTAAGGTCCTAGGTCATGTCCAAGCCACCAAAGCCGGCTAAAAAGTGAATAATCGACAACTTAAACTTGAATTTTTCTACTTCTTACTGGCTATTACTTCAACTTAGAAGCTTCTTCTGTGTTCTACTATGGTGCTTTTAGTGTCTCCGCATACCGCAGCACGCGACATAGCATTGCAGACGATAAATGTAACCGTCTCAGAGAGAAAAGCGGCCAATGTGTCGATCTGAATTTAAGTCGAATCGATAACAAAATACGAAAACGGACGGATTTCTCAGGTTTTTACTACATATGAACACTTTTCACATTCTCCCGTGCAACGCGGCTGCTAGTCCTCCTTTCATGCAAATCCTTAAGGTCCTAGGTCATATCCAAGCCACCAAAGCCGTCTAAAATGTGAATAATCTATAATTAAAACTTGAATTGTACTACTTCTTACTGGCTATTACTTCAACTTAGAAACTTATTCTGAGTTCTACTGTGGTGCCTTTAGTGTTTCCGTATACCGCAGCATTCGACATAGCTTTGCAGACGATAAATGTAACCGTTTCAGAGAGAAGAGCGGCCATTGTGACGATCTGGCTTTAAATCGATTCGATAACAAATGACGAAAACGGACGGATTTCTCAGGTTTTTACTACATATGAACACTTTTCACATTCTCCCGTGCAACGCGGCTGCTAGTCTTCCTTTCTTGCAAAATCTTAAGGTCCTAGGACATGTCCAAGCCACCAAAGCCGGTTAAAAAGTGATTCAACGACAACTAAAACTTAAATAGTACTACTTTTTACTGGCTATTACTTCAACTCAGAAGCTTCTTCTCTGTTCTACTATGGTGCTTTTAGTGTTTCCGCATACCGCAGCACGCGACATAGCTTTGCAGACGATAAATGTAACCGTTTCGGTGAGAAGAGCGGCCACTGTGACGATCTGGCTTTAAATCGATTCGATAACAAATGACGAAAACGGACGGATTTCTCAGGTTTTTACTACATATGAACACTTTTCACATTCTCCAGTGCAACGCGGCTGCTAGTCTTCCTCTCATGCAAAATCTTAAGGTCCTAGGTCATGTCCAAGCCACCAAAGCCGGCTAAAAAGTGAATAATCGACAACTTAAACTTGAATTTTTCTACTTCTTACTGGCTATTCCTTCAACTTAGAAGCTTCTTCTGTGTTCTACTATGGTGCTTTTAGTGTCTCCGCATACCGCAGCACGCGACATAGCTTTGCAGACGATAAATGTAAACGTTTCGGAGAGAAGAGCGGCCACTGTGACGATCTGGATTTAAATCGATTCGATAACAAATGACGAAAACGGACGGATTTCTCAGGTTTTTACTACATATGAACAGTTTTCACATTCTCCCGTGCATCGCGGCTGCTAGTCTTCCTGTCATGCAAAATCTTAATGTCCTAGGTCATGTCCAAGCCACCAAAGCCGGTTAAAATGTGATTAATCGACAACTAAAACTTAAATAGTACTACTTTTTACTGGCTATTACTTCAACTTTGAAGCTTCTTCTGTGTTCTAATATGGTGCTTTTAGTGTCTCCGCATACCGCAGCACGCGACATAGCTTTGCAGACGATAAATGTAACAGTCTCAGAGAGAAAAGCGGCCAATGTGACGATCTGGCTTTAATTCGATACGATAACAAATGACGAAAACCCATGGATTTCTTAGGTTTTTACTACATATGAACACTTTTCACATTCTCCCATGCAACGCGGTTGTTAGTCCTCCTTTCGTACAAAATCTTAAGGTTCCATCTCATGTCCAAGCCACCAAAGCCGGCTAAAAAGTGAATAATCGATAACTAAAACTTGAATTGTACTACTTCTTACTGGCTATTACTTCAACTTAGAAGCTTCTTCTGTGTTCTACTATGGTGCTTTTAGTGTCTCCGCATACCGCAGCACGCGACATAGCTTTGCAGACGATTAATGTAACCGTCTCAGAGAGAAAAGCGGGCAATATGACGATCTGGCTT
This sequence comes from Schistocerca gregaria, assembly GCF_023897955.1. Taxonomy (NCBI): domain Eukaryota; kingdom Metazoa; phylum Arthropoda; class Insecta; order Orthoptera; family Acrididae; genus Schistocerca; species Schistocerca gregaria. The sequence continues at coordinate 2,216,815 of NW_026061844.1, read as the reverse complement.
TAAGTCGATTCGATAACAAATGACGAAAACGGACGAATTTCTCAGGTTTTTACTACATATGAACACTTTTCACATTCTCCCGTGCAACGCGGCTGCTAGTCCTCCTTTCATGCAAAATCTTAAGGTCCTGGGTCATGTCCAAGCCACCAAAGCCGGCTAAAAAGTGAATAATCGACAACTAAAACTTGAATTGTACTACTTCTTACTGGCTCATACTTCAACTTATAAGCTTCTTCTGTGTTCTACTATGGTGCTTTTAGTGTTTCCGCATACCGCAGCACGCGACATAGCTTTGCAGACGATAAATGTAACCGTTTCAGAGAGAAGAGCGGCCAATGTGACGATCTGGCTTTAAATCGATTCGATAACAAATGACGAAAACGGACGGATTTCTCAGGTTTTTACTACATATGAACACTTTTCACATTCTCCCGTGCAACGCGGCTGCTAGTCTTCCTCTCATGCAAAATCTTAAGGTCCTAGGTCATGTCCAAGCCACCAAAGCCGGCTAAAAAGTGAATAATCGACAACTTAAACTTGAATTTTTCTACTTCTTACTGGCTATTACTTCAACTTAGAAGCTTCTTCTGTGTTCTACTATGGTGCTTTTAGTGTCTCCGCATACCGCAGCACGCGACATAGCATTGCAGACGATAAATGTAACCGTCTCAGAGAGAAAAGCGGCCAATGTGTCGATCTGAATTTAAGTCGAATCGATAACAAAATACGAAAACGGACGGATTTCTCAGGTTTTTACTACATATGAACACTTTTCACATTCTCTCGTGCAACGCGGCTGCTAGTCCTCCTTTCATGCAAATCCTTAAGGTCCTAGGTCATATCCAAGCCACCAAAGCCGTCTAAAATGTGAATAATCTATAATTAAAACTTGAATTGTACTACTTCTTACTGGCTATTACTTCAACTTAGAAACTTATTCTGAGTTCTACTGTGGTGCCTTTAGTGTTTCCGTATACCGCAGCATTCGACATAGCTTTGCAGACGATAAATGTAACCGTTTCAGAGAGAAGAGCGGCCATTGTGACGATCTGGCTTTAAATCGATTCGATAACAAATGACGAAAACGGACGGATTTCTCAGGTTTTTACTACATATGAACACTTTTCACATTCTCCCGTGCAACGCGGCTGCTAGTCTTCCTTTCTTGCAAAATCTTAAGGTCCTAGGACATGTCCAAGCCACCAAAGCCGGTTAAAAAGTGATTCAACGACAACTAAAACTTAAATAGTACTACTTTTTACTGGCTATTACTTCAACTCAGAAGCTTCTTCTCTGTTCTACTATGGTGCTTTTAGTGTTTCCGCATACCGCAGCACGCGACATAGCTTTGCAGACGATAAATGTAACCGTTTCGGTGAGAAGAGCGGCCACTGTGACGATCTGGCTTTAAATCGATTCGATAACAAATGACGAAAACGGACGGATTTCGCAGGTTTTTACTACATATGAACACTTTTCACATTCTCCCGTGCAACGCGGCTGCTAGTCTTCCTTTCATGCAAAATCTTAAGGTTCCACCTCATGTCCAAGCCACTAAAGCTGGCTAAAAAGTGAATAATCGATAACTAAAACTTGAATTGTACTACTTCTTACTGGCTATTACTTAGACTTAGAAGCTACTTCTGTGTTCTACTATGGTGCTTTTAGTGTCTCCGCGTACCGCAGCATGCGACATAGCTTTTCAGACGATTAATGTAACCGTCTCAGAGAGAAAACCGGCCAATGTGTCGATCTGAATTTAAGTCGATTCGATATCAAATGACGAAAACGGACGGATTCCTCAGGTTTTTACTACATATGAACACTTTTCACATTCTCCCGTGCAACGCGGCTGCTAGTCTTCCTTTCATGCAAAATCTTAAGGTTCCACCTCATGTCCAAGCCACTAAAGCTGGCTAAAAAGTGAATAATCGATAACTAAAACTTGAATTGTACTACTTCTTACTGGCTATTACTTCAACTTAGAAACTTATTCTGAGTTCTGCTGTGGTGCTTTTAGTGTTTCCGTATACCGCAGCATTCGACATAGCTTTGCAGACGATAAATGTAACCGTTTCAGAGAGAAGAGCGGCCATTGTGACGATCTGGCTTTAAATCGATTCGATAACAAATGACGAAAACGGACGGATTTCTCAGGTTTTTACTACATATGAACACTTTTCACATTCTCCCGTGCAACGCGGCTGCTAGTCTTCCTTTCTTGCAAAATCTTAAGGTCCTAGGACATGTCCAAGCCACCAAAGCCGGTTAAAAAGTGATTCAACGACAACTAAAACTTAAATAGTACTACTTTTTACTGGCTATTACTTCAACTTAGAAGCTTCTTCTGTGTTCTAATATGGTGCTTTTAGTGTCTCCGCATACCGCAGCACGCGACATTGCTTTGCAGACGATAAATGTAATAGTCTCAGAGAGAAAAGCGGCCAATGTGTCGATCTGAATTTAAGTCGATTCGATAACAAATGACGAAAACGGACGGATTTCTCAGGTTTTTACTACATATGAACACTTTTCACATTCTCCCGTGCAACGCGGCGCTACTCTTCCTTTCATGCAAAGTCTTAAGGTCCTTGGTCATGTCCAACCCACCAAAGCCAGCTAAAAAGTGATTAATCGACAACTACAACTTGAATTGTACTACTTCTTACTGGCTATTACTTCAACTTATAAGCTTCTTCTGTGTTCTAATATGGTGCTTTTAGTGTCTCCGCATACCGCAGCACGCGACATAGCTTTGCAGACGATAAATGTAACCGTTTCGGAGAGAAGAGCGGCCAATGTGACGATCTGGCTTTTAATCGATTCGATAACAAACGACGAAAACGGACGGATTACTCAGGTTTTTACTAAATATGAACACTTTTCACATTCTCCCGTGCAACGCGGCTGCTAGTCCTCCTTTCACGCAAAATCTTAAGGTCCTGGGTCATGTCCAAGCCACCAAAGCCGGCTAAAAAGTGAATAATCGACAACTAAAACTTGAATTGTACTACTTCTTACTGGCTCATACCTCAACTTATAAGCTTCTTCTGTGTTCTACTATGGTGCTTTTAGTGTTTCCGAATACCGCAGCACGCGACACAGCTTTGCAGACGATAAATGTAACCGTTTCAGAGAGAAGAGCGGCCAATGTGACGATCTGGCTTTAAATCGATTCGATAACAAATGACGAAAACGGACGGATTTCTCAGGTTTTTACTACATATGAACACTTTTCACATTCTCCCGTGCAACACGGCTGCTAGTCTTCCTCTCATGCAAAATCTTAAGGTCCTAGGTCATGTCCAAGCCACCAAAGCCGGCTAAAAAGTGAATAATCGACAACTTAAACTTGAATTTTTCTACTTCTTACTGGCTATTACTTCAACTTAGAAGCTTCTTCTGTGTTCTACTATGGTGCTTTTAGTGTGTCCGCATACCGCAGCATTCGACATAGCTTTGCAGACGATAAATGTAACCGTTTCAGAGAGAAGAGCGGCCACTGTGACGATCTGGCTTTAAATCGATTCGATAACAAATGACGAAAACGGACGGATTTTTCAGGTTTTTACTACATATGAACACTTTTCACATTCTCCCGTGCAACGCGGCTGCTAGTCTTCCTTTCATGCAAAATCTTAAGGTTCCACCTCATGTCCAAGCCACCAAAGCCGGCTAAAAAGTGAATAATCGATAACTAAAACTTGAATTGTACTACTTCTTACTGGCCATTACTTCAACTTAGTGCTTCTTCTGTGTTCTACTATGGTGCTTTTAGTGTCTCCGCATACCGCAGCACGCGACATAGCTTTGCACACGATTAATGTAACCGTCTCAGAGAGAAAAGCGGCCAATATGACGATCGGGCTTTAAGTCGATTCGATAACAAATGACAAAAACGGACGGATTTCTCAGGTTTTTACTACATATGAACACTTTTCACATTCTCCCGTGCAACGCGGCTACTAGTCCTCCTTTCATGCAAAATCGTAAGGTCCTAGGTCATGTCCAAGCCACCAAAGCCGGCTAAAAAGTGAATAATCGACAACTTAAACTTGAATTTTTATACTTCTTAATGGCTATTACTTCAACTTAGAAGCTTCTTCTGTGTTCTACTATGGTGCTTTTAGTGTCTCCGCATACCGCAGCACGCGACATAGCTTTGCAGACGATAAATGTAACCGTCTCAGAGAGAAAAGCGGCCAATGTGTCGATCTGAATGTAAGTCGATTCGATAACAAATGACGAAAACGGACGGATTTCTCAGGTTTTTACTACATATGAACACTTTTCACATTCTCCCGTGCAACGCGGCGCTAGTCTTCCCTTCATGCAAAATCTTAAGGTCCTAGGTCATGTCCAACCCACCAAAGCCAGCTAAAAAGTGATTAATCGACAACTATAACTTGAATTGTACGACTTCTTACTTGCTATTACTTCAACTTATAAGCTTCTTCTGTGTTATAATATGGTGCTTTTAGTGTCTCCGCATACCGCAGCACGCGACATAGCTTTGCAGACGATAAATGTAACCGTTTCAGAGAGAAGAGCGGCCAATGTGACGATCTGGCTTTAAATCGATTCGATAACAAATGACGAAAACGGACGGATTTCTCAGGTTTTTACTACATATGAACACTTTTCACATTCTCCAGTGCAACGCGGCTGCTAGTCTTCCTCTCATGCAAAATCTTAAGGTCCTAGGTCATATCCAAGCCACCAAAGCCGTCTAAAATGTGAATAATCTATAATTAAAACTTGAATTGTACTACTTCTTACTGGCTATTACTTCAACTTAGAAACTTATTCTGAGTTCCGCTGTGGTGCTTTTAGTGTTTCCGTATACCGCAGCATTCGACATAGCTTTGCAGACGATTAATGTAACCGTTTCAGAGAGAAGAGCGGCCATTGTGACGATCTGGCTTTAAATCGATTCGATAACAAATGACGAAAACGGACGGATTTCTCAGGTTTTTACTACATATGAACACTTTTCACATTCTCCCGTGCAACGCGGCTGCTAGTCTTATTTCTTGCAAAATCTTAAGGTCCTAGGACATGTCCAAGCCACCAAAGCCAGTTAAAAAGTGATTAATCGACAACTAAATCTTAAATATTACTACTTCTTACTGGCTATTACTTCAACTTAGAAGCTTCTTCTCTGTTCTACTATGGTGCTTTTAGTGTTTCCGCATACCGCAGCACGCGACATTGCTTTGCAGACGATAAATGTAACCGTTTCAGAGAGAAGAGCGGCCAATGTGACGATGTGGCTTTACATCGATTCGATAACAAATGACGAAAACGGACGGATTTCTCAGGTTTTTACTACATATGAACACTTTTCACATTCACCCGTGCAACGCGGCGCTACTCTTCCTTTCATGCAAAGTCTTAAGGTCCTAGGTCATGTCCAACCCACCAAAGCCAGCTAAAAAGTGATTAATCGACAACTACAACTTGAATTGTACTACTTCTTACTGGCTATTACTTCAACTTATAAGCTTCTTCTGTGTTCTAATATGGTGCTTTTAGTGTCTCCGCATACCGCAGCACGCGACATAGCTTTGCAGACGATAAATGTAACCGTTTCAGAGAGAATAGCGGCCAATGTGACGATCTGGCTTTAAATCGATTCGATAACAAATGATGAAAACGGACGGATTCTCAGGTTTTTACTACATATGAACACTTTTCACATTCTCCCGTGCAACGCGGCTGCTAGTCCTCCTTTCATGCGAATTCATAAGGTCCTAGGTCATATCCAAGCCACCAAAGCCGGCTAATATGTGAATAATCTATAATTAAAACTTGAATTGTACTACTTCTTACTGGCTATTACTTCAACTTAGAAGCTTATTCTGAGTTCTACTGTGGTGCGTTTAGTGTTTCCGTATACCGCAGCACGCGACATAGCTTTGCAGACGATAAATGTAACCGTTTCAGAGAGAAGAGCGGCCATTTTGACGATCGGGCTTTAAATCGATTAGATAACAAATGACGAAAACGGACGGATTTCTCAGGTTTTTACTACATATGAACACTTTTCACACCCTCTCGTGCAACGCGGCTGCTAGTCTTCCTTTCATGCAAAATCTTAAGGTTCCTCCTCATTTCCAAGCCATCAAAGCCGGCTACAAAGTGAATAATCGACAACTAAAACTTGAATTGTACTACATCTTACTGGCTATTACTTCAACTTAGAAGCTTCTTCTGTGTTCTACTATGGTGCTTATAGTGTCTCCGCATACCGCAGCACGCGACATAGCTTTGCAGGCGATAAATGTAACCGTTTCGGAGAGAAGAGCGGCCAATGTGACGATCTGGCTTTTAATAGATTCGATAACAAATGACGAAAACGGACGGATTACTCAGGTTTTTACTACACATGAACACTTTTCACATTCTCCCGGGCAACGCGGCTGCTAGTTTTCCTTTCATGCAAAATCTTAAGGTCCTAGGACATGTCCAAGCCACCAAAGCTGGTTAAAAAGTGATTAAACGACAACTAAAACTTAAATAGTACTACTTCTTACTGGCTATTACTTCAACTTAGAAGCTTCTTCTCTGTTCTACTATGGTGCTTTTAGTGTTTCCGCATACCGCAGCACGCGACATAGCTTTGCACACGATTAATGTAACAGTCTCAGAGTGAAAAGCGGCCAATATGACGATCTGGCTTTAAGTCGATTCGATAACAAATGACGAAAACGGACGGATTTCTCAGGTATTTACTACATATGAACACATTTCACATTCTCCCATGAAACGCGGCTGCTAGTCCTCCTTTCATGCAAAATCTTAATGTCCTAGGACATGTCCAAGCCACCAAAGCCGGTTAAAAAGTGATTAATCGACAACTAAAACTTAAATAGTACTACTTCTTACTGGCTATTACTTCAACTTAGAAGCTTCTTCTGTGTTCTACTATGGTGCATTTAGTGTCTCAGCATACCGCAGCACGCGACATAGCTTTGCAGACGATTAATGTAACCGTCTCAGAGAGAAAAAATCGGCCAATATGACGATCTGGCTTTAAGGCGATTCGATAACAAATGACGAAAACGGACGGATTTCTCAGGTTTTTACTACATATGAACAATTTTCACATTCTCCCGTGCAACGCGGCTACTAGTCCTCCTTTCATGCAAAATCGTAAGGTCCTAGGTCATGTCCAAGCCACCAAAGCCGGCTAAAAAGTGAATAATCGACAACTAAAACTTGAATTGTACTACTTCTTACTGGCTATTACTTCAACTTAGAAGCTTCTTCTGTGTTCTACTATGGTGCTTTTAGTGTTTCCGCATACCGCAGCACGCGACATAGCTTTGCAGACGATAAATGTAACCGTTTCAGAGAGAATAGCGGCCAATGTGACGATTTGGCTTTAAATCGATTCGATAACAAATGACGAAAACGGACGGATTTCTCAGGTTTTTACTACATATGAACACTTTTCACATTCTCCCGTGCAACTCGGCGCTAGTCTTCCTTTCATGCAAAATCTTAAGGTCCTAGGTCATGTCCAACCCACCAAAGCCAGCTAAAAAGTGATTAATCGATAACTAAATCTTGAATTGTACTACTTCTTACTGGCTATTACTTCAACTTATTAGCTTCTTCTGTGTTCAAATATGGTGCTTTTAGTGTCTCCGCATACCGCAGCACGCGACATAGCTTTGCAGACGATAAATGTAACCGATTCAGAGAGAAGAGCGGCCAATGTGAAGATCTGGCTTTAAATCGATTCGATAACAAATGACGAAAACGGACGGATTTCTCAGGTTTTTACTACATATGAACACTTTTCACATTCTCCCGTGCAACGCGGCTGCTAGTCTTCCTTTCATGCTAAATATTAAGGTCCTAGGTCATGTCCAAGCCACCAAAGCCGGCTAAAAAGAGAATAATCTTCAACTAAAACTTGAATTGTACTACTTCTTACTGGCTATTACTTCAACTTAGAAGCTTCTTCTGTGTTCTACAATGGTGCTTTTAGTGTCTCCGCATACCGCAGCACGCGACATAGCTTTGCAGACGATAAATGTAACCGTCTCAGAGGCAAAAGCGGCCAATGTGTCGATCTGAATTTAAGTCGATGCGATGACAAATGACAAAAACGGACGGATTCTCAGGTTTTTACTACATATGAACACTTTTCACATTCTCCCGTGCAACGTGGCTGCTATTCCTCCTTTCAAGCAAATTCGTAAGGTCCTAGGTCATATCCAAGCCACCAAAGCCGGCGAAAATGTGAATAATCTATAATTAAAACTTGAATTGTACTACGTCTTACTGGCTATTACTTCAACTTAGAAGCTTTTTCTGAGTTCTACTGTGGTGCTTTTAGTGTTTCCGTATACCGCAGCACGCGACATAGCTTTGCAGACGATAAATGTAACCGTTTCAGAGAGAAGAGCGGCCATTGTGACGATCTGGCTTTAAATCGATTCGATAACAAATGACGAAAACGGACGGATTTCTCAGGTTTTTACTACGTATGAACACTTTTCACATTCTCCCGTGCAACGCGGCTGCTGGTCTTCCTTTCATGCAAAATCTTAAGGTCCTAGGTCATGTCCAAGCCACCAAAGCCGGCTAAAAAGTGAATAATCGACAACTAAAACATGAATTGTACTACTTCTTACTGGCTATTACTTCAACTTAGAAGCTTCTTCTGTGTTCTACTATGGTGCTTTTAGTGTCTCCGCATACCGCAGCACGGGACATAGCTTTGCAGGCGATAAATGTAACCGTCTCAGAGGAAAAAGCGGCCAATGTATCGATCTGAATTTAAGTCGATGCTATAACAAATGACGAAAACGGACGGATTCTCAGGTTTTTACTACATATGAACACTTTTCACATTCTCCCGTTGCAACGTGGCTGCTAGTCCTCCTTTCAAGCAAATTCGTAAGGTCCTAGGTCATATCCAAGCCACCAAAGCCGGCTAAAATATGAATAATCTATAATTAAAACTTGAATTGTACTACTTCTAACTGGCTATTACTTCAACTTAGAAGCTTATTCTGAGTTCTACTGTGGTGCTTTTAGTGTTTCCGTATAACGCAACACGCGACATAGCTTTGCAGACGATAAATGTAACCGTTTCAGAGAGAAGAGCGGCCATTGTGACGATCTGGCTTTAAATCGATTCGATAACAAATGACGAAAACGGACGGATTTCTCAGGTTTTTACTACATATGAACACTTTTCACATTCTCCCGTGCAACGCGGCTGCTAGTCTTCGTTTCATGCAAAATCGTAAGGTTCCACCTCATGTCCAAGCCACCAAAGCCGGCTAAAAAGTGATTAAACGACAACTAAAACATAAATAGTACTACTTCTTAATGGCTATTACTTCAACTTAGAAGCTTCTTCTGTGTTCTACTATGGTGCTTTTAGTGTCTCCGCATACCGCAGCACGCGACATAGCTTTGCAGACGATAAATGTAACCGTTTCGGAGAGAAGAGCGGCCAATGTGACGATCTGGCTTTAAATCGATTCGATAACAAATGACGAAAACGGACGGATTTCTCAGGTTTTTACTACATATGAACACTTTTCACATTCTCTCGTGCAACGCGGCTGCTAGTCTTCCTTTCATGCAAAATCGTATTTCCTAGGACATGTTCAAGCCACAAAAGCAGGTTAAAAAGTGATTAATCGACAACTAAAACTTAAATAGTACTACTTCATACTGGCTATTACTTCAACTTAGAAGCTTCTTCTCTTTTCTACTATGGTGCTTTTAGTGTCTCCGCATACCGCAGCACGCGACATAGATTTGCAGACGATAAATGTAACCGTTTCAGAGAGAAGAGCGGCCAATGTGACGATCTGGCTTTAAATCGATTCGATAACAAATGACGAAAACGGACGGATTTCTCAGGTTTTTACTACATATGAACACTTTTCACATTCTCCAGTGCAACGCGGCTGCTAGTCTTCCTCTCATGCAAAATCTTAAGGTCCTAGGTCATGTCCAAGCCACCAAAGCCGGCTAAAAAGTGAATAATCGACAACTTAAACTTGAATTTTTATACTTCTTACTGGCTATTACTTCAACTTAGAAGCTTCTTCTGTGTTCTACTATGGTGCTTTTAGTGTCTCCGCATACCGCAGCACGCGACATAGCTTTGCAGACGATAAATGTAACCGTTTCAGAGAGAAGAGCGGCCATTGTGACGATCTGGCTTTAAATCGATTCGATAACAAATGACGAAAACGGACGGATTTCTCAGGTTTTTACTACATATGAACACTTTTCACATTCTCCCGTGCAACGCGGCTGCTAGTCTTATTTCTTGCCAAATCTTAAGGTCCTAGGACATGTCCAAGCCACCAAAGCCGGTTAAAAAGTGATTCAACGACAACTAAAACTTAAATAGTACTACTTTTTACTGGCTATTACTTCAACTTAGAAGCTTCTTCTGTGTTCTGATATGGTGCTTTTAGTGTCTCCGCATATCGCAGCACGCGACATAGCTTTGCAGACGATAAATGTAACAGTCTCAGAGAGAAAAGCGGCCAATGTGTCGATCTGAATTTAAGTCGATTCGATAACAAATGACGAAAACGGACGGATTTCTCAGGTTTTTACTACATATGAACACTTTTCACATTCTCCCGTGCAACGCGGCTGCTAGTCTTCCTTTCATGCAAAATCTTAAGGTCCTAGGACATGTCCAAGCCACCAAAGCCAGTTAAAAAGTGATTAATCGACAACTAAATCTTAAATATTACTACTTCTTACTGGCTATTACTTCAACATAGAAGCTTCTTCTCTGTTCTACTATGGTGCTTTTAGTGTTTCCGCATACCGCAGCACGCGACATTGCTTTGCAGACGATAAATGTAACCGTTTCAGAGAGAAGAGCGGCCAATGTGACGATCTGGCTTTAAATCGATTCGATAACAAATGACGAAAACGGACGGATTTCTCAGGTTTTTACTACATATGAACACTTTTCACATTCTCCCGTGCAACGCGGCTGCTAGTCTTATTTCTTGCCAAATCTTAAGGTCCTAGGACATGTCCAAGCCACCAAAGCCGGTTAAAAAGTGATTCAACGACAACTAAAACTTAAATAGTACTACTTTTTACTGGCTATTACTTCAACTTAGAAGCTTCTTCTGTGTTCTAATATGGTGCTTTTAGTGTCTCCGCATATCGCAGCACGCGACATAGCTTTGCAGACGATAAATGTAACAGTCTCAGAGAGAAAAGCGGCCAATGTGTCGATCTGAATTTAAGTCGATTCGATAACAAATGACGAAAACGGACGGATTTCTCAGGTTTTTACTACATATGAACACTTTTCACATTCTCCCGTGCAACGCGGCTGCTAGTCTTCCTTTCATGCAAAATCTTAAGGTCCTAGGACATGTCCAAGCCACCAAAGCCAGTTAAAAAGTGATTAATCGACAACTAAATCTTAAATATTACTACTTCTTACTGGCTATTACTTCAACATAGAAGCTTCTTCTCTGTTCTACTATGGTGCTTTTAGTGTTTCCGCATACCGCAGCACGCGACATTGCTTTGCAGACGATAAATGTAACCGTTTCAGAGAGAAGAGCGGCCAATGTGACGATCTGGCTTTAAATCGATTCGATAACAAATGACGAAAACGGACGGATTTCTCAGGTTTTTACTACATATGAACACTTTTCACATTCTCCCGTGCAACGCGGCGCTACTCTTCCTTTCATGCAAAGTCTTAAGGTCCTAGGTCATGTCCAACCCACCAAAGCCAGCTAAAAAGTGATTAATCGACAACTACAACTTGAATTGTACTACTTCTTACTAGCTATTACTTCAATTTATAAGCTTCTTCTGTGTTCTAATATGGTGCTTTTAGTGTTTCCCTATACCGCAGCACGCGACATAGCTTTGCAGACGATAAATTAACCGTTTCAGAGAGAAGAGCGGCCATTTTGACGATCTGGCTTTAAATCGATTCGATAACAAATGACGAAAACGGACGGATTTCTCAGGTTTTTACTACATATGAACACTTTTCACACCCTCTCGTGCAACGCGGCTGCTAGTCTTCCTTTCATGCAAAATCTTAAGGTTCCACCTCATTTCCAAGCCATCAAAGCCGGCTACAAAGTGAATAATCGACAACTAAAACTTGAATTGTACTACATCTTACTGGCTATTACTTCAACTTAGAAGCTTCTTCTGTGTTCTACTATGGTGCTTTTAGTGTCTCCGCATACCGCAGCACGCGACATAGCTTTGCAGGCGATAAATGTAACCGTTTCGGAGAGAAGAGCGGCCAATGTGACGATCTGGCTTTTAATCGATTCGATAACAAATGACGAAAACGGACGGATTACTCAGGTTTTTACTACATATGAACACTTTTCACATTCTCCCGGGCAACGCGGCTGCTAGTTTTCCTTTCATGCAAAATCTTAAGGTCCTAGGACATGTCCAAGCCACCAAAGCTGGTTAAAAAGTGATTAAACGACAACTAAAACTGAAATAGTACTACTTCTTACTGGCTATTACTTCAACTTAGAAGCTTCTTCTCTGTTCTACTATGGTGCTTTTAGTGTTTCCGCATACCGCAGCACGCGACATAGCTTTGCAGACGATTAATGTAACAGTCTCAGAGAGAAAAGCGGCCAATATGACGATCTGGCTTTAAGTCGATTCGATAACAAATGACGAAAACGGACGGATTTCTCAGGTATTTACTACATATGAACACTTTTCACATTCTCCCGTGCAACGCGGCTGCTAGTCCTCCTTTCATGCAAAATCTTAATGTCCTAGGACATGTCCAAGCCACCAAAGCCGGTTAAAAAGTGATTAATCGACAACTAAAACTTAAATAGTACTACTTCTTACTGGCTATTACTTCAACTTAGAAGCTTCTTCTGTGTTCTACTATGGTGCATTTAGTGTCTCAGCATACCGCAGCACGCGACATAGCTTTGCAGACGATTAATGTAACCGTCTCAGAGAGAAAAAATCGGCCAATATGACGATCTGGCTTTAAGGCGATTCGATAACAAATGACGAAAACGGATGGATTTCTCAGGTTTTTACTACATATGAACACTTTTCACATTCTCCCGTGTAACGCGGCTACTAGTCCTCCTTTCATGCAAAATCGTAAGGTCCTAGGTCATGTCCAACCCACCAAAGCCAGCTAAAAAGTGATTAATCGATAACTAAAACTTGAATTGTACTACTTCTTACTGGCTATTACTTCAACTTATTAGCTTCTTCTGTGTTCTAATATGGTGCTTTTAGTGTCTCCGCATACCGCAGCACGCGACATAGCTTTGCAGACGATAAATGTAACCGTTTCAGAGAGAAGAGCGGCCAATGTGAAGATCTGGCTTTAAATCGATTCGATAACAAATGACGGAAACGGACGGATTTCTCAGGTTGTTACTACATATGAACACTTTTCACATTCTCCCGTGCAACGCATCTGCTAGTCTTCCTTTCATGCAAAATATTAAGGTCCTAGGTCATGTCCAAGCCACCAAAGCCGGCTAAAAAGTGAATAATCGACAACTAAAATTTGAATTGTACTACTTCTTACTGGCTATTACTTCAACTTAGAAGCTTCTTCTGTGTTCTACTATGGTGCTTTTAGTGTCTCCGCATACCGCAGCACGCGACATAGCTTTGCAGACGATTAATGTAACCGTCTCAGAGGGAAAAGCGGCCAATGTGTCGATCTGAATTTAAGTCGATGCGATAACAAATGACGAAAACGGACGGATTCTCAGGTTTTTACTACATATGAACACTTTTCACATTCTCCCGTGCAACGTGGCTGCTATTCCTCCTTTCAAGCAAATTCGTAAGGTCCTAGGTCATATCCAAGCCACCAAAGCCGGCTAAAATGTGAATAATCTATAATTAAAACTTGAATTGTACTACTTCTTACTGGCTATTACTTCAACTTAGAAGCTTATTCTGAGTTCTACTGTGGTGCTTTTAGTGTTTCCGTATACCGCAGCACGCGACATAGCTTTGCAGACGATAAATGTAACCGTTTCAGAGAGAAGAGCGGCCATTGTGACGATCTGGCTTTAAATCGATTCGATAACAAATGACGAAAACGGACGGATTTCTCAGGTTTTTACTACATATGAACACTTTTCACATTCTCCCGTGCAACGCGGCTGCTAGTCTTCCTTTCATACAAAATCTTAAGGTCCTAGGTCATGTCCAAGCCACCAAAGCCGGCTAAAAAGTGAATAATCGACAACTAAAACATGAATAGTACTACTTCTTACTGGCTATTACTTCAACTTAGAAGCTTCTTCTGTGTTCTACTATGGTGCTTTTCGTGTCTCCGCATACCGCAGCACGGGACATAGCTTTGCAGACGATAAATGTAACCGTCTCAGAGGAAAAAGCGGCCAATGTGTCGATCTGAATTTAAGTCGATGCTATAACAAATGACGAAAACGGACGGATTCTCAGGTTTTTACTACATATGAACACTTTTCACATTCTCCCGTTGCAACGTGGCTGCTAGTCCTCCTTTCAAGCAAATTCGTAAGGTCCTAGGTCATATCCAAGCCACCAAAGCCGGCTAAAATATGAATAATCTATAATTAAAACTTGAATTGTACTACTTCTAACTGGCTATTACTTCAACTTAGAAGCTTATTCTGAGTTCTACTGTGGTGCTTTTAGTGTTTCCGTATACCGCAACACGCGACATAGCTTTGGAGACGATAAATGTAACCGTTTCAGAGAGAAGAGCGGCCATTGTGACGATCTGGCTTTAAATCGATTCGATAACAAATGACGAAAACGGACGGATTTCTCAGGTTTTTACTACTTATGAACACTTTTCACATTCTCCCGTGCAACGCGGCTGCTAGTCTTCGTTTCATGCAAAATCTTAAGGTTCCACCTCATGTCCAAGCCACCAAAGCCGGCTAAAAAGTGATTAAACGACAACTAAAACTTAAATAGTACTACTTCTTACTGGCTATTACTTCAACTTAGAAGCTTCTTCTGTGTTCTACTATGGTGCTTTTAGTGTCTCCGCATACCGCAGCACGCGACATAGCTTTGCAGACGATAAATGTAACCGTTTCGGAGAGAAGAGCGGCCAATGTGACGATCTGGCTTTAAATCGATTCGATAACAAATACCGAAAACGGACGGGTTTCTCAGGTTTTTACTACATATGAACACTTTTCACATTCTCCCGTGCAACGCGGCTGCTAGTCTTCCTTTCATGCAAAATCGTATTTCCTAGGACATGTTCAAGCCACAAAAGCAGGTTAAAAAGTGATTAATCGACGACTAAAACTTAAATAGTACTACTTCATACTGGCTATTACTTCAACTTAGAAGCATCTTCTGTGTTCTAATATGATGCTTTTAGTGTTTCCGCATACCGCAGCACGCGACATACCTTTGCAGACGATAAATGTAACCGCCTCAGAGAGAAAAGCTGCCAATGTGACGATCTGGCTGTAAGTCGATACGATAACAAATGACGAACACCCACGGATTTCTCAGGTTTTTACTACATATGAACACTTTTCACATTCTCCCGTGCAACGCGGCTGCTAGTCCTCCTTTCATGCAAAATCTTAAGGTTCCACCTCATGTCCAAGCCACCAAAGCCGGCTAAAAAGTGAATAATAGATAACTAAAACTTGAATTGTACTACTTCTTACTGGCTATTACTTCAACTTAGAAGCTTCTTCTGTGTTCAACTATGGTGCTTTTAGTGTCTCCGCATACCGCAGCACGCGACATAGCTTTGCAGACGAAAAATGTAACCGTCTCAGAGAGAAAAGCGGCCAATGTGTCGATCTGGCTTTAAATCGATTCGATAACAAATGGCGAAAATGGACAGATTTCTCAGGTTTTTACTACATATGAACACTTTTCACATTCTCCCGTGCAACGCGGCTGCTAGTCCTCCTTTCATGCAAAATCTTAAGGTCCTAGGTCATGTCATAGCCACCAAAGCCGGCTAAAAAGTGAATAATCGACAACTAAAACTTGAATTGTACTACTTCTTACTGGCTATTACTTCAACTTAGAAGCTTCTTCTGTGTTCTACTATGGTGCTTTTATTGTCTCCGCATACCGCAGCGCGTGACATAGCTTTGCAGACGATAAATGTAACCGTCTCAGAGAGAAAAGCGGCCAATGTGACGATCTGGCTTTAAGTCGATTCGATAACAAATGACGAAAACGGACGGATTTCTCAGGTTTTTAATACATATGAACACTTTTCACATTCTCCCGTGCAACGCGGCTGCTAGTCCGCCTTTCATGCAAATTCTTAAGGTCCTAGGTCATATCCAAGCCACCAAAGCCGGCTAAAATGTGAATAATCTATAATTAAAACTTGAATTGTACTACTTCTTACAGGCTATTACTTCAACTTAGAAGCTTCTTCTGTGTTCTACTATGGTGCTTTTAGTGTCTCCGCATACCGCAGCATGCGACATAGCTTTGCAGACGATTAATGTAACCGTCTCAGAGAGAAAAGCGGCCAATGTGTCGATCTGAATTTAAGTCGATTCGATAACAAATGACGAAAACCGACGGATTTCTCAGGTTTTTACTACATATGAACACTTTTCACATTCTCCCGTGCAACGCGGCTGCTAGTCCTCCTTTCATGCAAATTCTTAAGGTCCTAGGTCATATCCAAGCCACCAAAGCCGGCTAAAATGTGAATAATCTATAATTAAAACTTGAATTGTACTACTTCTTACTGGCTATTACTTCAACTTAGAAGCTTATTCTGAGTTCTACAATGGTGCTTTTAGTGTTTCCGTATACCGCTGCACGCGACATAGCTTTGCAGACGATAAATGTAACCGCCTCAGAGAGAAAAGCGGCCAATGTGACGATCTGGCTTTAAGTCGATACGATAACAAATGACGAAAACCCACGGATTTCTCAGGTTTTTACTACATATGAACACTTTTCACATTCTCCCGTGCAACGCGGCTGCTAGTCCTCCTTTCATGCAAAATCTTAAGGTTCCACCTCACGCCCAAGCCACCAAAGCCGGCTAAAAAGTGAATAATCGATAACTAAATCTTGAATTGTACTACTTCTTACTGGCTATTACTTCAACTTAGAAGCTTCTTCTGTGTTCAACTATGGTGCTTTTAGTGTCACCGCATACCACAGCACGCGACATAGCTTTGCAGACGATTAATGTAACCGTCTCAGAGAGAAAAGCGGCCAATATGACGATCTGGCTTTAAGTCGATTCGATAACAAATGCCGAAAACGGACGATTTCTCAGGTTTTTACTACATATGAACACTTTTCACATTATCCTGTGCAACGCGGCTGCTAGTCCTCCTTTCAGGCAAAATCTTAAGGTCCTAGGTCATGTCCAAGCCCCTAAAGACGGCTAAAAAGTGAATAATCGACAACTAAAACTTGAATTGTACTACTTCTTACTGGCTATTACTTCAACTTAAAAGCTCCTTCTGTGTTCTACTATGGTGCTTTAAGTGTCTCCGCATACCGCAGCACGCGACATAGCTTTGCAGACGAAAAATGTAACCGTCTCAGAGAGAAAAGCGTCCAATGTGATGATCTAGCTTTAAGTCGATTCGATAACAAATGGCGAAAATGGACAGATTCCTCAGGTTTTTACTACATATGAACACTTCTCACATTCTCCCGTGCAACGCGGCTGCTAGTCCTCCTTTCATGCAAAATCTTAAGGTCCTAGGTCATGTCAAAGCCACCAAAGCCGGCTAAAAAGTGAATAATCGACAAATAAAACTTGAATTGTAGTACTTCTTACTGGCTATTACTTCAACTTAGAAGCTTCTTCTGTGTTCTACTATGGTGTTTTATTGTCTCCGCATACCGCAGCGCGCGACATAGCTTTGCAGACGATTAATGTAACCGTCTCAGAGAGAAAAGCGGCCAATGTGACGATCTGGCTTTAAGTCGATTCGATAACAATGACGAAACCGGACGGATTTCTCAGGTTGTTACTACATATGAACACTTTTCACATTCTCCCGTGCAACGCGGCTGCTAGTCTTCCTTTCATGCAAAATCCTAAGGTCCTACGTCATGTCCAACCCACCAAAGCCAGCTAAAACGTGATTAATCGACAACTACAACTTGAATTGTACTACTTCTTACTGGCTATTACTTCAACTTAGAAGCTTCTTCTGTGTTCTAATATGGTGCTTTTAGTGTCTCCGCATACCGCAGCACGCGACATAGCTTTGCAGACGATAAATGTAACCGTCTCAGAGAG